>NC_091762.1:68873710-69176174 GCF_029378745.1 Bos indicus | reverse complement strand
TTTTCTTGCTATTCTTTGGAACTCTGCATTCAAATGGGTCTCTCTTTCCTTTTCTCCTTTACCTTTAGCTTCTCTTCTTTTCACAGCTATTTGTAAGGCTTTCTCCAACAACCATTTTGCCTTTTTATATTTCTTTTTCTTGGGGATGGTCTTGATCACTGCCTCCTGTACAGTGCCACAAACCTCTGTCCCTATTTCTTCAGGCACTCTGTTTGTCAGATCTAATCTCTTGAATCTATTTGTCACTTCCACTATATAATTTTAAGGGATTTGATTCAGGTCTTACATGAATGGTCTAGTGGTTTTCCCTACTTTCTTCAATTTCAGTCTGAATTTGGCAATAAGGAGTTCATGATCTGAGCCACAGTCAGCTCCCAGTATTGTTTTTGCTGACAGTATAGAGCTTCTCCATCTTTGGCTGCAGAGAATATAATCAATCTGATTTCAGTGTCAACCATCTGGTGATGTCCATGTGTAGAGTCTTCTCTCGTGTTGTTGGAAGAGGGTGTTTGCTATGGCCAGTGTGTTCTCTTGGCAAAACTCTATTAGCCTTTGCCCTGCTTCATTCTGTACTCCAAGGCCAAATTTGCCTGTTACTCCAGGTGTTTCTTGACTTCCTACTTTTGCATTCCAGTCCCCTATTATGAAAAGGATGTCTATTTTGGATGTTAGTTCTAAAAGGTCTTGTAAGTCTTAATAGAACCATTCAACTTCAGCTTCTTCACCATTACTGGTCGGGGCATAGACTTGGATTACTGTGATATTGAATGGTTTGCCTGGGAAACAAACAGAGATTATTCTGTTGTTTTTGAGGTTGCATCCAAGTACTGCATTTTGGACTCTTTTGTTGACTATAATGGCTACTCCATTTCTTTTAAAGGATTCTTGCCTGCAGTAGTAGATATAATGGTCATCTGAGTTAAACTCACCCATTCCAGTCCATTTTAGTTCGCTGATTGCTAAAATCTTGATGTTCACTCTTGCCATCTCCAGTTTGACCACTTCCAATTTACCTTGATTCATGGACCTAACATTCTAGGTTCTTATGCAATATTGCTCTTTACAGCATCAGACTTTACTTCCACCACCAGTCACACCCACAACTGGGCATTGTTTTTGCTTTGGCTCCATCTCTTCATTCTTTCTAGAGTTATTACTTACCAATCTCCTGTAGCATATTGGGCACCTATCAATTTGGGGAGTTAATCTTTCAGTGTTGTATCTTTTTGCCTTCTCATACTGTTCATGGGATTCTCAAGGCAAGAACGCTGAAGTGGTTTGCCATATCTTTCTCCAATGGACCACGTTTTATCAGAACTGTCCACAATTACCCGTCCATCTTGTGTTGCCCTACATGGCACGGCTCATAGTTTCATTGAGATAGACAAGGCTGTGGTCCATATGATCAGTTTGGTTAGTTTTCTTTAACTGTGGTTTTCATTCTGTCTTACCTGTAGTGGATAAGGATAAAAGGCTTGTGGAAGCTCCCTGACGGAAGAGACTGACTGAGGGGGAAACTGGGTCTTGTTTTGATGGGTGAGGCCATGCTCAGTAAATCTTTAATCTAATTTTCTATTGATGGGCAGCGCTGTGTTCCGTCCCTGTAGTTTGACCTGAGGCCAAACTGTGGTGGAGGTAATGAAGATAATGGTGACCTCCTTCAAAAGATCCCATGCATACACTGCTGTATTCAGTGCCCCTTACCCTTCAGCAGGCCACCACCAACCCTCACCTCCACCAGGGACTCCTGGACACTCACAGGCAAGTTGGGTCAAGTCTCTTATGGGGTCATTGCTCCTTTCTCCTGGGTCCTGGTGCACACAAGTTTCTGTTTGTGCCCTGTAAGAGTCTGTTTCCCCAGTCCTGTGTAAGTTCTGGTGGCTCTCTGGTGGGGTTAATGGCAAACTCCTCCAGGAGGGCTTATGCCATACCCAGGTCTGTTGCACCCAAAGCCCCTGCCCCTGCAACAGGCCACTGCTGACCTGTACCTCCACAGGAAGCCCTCAAACACAGTTCCAGTTCAGTCTCTGTGGGGTCTCTGCGTCCTGGTGCACACAAGGTTTGTTTGAGCCTTCCAAGTGTCTCTGGCAGGTATGGGGTTTGCTGCGATGGCACACAGAGTGCGGCCAGGAGGAGCTAGCCCACGTCTGAGGTCAGAGGCAGCAGCCCAGAGGAGCTACCCTGCATCGAGGTCAGTGGCTGCCGCTGAGAGTGCCAGGCTGCAACAGCATAGGAGCAGCCAAGAGGAGCTACCCCACGTCCGAGGTCAGGGGCAGCAGCTGGGAGGAGCTACCCCCCTTCCCCTAATGCCCGAGGCCAGGGGCAGTGGCCAGGAGGAGCTACCCCATGCCCAAGGCCAGGGGAGGCGGCCACGAGGAGCAACCCCATGTCCAAGGAGCGGTGGCTGCGCGGGTGCAGGAAGGCCTAGAGGCCCTATTACACATCAAGGTCAGGATGGGCAGCAGTGAGGAGATACCCCTCCTCCAAGGTAAGGAGCAGCGGCTGCACTTTGCTGGAGCAGCCTTGAAGAGATACCCCACATCCAAGATAAGAGAAACCCAAGTAAGTGGTAGGTGTTGCAAGAGGGCATCAGAGGGCAAACACACTGAAACCATAATCACAGAAAACTAGTCAATCTAATCACACTAGGACCACAGCCTTGTCTAACTCAATGAAACTAAGCCATGCCCGTGGGGCCACCCAAGACGGCGGGTTATGGTGGAGAGGGCTGACAGAATGTGGTCCACTGGAGAAGGGAATGGCAAACCACTTCAGTATTCTTGCCTTGAGAACCCCATGAACAGTATGAAAAGGCAAAATGATAGGATACTGAAAGAGGAACTCCCCAGGTCAGTAGGTGCCCAATATGGAGATCAGTAGAGAAATAACTCCAGATAGAATGAAGGGATGGAGCCAAAGCAAAAACAATACCCAGTTGTGGATGTGACTGGTGATAGAAGCAAAGTCTGATGCTGTAAAGAGCAATATTGCATAGGAACCTGGAATATCAGGTCCATGAATCAAGGCAAATTGGAAGTGGTCAAACAGGAGATGGCAAGAGTGAACATTGACATTCTAGGAATCAGCAAACTAAAATGGACTGGAATGGGTGAATTTAACTCAGATGACCATTATATCTACTACTGTGGGCAGGAATCCCTTAGAAGAAATGTAGTAGCCATCATAGTCAACAAAAGACTCCAAAATGCAGTACTTGGATGAAATCTCAAAAAAAAAAAAAAAGCAGAATGATCTCTGTTCGTTTCCAAGGCAAACCATTCAATATCACAGTAATCCAAGTCTATGCTCCAACCAGTAACGCTGAAGAAGCTGAAGTTGAAAGGTTATATGAAGACTTACAAGACCCTTTAGAACTAACACCCAAAAAAGATGTCCTTTTCATTATAGGGGACTGGAATGCAAAAGTAGGAAGTCAAGAAACATCTGGAGTAACAGGCAAATTTGGCCTTGGAATACAGAATGAAGCAGAGCAAAGGCTAATAGAGTTTTGCCAAGAAAATGCACGGGTCATAGCAAACACCCTCTTCCAACAACACAAGAGAAGACTCCACACATAGACATCACCAGATGGTCAACACTGAAATCAGATTGATTATATTCTTTGCAGCCAAAGATGGAGAAGCTCTATACAGTCAACAAAAACAAGACTGGGAGCTGACTGTGGCTCAGATCATGAACTCCTTATTGCCAAATTCAGACTGAAATTGAAGAAGGTAGGGAAAACCACCAGACCATTCAGGTACAACCTAAATCAAATCCCTTATGATTATACAGTGGAAGTGAGAAATAGATTTAAGGGAGTAGATCTGATAGATACAGTGCCTGATGAACTATGGATGGAGGTTCATGACACTGTACAGGAGACAGGGATCAAGACCATCCCCATGGAAAAGAAATGCAAAAAAGCAAAATGGCTGTCTGGGGAGGTCGTACAAATAGCTGTGAAAAGAAGAGAAGTGAAAAGCAAAGGAGAAAAGGAAAGATATAAGCATCTGAATGCAGAGTTCCAAAGAATAGCAAGGAGAGAGAAGAAAGCCTTCCTCAGTGATCAATGCAAAGAAATAGAGGAAAACAACAGAATGGGAAAGACTAGAGATCTCTTCAAGAAAATTAGAGATACCAAGGGAACATTTCATGCAAAGATGGGCTCGATAAAGGACAGAAATGGTATGGACCTAACAGAAGCAGAAGATATTAAGAAGAGGTGGCAAGAATACACAGAAGAACTGTACAAAAAAGATCTTCACAACCAAGATAATCCGGATGGTGTGATCACTGACCTAGAGCCAGACATCCTGGAATGTGAAGTCAAGTGGGCCTTAGAAAGCATCACTACAAACAAAGCTAGTGGAGGTGATGGAATTCCAGTAGAGCTATTTCAAATCCTGAAAGATGAAGCTGTGAAAGTGCTGCAGTCAATATACCAGCAAATTTGGAAAACTCAGCCATGGCCACAGGACTGGAAAAGGTCAGTTTTCATTCCAATCCCAAAGAAAGGCAATGCCAAAGAATGCTCGAAGTACCGCACAATTGCACTCATCTCACATGCTAGTAAAGTAATACTCAAAATTCTCCAAGCCAGGCTTCAGCAATATGTGAACTGTGAACTTCCAGATGTTCAAGCTGGTTTTGAAAAGGCAGAGGAATCAGAGATCAAATTGCCAACATCTGCTGGATCATCAAAAAACCAAGAGAGTTCCAGAAAAACATCTATTTCTGCTTTATTGACTATGCCAAAGCCTTTTACTGTGTGGATCACAATAAAACTGGAAAATTCTGAAACAGATGGGAATACCAGACCACCTGACCTGCCTCTTGAGAAATTTGTATGCAGGTCAGGAAGCAACAGTTCGAACTGGACATGGAACAACAGACTGGTTCCAAATAGGAAAAGGAGTACGTCAAGGCTGTATAGTGTCACCCTGCTTATTTAACTTCTATGCAGAGTACATCATGAGAAACACTGGGCTGGAAGAAGCACAAGCTGGAATCAAGATTGTCGGGAGAAATATCAATAACCTCAGATATGCAGATGACACCACCCTCATGGCAGAAAGTGAAGAGGAACTAAAAAGACTCTTGATGAAAGTGAAAGTGGAGAGTGAAAAAGTTGACTTAAAGCTCAACATTCAGAAAACGAAGATCATGGCATCTGGTCCCATCACTTCATGGGAAATAGATGGGGAAACAGTGGAAACAGTGTCAGACTTTATTTTTTGGCCTCCAAAATCACTGCAGATGGTGACTGCAGCCATGAAATTAAAAGACACTTACTCCTTGGAAGAAAAGTTATGACCAACCTAGATAGCATATTCAAAAGCAGAGACATTGCTTTGCCAGCAAAGGTCCGTCTAGTCAAGGCTATGGTTTTTCCGGTGGTCATGTATGGATGTGAGAGTTGAACTGTGAAGAAAGCTGAGCACTGAAGAACTGATGCTTTTGAACTGTGGTGTTGAAGAAGACTCTTGAGAGTCCCTTGGACTGCAAGGAGATCCAACCAGTCCATTCTGAAGGAGATCAGCCCTGGGATTTCTTTGGAAAGAATGATACTAAAGCTGAAACTCCAGTACTTAGGCCACCTCATGTGAAAAGTTGACTCATTGGACAAGACTCTGATGCTGGGAGGGATTGGGGGCAGGAGGAGAAGGGGCCGACAGAGGATGAGATGGCTGGATGGCATCACTGACTTGATGGATGTGAGTCTGAGTGAACTCCAGGAGTTAGTGATGGACAGGGAGTCCTGGCGTGCTGCGATTCATGGGGTTGCAAAGAGTCGGACACGACTGAATGACTGAACTGAGCTGAACTAAACAGACTGTCATACTGGAGCTTGTTGTTTGCTCTTGGACACGGTGTATCTCTTTTGGTGTGATCCAACATTCTCCTGTTGACAGTTGTTCAGCAGCGAGTTGTAGTTTTGGAGTTCTTGCAAAAGGAGATGAGCACCTGTCCTTCTACTCTGCCATCTTGTAGTCAACAAGAATTCCCTGGTGGCTCAGACAGTAAAGAATCTTCCTGCAATGCGGGACATCCAAGTTTGATACCTAGGTCGAGAAGGTCACCTGGAGACTGAAATGGCAACCCACTCCAGTATTCTTGCCTGTAGAATCCCATGCACAGAGGGTCCTGGCAGGTTATAGTCTATGGGGTCACAAAGAGTTGGACATGACTGAATGACTTCACTCTGTGAATCTCATCCATACTGAAATATTTGTACCTGCTTGAATGTGCGATGCTGTTTTTTCTATATGAAAAATCTCCAAATCCTCCCACATTGATAGGAATTCTTCTTTTATATCTCTTAAAGCAAGAAATTTTCCCTGACACTAAATCCTTCATATGATTTGGATTTGGTGCCCCTTGATGAATCATTTATGTGCTCCCCTAGATTATGTGTTTACCTCTACACAACATAGATGAAATCTCTTTTTAACCCCTAGACACTGGCACAGTGTTTGGCACATAAAATCCACTCAAAAATAACAAGTCATCAGTATGTACAAGATTAATACAGCCTAATAAGATAAGGTGGCAAAGATTGGATCTTCAGGGAATATTTAAGAAGTAGGCAGGGGAAGAAACTGGGCAATAGAAACCAAAACGTGGTCAACGATTATCCAAAGAGACAACCAGAAGAGAGTGGTAGTACTTGGTCATATATACTGGTTTGTCTAGGATAGCACTCAATTATACCTGCTATACTGATTCCTGTCCAGTTTAATTTTGTTACAGGTTTTTCATGTTTAATGAGATGTTATAAGTATTTTCATTGAGATAAACTCAGGTGTATTTTTAGAATACACCCTGTTTAGTTGGTGCCAAGTTATGCACCCTGATTCTTCTAGACCAAAGCACTCATCTCTCCAGCTGCTTGTAGTGACTGGCAGCAGACAGGTCTCAACTGAATTCCTCTCTAAATGCTTAAAATCTGTGATCTAATCATTTAATTCTAAGACTTGTCCTCAGAGCCATATTATCTCATTTAATGCCTAATAAATGCAAGGAGTAAAAGTCCTATCTGCTTCCAATTTTGTACACTCATACATCCCAGCTCCAGAGCTCCCCATGAGAGGTTAAATTTATTTCCCTGGTGGCTCAGTGGTAAAGAACCTACTTGCCAATGCACAAGACACTTGGGTTCAAACTCTGGGTAGGGAAGATCTGCTGTAGAAGGAAATGGCAACCCACTCCAGTATTCTTGCCTGGAAAACCGCATGCACAGAGGAGCCTGGTGGTCTACAGTCCATGGGGTCACAAAAGAGTCTGACACAACTGAGTGACTAAACAGCAACAACAGCAGCTGAGAAACAACTAACTGTGGCTGCAGGTGGTGGTAGAATATTTAGTGGTGATGTCCCTGACAATGCCTGTCATTCCAGTCATTTGTGATATGGTTTGCGCTACAACATTCAAGACACTCAAGTCTACCAGGACAATAGTAGGCAGAGTCAGTGGGAAACAAGGAAAATTATTTGTTGGGTGTGTGTGAAATATGTAGAAGCTGTACATGAAATATGTAGAATATGAAAATAGAAGCTGAACACTCCTGTCCTAGGGTACATAAAGTGAAAGTGAAGTCTCTCAGTTGTGTCCGACTCTTAGCGCCCCCATGGACTCAACCCACCAGGCCCTCCGTCCATGGGATTTTCCAGGCAAGAGTACTGGAGTGGGGTGCCATTGCCTTCTCCGAGGGTACATAGGATATATTAAAAGCTCTTATTTTAATTATTTTGTCATTTATTGTACAATGAAACTACTGTATAATTTGACTAACAGTATTGTGTTTTCCAATACCCTTTTTCAGCATTAATGAAATAAAGTGCATGCTTTAGTTAGCAAAAAATTTCATTCAGAATTTACATTTCTCAAAGAAATTGATGAGCAGAATGTATTTTGCTTAAAACAGTTGGATCAGTATTGCGACCCACATGGGGACCATATCTGATCACTTGAAAGCCAAGAGACAAATCTACTGAAGCAGCAGTACTGTTTGTTTCAAATTAGTAGTTTTTTGAAGAAGGCTGTGTCCAAAGTTCATAATTTTACAAATGTACTTTCAGAATATATTATACATCACTGTGGAGGGCATGATTTTTTCATCTAGGTCAAAAAATAATTGCTTGCTCATTTTTTTTTATTCAAGCTTTTCATGTGTAGATATGAAAAGTGAAGTATTAGTTCACTTTATCATGAATAGGGACAGATAAGTAAGAAACTGGGCTTCCCAGGTGGCACTAGTGGTAAAGAACCTGCCTGCCAATGCAGGAGATGTAAGAGAAGTCAGTCTGATCCCTAGGTCAGGAAGAGCCCCTGGAGGAGGGCATGGCAGAAATCTTGCCTGGAGAATCCTATGGACAGAGGACCTTGGCAGGCTATGGTCCACTGGGTCGTAAAGAGTTGGACATGACTGAAGTGACTTAGTATGCAAACAAGAAACAGTTGAAGAATGTCAACACATTGGCTTCATCAGCGGAACTTCACAGATAGTCAAGTGTTGCCAATTTTATATTTGTTTCATCAAGTAATTCAAATATAAAATCAGTTCATTCTATTGATGGCTCGATTTTTCATTCAATATATGGAATCAAAATAAAACTTTGGGGAATTTATTATGTCAAAGGTGAATCAGCTAATATTTTGAAGGTAATTACAAGTCAGTAATAAATTTTCTCACTAAAAAGAAAACTATTGGGTTTAACAATGATAATATGAAACAGATTTTATGAAGAAACAGCTCTGTGATAAAACAATGTTCTTAGTAAATTGAGACCTATGATATAGAAATGTACTAAAGAATTCTTTCTAGAATACATATGATGTACAATTGAATCCAAACAGAGCTCTGGTATTTTAAAAAGAAGCCAGTCTAAATAGAAGTTTTGCTTGTCAATTTGTAAACATATATGGACAACTGACTTACAAAGTTAATTGCAAAGTGAATTCAACAAAGAAGGTTATGTTGAATTACAAAACATACTTCAGAAAGTATATACTTTCTCCCTTTATCCATAACCAGTCAGACTTTAGAAATACTTGAGCCTTTGAAGAACTATTTTGTAAATCAACTTAACCTACCATAATGGTATTTTTGGAAACGGGTACTCCAGGTTTTTGTTGAATTTATTCAAAATCAGGTTGAGATTTTAATGAAAATATTCAATGAATGGAGCAATCAACACACCTCCAGTTTTTAAAACTTTTAGAAATTTGTAATTATTAAATAAAAAATTGCACAATGGAAGATGTTGAACTTTATCCTCACAAGCAAGGGAAGTTCTGAATAAATTAAATAAGGACAGGCCATCATATGAGCTTTGGTTTCCGAATTGTCTAAGTCTACCTTGTAAAATTTAACTTGAAAGAACTTTTAAGTGGGTAAACTTATGTCTGGAATGAATAAAATTTAGCAGACAGTTTTATAGCATCTAAATTTGGTGAAACATTGAAAGGAATCAGAAGTGACTTATTTGACAGTTGTAGAAAGGTCTCTGAATGTTAGCCAAAAAGAGTATTTGTGGAAAAATTTGGGCTGAAACACTTAAATGTTGATGGTGGCCGTGAGATATGCCTGGCAGCACACCAACCTCAGCTTATGTCTCTTCCACCCAACCTTCCTTCCTCCGTCCCTCAGCATTAGACTACCATTGCAATCTGACTAACTCTTCCACTCACAGTATTTCCTTAAAAAATTTCTCCCACATTTAATCCTATGTTGGTGTCTGCATCTCAGAAAACTGGGACTATCACATGACATTTTTGAAAATTTTATATTTTTAAAGTTAATTTTTATTGGAATATAATTGCTTTACAATACTGTATTATTTGCTACTGTACAGTAAAATGAATCAACTATATGTATATATATATATATATATCCGCTGTTTTTTGAATTTACTTCCCATTAGGTTACCACAGAGAACTGAGTAGAGTTCCCTATGCTATACAGTAGGTTCTCATCAGTTATCTGTTTTAGGAAAATGCCATGGATGGAGGAGCCTGGTAGGCTGCAGTCCATGGGGTCACTAAGAGTCGGACACAACTGAGCAACTTCACTTTCATTTTTCACTTTCATGCATTGGAGAAGGAAATGGCAACCCGCTCCAGTGTTCTTGCCTGGAGAATCCCAGGGACAGGGGAGCCTGGTGGGCTGCCGTCTATGGGGTTGTACAGAGTCGGACACAACTGAAGTGACTTAGCAGCAGCAGCAACAGTGTATATACATGACATTTTATTTTAAAAAATAGAATTGAAAATATCCTTTGCTTAGTATAATATGCTTTTGCTCTGAGCTTATCAGGTACTTCAGCACCCTTAGAGTAATTTTCCAATTGATGTTATTTTCGCTTTTCTTTTGACTTTTTCTATAAAAAGTCAACCAAAAGTGTCAACATTTGAAATTTCTGAACATAAAATGCTAATTTTTACCCAGATCAGGAGACATTTGACAATAAAAGAAAATGCTAAGATTTATATAAATTTTGAGCTTTTTATTTGTAAATGAACAGAGTTCTAGCCAAAAATTTTATTTAAAAGTTAAATTCTTTCCAAAAAATATAGAAACAGCACATATTATTTACATGAAAGGCCTTTATGTTGAATTTTAACATTTATTGTGGTATGAATGATATGAAAAATATTTCACATATTTAATGTATACATTCCGATGTGTTCACACATATACATACACCCAGTTCGGTTCAGTTCAGTTCAGTCACTCAGTCGTGTCTGACTTTTTGCGACCCCATGAATCGCAGCACGCCAGGCCTCCCTGTCCATCACCAACTCCCGGAGTTCACTCAGACTCACGTCCATCGAGTCAGTGATGCCATCCAGCCATCTCATCCTCTGTCGTCCCCTTCTCCTCCTGCCCCTAATCCCTCCCAGCATCAGAGTCTTTTCCAGTGAGTCAACTCTTCACATGAGGTGGCCAAAGTACTGGAGTTTCAGCTTTAGTATCATTCCTTCCAAAGAAATCCCAGGGCTGATCTCCTTCAGAATGGCCTGGTTGGATCTCCTTGCAGTCCAAGGGACTCTGAAGAGTCTTCTCTAACACCACAGTTCAAAAGCATCAGTTCTTCAGTGCTCAGCTTTCTTCACAGTCCAACTCTCACATCCATACATGACCACTAGAAAAACCATAACCTTGACTAGACGGACCTTTGTTGGCAAAGTAATGTCTCTGCTTTTGAATATGCTATCTAGGTTGGTCATAACTTTCTTTCCAAGGAGTAAGCATCTTTTAATTTCATGGCTGCAGTCACCATCTGCAGTGATTTTGGAGCCCAGAAAAATAAAGTCTGCCACTGTTTCCACTGTTTCCCCATCTATTTCCCATGAAGTGATGGGACCAGATGCCATGATCTTCGTTTTCTGAATGTTGAGTTTTAAGCCAACTTTTTCACTACCATCAAAAAACCAAGGTACTGTACATATCCATCTCCTCCAAAAATTTCCATTTTTTTTGTTAAGAACACTTACATGAGATCTCTCCTCTTATTATATTTTACAATGTGTAATATCATACTGTTAACTACAGGTACTATGTTGTACAGCAGATTTCTAGAACTTACTCATTTTGCATACCAGAAACTTTATATCCATTGAAAAACAATTTCCCATTTCCTCTTCCCCCAAGTCCCTGGCAAACCACCATTCTATTTTCTCTGACTATTTTAGATGGATGTAAGTCAACCATGTGGCATTTGTCATTCAGTGACTGGCTTATTTCACATAATACAATATCTTGTAGATTCATCCATGTTGTCATAAATGGTAGGATTTCCTCTTTTTTAAGGCTGAATAATACTTTATTGCACATATAGACTACATACCCAAGAAAAAGAAATGCAAAAAAGCAAAATGGCTGTCTAGGAGGTCTTACAAATAGCTGTGAAAAGAAGAGAAGCGAAAAGCAAAGGAGAAAACGAGAGATATACCTATTTGAATGCAGAGTTCCAAAGAATAGCAAGGAGAGATAAGAAAGCCTTTCTCAGCAATCAATGCAAAGAAATAGAGGAAAATAATAGAACGGGAAAGACTAGAGATCTCTTCAAGAAAATTAGAGATACCAAGGGAACATTTCATGCAAAGATGGGCCCAATAAAGGACAGAAATGGACCTGACAGAAGCAGAAGATATTAAGAAGAGGTGGCAAGAATACGCAAAAGAACTGTACAAAAAAGATCTTCACAACCCAGATAATCATGAGGGTATGATCACTCACCTAGAGCCAGACATCCTGGAATGTGAGGTCAGGTGAGCCTTAGAAGCATCACTACGAACAAAGCTAGTGGAGGTGATGAAATTCCAGCTGAGCTATTTCAAATCCTAAAAGATGATGCTGTGAAAGTGCTGCACTCAATATGCCAGCAAATTTGAGAAACTCAGCAGTGGCCACAGGACTGGAAAAGGTCAGTTTTCATTCCAATACCAAAGAAAGGCAATGCAAAAGAATGTTCAAACTACTGCACATTGCATTCATCTCATGCTAGTAAAGTAATGCTGAAAATTCTCCAAACCAGACTTCAGCAATACGTGAACCGTGAATTTCCACATGTTCAAGCTGGATTTAGAAAAGGCAGAGATCAAATTGCCAGCATCTCCTGGATCATAGAAAAAGCAAGAGAGTTTCAGAAAAACATCTATTTCTGCTTTATTGACTATGACAAAGCCTTTGACTGTGTGGATCACAATAAACTGTGGGAAATTCTGAAAGAGATGGGAATACCAGACCACCTGACTTGCCTCTTGAGAAATCTGTATGCAGGTCAGGAAACAACAATTAGAACTGGACATGGAACAACACACTGGTTCCAAAAAGGAAAAGGAGTACATCAAAGCTGTATATTGTCACCCTGCTTATTTAACTTCTATGCAGAGTACATCATGAGAAACGCTGGGCTGGATGAAGCACAAGCTGGAATCAAGATTGCCGGGAGAAATAGCAATAACCTCACATATGCAGATGACACCACCCTTATGGCAGAAAGTGAAGAAGAACTAAAGAGCATCTTGATGAAAGTGAGAGAGGAGAGTGAAAAAGTTGGCTTAAAGCTCATCATTCAGAAAACTAAGATCATGGAATCTGGTCCCATCACTTCATGGGAAATAGATGGGGAAACAGTGGAAACAGTGTCAAACTTTATTTTTCTGGGCTCCAAAATCACTGCAGATGGTGACTTCAGCCATGAAATTAAAAGACGCTTACTCCTTGAAAGGAAAGTTATGACCAACCTAGACAGCATATTAAAAAGCAGAGACATTACTTTGTCAACACAGGTCCATCTAGTAAGGCTATGGTTTTTCCTGTAGTCACTAGTTTTTCAGTAGTATGGATGTGAGAGTTGGACTATAAAGAAAGCTGAGCACTGGTGAATTGATGCTTTTGAACTGTGTTGTTGGAGAAGACTCTTGATACTCCCTTGGACTACACGGAGATCCAACCAGTCCATTCTAAAGGAGATCAGTCCTGAGTGTTCATTGGAAGGACTGATGTTGCACCTGAATCTCCAATACTTTGGCCACCTGATGCAAAGAGCTGACTCATTTGAAAAGACCCTGATGCTGGGAAAGATTGAAGGCAGGAGGAGAAGGGGACAACAGAGGATGAGATGGTTGGATGGCATCATCAACTCAATGGACATGAATTTGGGTAAACTCTGGGAGTTGGTGATGGACAGGGAGGCCTGGCGTGCTGCGGTTCATGGGGTTGCAAAGAGTTGGACATGATTGAGTAACTGAACTGAACTGACTACATTTTATTCATTCATTGTTGATGGATATTTAGGGTTTTTTTCCTGGCTTCATTGTCCTACTTGAATATGAATGTGGGATTGCAGTTAACTCTTCTAGATCCTGACTTCAAGTATATACCCAAAATGATATTTCTCAATTAAAACCATAGTGATTTATAACCTCATGCCTATTAGGATGCTTCCCATTAGCGCTAGTGGTAAAGAATCTGCCTGCCAATGCAGGAGATGCAAAAGATGCAGGTTCAATCCCTGGTTCAGGAAGATCCCCTGGAGTAGGAGATGGCAACACACTCCAGTATTCTTGCTGGAAAATTTCACAGACAGAGGAACCTGGCTGGCTACAGTCCATGGGGCCACAAAGAGGCAGACACTCCTTAGCACACCTATTAGGATGGCTGTTATAAAAAAATTTTAAACTGTTGATTGGCCAGGATATGGAGAAATTGGAGCCTTATACACTGTTGGTGGTAATATAGAATGGTTCTGACATGATTGAAAACAGTATGGAGGTTCCTCAAGTAATTAAAAATAGAACTCCATATAGTGATTTTTTGAACATAAAAAAGGCAGAACAATTATACTTGATATATAGTCACATTCTTCAGTAGTTTCTGAGACTTGTCTGTTGATAATACCATGTTGCTGATAGGTGTTTAATGATAACTGTTCATTCATAGCCGCTACCCAGAACCCTGAGGGTTGTAGTTGTGGTTCAAGGGTTAGCATAGGGTGAGACAGATCCAGCTGGGTGTGTCTGGGACCTGCTCCCTTGTGCTTGAACTGAAGTAGCCCACTTCATGTGGGCTTTCCCATTTCCTTTTGTAAAATAAGTGCTGCTAAAAATATTTGAAAACTACTGGCCTAGTGTTCTCTTTCTTTAAAGCGAGAACAATGTCTGAAAATATTCTACCACTTGTATTTTCAACTCTTATAAACAGGCTGTTTTTTTATTCTTCTTTCCTCTTCTTTTTCTGAATTAGTTTTGTTTTTTTGTACCTACTTAAAGTGCAGGAAGAGGGCTTTGAAATGGCTTTATTAGGGTGGAGACTTTTCTTTTTAAAATAATAATGTGTATTTTAAAATAGGAATATAGGGATAATGAAAAGAAAATATGTACCCTTGAAAATCAGCATACAGAGACTTATGGGAATATTATTGATACATTCTACTTGAATAAAATGGCAATACTAAAAAGAAAACAGGCCATTAAGTTTCAAAATTTTGTCAAATTCTAATTTCCAAAGTGTTTAGAATAAGAAATGACCTCTATATGTAGAACATTTTAACCTAGAGAGAAATATAATCACAATTAGAATTTTAAAGGGTGACAGGAAATAATGTGAGATTGTAATAATTTTGGTTGTAACATTCATAAAAGATCTCTGCTACATAAATTATATCATTCAGTTCAGTTCAGTCACTCAGCTGTGTCTGACTCTTTGCGACCCCATGAATTGCAGCATGCCAGGAGCCTGGCGGACTGCCGTCTATGGGGTCGCACAGAGTCGGACACGACTGAAGCGACTTAGCAGCAGCAGCAGCAGCAGCAGGCCTCCCTATCCATCACCAACTCCCGGAGTTTACCCAAATTCATGTCCATTGAGTCGGTGATGCCATCCAGCCATCTCATCCTCTCTCATCCCCTTCTCCTCCTGCCCCCAATCCCTCCCAGCATCAGGGTCATTATAATTTAAATCTCTATATTAAATTAAAGGCATTTGTAATACATTTTCAAAAATGCTGTTATCTTGTAAAAAATTTTAATCTTGATTATTTATAGAGTAACATTTGAATAAAAAAGTCACACAGCTTAAAAAACCCAGCATATACAATTCAGTCTATAGTTTAAAAAAATACATGTAGCACACATACATGAATAAAAATAACTAGTAAGGTATATATAGCAAAATGTTAATACTGGATATTTCTTTTAATGTGGTTTATGGTGATTTTTTTCTTCGCTTCCTAAATATTTGCCCAATGCCCATGTGTTTCTTTTGTAATCAGGCAAGAAAAGCCAAATTAACTTTACTTTTGAAATCAGAAATGTAACTTTTTGGTCATATTGTGATATATAAACAAATAGAACTGAGGTTAAAATGATGAGCAGTAGTATCTAGGTGAGGGTAGAAAGAAAAAGAAGTCAGAAAAGGATTGGGCTGGTGGATAATTGGATTGTATTGCTGCATGGCCAAAGATTAGGTGAAGCAACAGTGAAGAAGAGATTTGGCAGGTCAGAGAATACAGTATTAACATTTAATGTATCTGAGGTGGGGAAGTTCTTTTGAAGACAAGATCCACATTAGATAGAGCTTGGAGAGTTAGACTTATAGCAGTTTAAGAGTCCAGCAATTTTATGACAAAGTCATTATATAACTTGCTTCTGTAGATGTAGGAAGATTGTAAAAGTTAGGGCAGATAAAAAATGTGAATAAAATCCCATAAACTTCATTGATTAAGGAGGTGGTGGCAAGTCTACAGATGATAGCAATGAAAAGTGCTAAAAAGCTTTGTAGTGGAGTGGCTTAAGTTTTAAATGAGTTGATTTGTCATTTTATATATATATATATATAAAATATATACTTATGTATAATTACAAAAATTATAAGTTTACATTATAATATATAACATATATAAATAAATCTCATTTTACTTGTTTTATTTACAAACCAATTTGTAAAATATAAAGTGTCTATATAAATTGTGCTTGGTACAAAACCTTAAGGAAAATAAAGCTTACTATTTTGAAATTTAAACTAATCAAACCAACATGAGTACTACAAAATATCTCTTAGGTCTATAGAAAAACTTGATTGTTGCTTAATCAGTGATATTAATATGTATTTTAAAACTCTTACCAAAAGCATATAGCCAGCATCTGAAAAAGCACACTTTACAGAAACACATGGCAATGAGCATCGAGCATTTTCTAGAGTGTTTTAAAATCTGAATAACATGAGTGTCAAGGTCTCTAGGGTCTTTTCTAAGGGACAGGAACTTTTCATTAGATTTTATCAGACTATGTTCCTTGCATAAATCCTTTCTTTGCTCTAATTCTGTGTTAAGCAATCAATTTTCAAACTACAAATTCTCCTTTCAGGTAATCAATTCTGATACAACACCTGGTTTGAAAATGTCACCTGATTCCTACACAGTTTATATACTAAGTAGCGAATTGAATTTACTGTGGATTATGAATTTCAGATTTACTTGTGTGTGATTTTATCAATGAGAACCACTAGATCCACACTCTGGCCATTTTCTGGTCATAACTCTCATCCCTCTCACGTGCAACATTGACTCACCTCCTCTCTTAGGATCCCTCTAGTGTTATTTCAGCATAGCATCAGCTTAAAGTCATGAATCTTGCTACCTAATCAGGTCCAGGTTTAGATAAGGCTTCTTGGGTATGGTTCCCTCTGAAGACTTGTAAATGAAATTATTTATATCCCACACATGCTCAACATCAAATTGTGGGATATACATAGAGGAACCCCTTATAGATAAAGGAGGAAAAATAGTCACTGGTCTACAGCAGTTCCAAAATCCAGCAGACACATGTGGCCAATTCCTTGAATAGGCCTCAGTCCTACTTCCTAGAGGAGAAGGCGATGGCACCCCACTCCAGTACTCTTGCCTGGAAAATCCCATGGACGGAGGAGCCTGGTAGGCTGCAGTCCATGGGATCTCTGAGGGTCGGACACGACTGAGCGACTTCCCTTTCACTTTTCACTTTCATGCATTGGAGAAGCTACTTCCTAGAACTTGTTTTCCATGACTCTTGGCTGTGCTCCTGGAGTCATGGCTCCACTCCCTCTGTCTTTTAAATCATCCTTCCTTTTCCATAAAAAGTTATCTATGTTTGCAACTGAGTAAACTTCGCCTGCATCCACTAATTTCTTTTTTATTTATTTATTTATTTTTTTGCTACTCTGGGTCTTCACTGATTTGCACAGGGTTTTTCTAGTTGCAGCAAGTGGGCACTACTCTTTGTTGCAGTGCGTGGGCCTCTTACTGCGGTGGCTTCTCTTACTGTGGAGCATAGATTCTAGGCATATGGGCTTCAGTACCATGCAGGCTTAGTAGTTATGGCACACGGGCCCAGCTGCTCTGTTGCACATGGAATCTTCCCAGACCAGGAATTGAGCCCTTGTTTCCTGTGCTAGCAGGTGGACTCTACCGTGCCACCAGGGAAGTCCCACTAATCTTACACAGGGTGTTTTGAAGCTGGAATTCAGGGATTGGTGAACTTTCACAGGTGTAAATGACATCTGTGACATCATCTGTACAAGTAGGTGCTGGTACTCCAAACACCTCTTTTTTATTTCTGCCTCTTTCCCTTTCAATCAAAGCTGGTAAATCCTTTTAAAAACTTTACAGACTTGTTAATGCATCAATTTATAATACACTTATTTGGAAAAGAGGGCTTCCCTGATAGCTCAGTTGGTAAAGAATCTGCCTGCAATGCAGGAGACCCTGGTTCGATTCCTGGTCGGGAAGATCCGCTGGAGAAGGGATAGGCTACCCACTCCAGTATTCTTGGGCTTCCCTCATGGCTCAGCTGGTAAGGCATCCACCTGCAATGCAGGAGACCTGGGTTTGATCCCTGGGTTGGGAAGATGCCCTGGGGAAGGGAAAAGCAACCCACTCCAGTATTCTTGCCTGGAGAATTCCATGGACTGTATAGTCCACGAGGTTGCAAAGAGTCGGACATGACTGAGTGACTTTCACTATTTAGATAAAAACCACAAATTATTTCTTTACTTTGGGCTCTTGTGAGATTGTTATGGGGAAAGCACTTTTGACTTTAACTTGGAAGCTACTAGGATTAGAAACAGCTTTAATTTTGAACCTAGTGAATCCTAGATCCTTTATATTTAACAGCTTATTATTTAATTAATTTATTTCCTTTCATATTTTATCATAGTGAGAAGTCAGGTAGTACTTTTAATGTTCTGCCTAAAAATCTTCTTAGTTTTCTTTATTAAATTCCTTATATCCATTTTCTATTGTCTTTGTGTAGCGGAGGAGCAAATTAGCCAAGATGATGTGATCAGGCTCTCTTGCCCCAGGTTTTGTAAATAATGATTATGTAACAGCTGAGCTCATTTATAACACTGCGCCTGCATGCCATGAGGTACTCACTTGGTCATGGGCTACTTTGTGTGGTGGCCTATGTAAGCGCCATTGAGACGGCCTTAAGGGTGTGTTATGGCTACATTATGGCTGTGTCTGCTGGGTCAATCACAAGAGGAGAGAATACAGCATGTCTGCTGTTATGGCTGCTGTGCCAGCCAGGAGAGAATAAACACATCTACAGTTCCTATGGCTCCTTGAGTTTTCTTCCAACTTCCCTGCTCACACCTTGCCTACCCTGGGTTCAGTGAACATTGTGAACAACAAGACGCTATACCGCCACACTTTTCAATAATACATAGAAAGATTTCCCTCTCCTCCAGATTACAGTAACATTTTCCTTACTATCCCTTGAGCACTCATTAAAAGCCTCTTTGAAGCACTCTAGGCTAACTGTCCTCAAATCCACCCAGCTTTTGCTTGGTCCCAAAGTCAGCACCACAGAGTTTATGTTTTTAGTATGAACATCTCCACTTACAGGCTTTAAATTTTATTCTAGTTATCTATTACTGCATAGCCCACCACCCCCCCCAAAAAAAAAAACAAAAAGCCTTAATGATATAAGACAACCACTTTGTTATACTCATGGATCCTATGGATCAGGAATTTAGATAGATCACAATTTTTTCTAGATAGATAGATCACTAATTGAGATAGATCACTGCTATTTAGATAGGTGATGTGGCCTTTCTCTGCTCCTCATTGTCTGAGGCCTCATCTGAGAAGACTGAGAGTGTCTTGATGGTTGAAGACTGAAATCGTCTGAAAGTATCTTAACTTACATGTCTGGCACTTGATGCTGGCTGTTGGCTGGCAAACCTACACAGGGTCTCTCCCTGTAGTCTGGGCTTTCTCACAGCGTGATAGCCTCAGCTGTCTTAGAGGCCTAGAGCTCCAAAGCTGAGTGTCTTAAAAAGACAAGTTGGAAGTTAGCGCCATTTTTATGATTTATTTTGTGAAGTCAAGTTGTATCACTGTTGTATTTAGCTGATCAAAGCCATAATAAAGATCTTCTTAAGTTCTAGCGGAGAGGACATTGACCCATTACTTGAGGGTAAATGTGTCAAGGTCACATTGTAAGAGGAGCATGTGGGAGATGATATATATCTATAGTGTTGTGACCATCTTTAGGAAAATAAAATCTGCCACACCAAGTCAGCCTCAATGAGGGGAAGTATGTGTATTTTTAGCTCCTTCTCTTTCACCACAGTCACTTGCTCCTGGGTCCCTTGAGCAGGCATAGAAGTGGTTGGGGGAAGAGAGTGGCATACGCAGAATGTCATTTTGTCAACCTGATTATTGGGAACCTTCTCTATAGTGTATGTCCTTTGGTATGCATTCACATAGGATACACCTTCACAGTGTTCCTATTGCTAAAGGTCTGTTCATTTACTTCTTTCCCAAGCTTCCTTATGGATTAATCTTCTAATCCTATTTCTTTCAATTCCCTGACAATAAAATAAAACAGCCATTATCTATGAATAGTAGATAGATCTGTATATATGACAATTTTTTAATCTGGATCAAGTGGATAGAACAGTATTCAAAGTTTTAGCTCACTGGGAGAATAGTCCTTCCTCACTGTTCCAGAACACTCCCAAATGGGCTTGTACCACTGTGAAGGCCCACCTTTTGTCAGTGCTGGCATATTATGTAGAATCATCTATAAATCAGACTTGAGGTTCTTTTCCCTCCTAGCCAAGTAGTCATAAGGAACATACCATGAGGACATAGATGTTGTTAAAGGATGATGAGAGCATTATTCAATGTGTGGAATAAAAAGACAAAGCTGAATTGATGGCTTATTTTAGAAAGTTTGCTGGTCAGTCTCTCTGAGTAGAGCTTAGTTACTTCAATAAGATTGTTGTTAACTAATTGGCACTTATGGGTGAGTTTATTGGAGTCAGTATATCCCTGATTGGCTGAATTCCAGAAGCAAGGGACTTTCCATGATTGACTATATGCCACTGTGTCTACAGAACAGTCAGTTTTTTCTAAGAGCATGAGAACCTTTTTATTTCCTGTTGCCCTTTTTGGTCCTCATTCAATAAAGCTGCAGGAGAGACCAATGAGGATTGTCTGGAGTTTTATACACTGTTGTTGATAATCCAGATAATTTTTTGTTATATGGGACTGTCCTGCATTATAGAATGTTTCGCAGTATCTCTAGCCTCAGCTTACAATGTCCACAGTTGTGACAATAAAAGTGTCTCTAATATTGAATGGATAAACCACAAGGTCCTGCTGTATAGCAGAGAGAACCATATTCAGTATCCTATGGTAAATCACAAGGGAAAATATATGAAAAAATGCATATATATATATATATATATATATATATAACTGAATTACTTTGCTATTGTAAATCAATTGTACTTCAATAAAATTTTTTAAAAAGTCTCCAGACATTGCTAGATGTCCCATGGGGGACAAACTCACCCCAGTTGAAAGTTACTGACACAGACAAACTTATTAGAAACAAGAAAGCCACTTTAACTGGCCAAATAGTATACTTTTGGACATTGTCTTAAGATTCCTCAACCAAGAAGAGGCTACTACTAAGTTGTTTCAGTCGTGTCCGACTCCGCGTGACCCCATAGACGGCAGCCCACCAGGTTCCCCCGTCCCTGGGATTCTCCAGGCGAGAATACTGGAGTGGGTTGCCATTTCCTTCTCCAATGCATGAAAGTGAAAGTGAAGTCGCTCAGTCGTGTCCGACTCTTAGCGACCCCATGGACTGCAGCCTACCGGGCTTCTCCATCCATGGGATTTTCCAGGCAAGAGTACTGGAGTGGGGTGCCATTGCCTGGGGCAAACTATCAACAACCTGACTATTGTTGATCCCAGAATATGGACTAAACAAAGTGATCTTTCACAAATGAAGAAGACAAGTTTTGGAGAGAATCCAATGAAAATATTGATGAGTTTGTGGGAATGTATCTTACAGAACAGCAGATAAGGGAACAGCTTGTTATAGACCCTCTGCTTGTAAATTGCCTTTACTAATTAAGCCTACTTTAGTTTTTTTTTTTCTTAATTGTATACCCTCTGAGGCTCACATAGCCTAGGTAATATATATCACCAGACTTCTTAACTACCTCTATAGATAATGCTTCTATCTTATGAGTTATTATAATAATGGAGGGGGGATTAAGTTGTTTTCAAGGAACCTGGAGTTGGCTCCTGCTCAGTTTAAGCTGGTCAAGACTGATTGGGACCATCCCAAAACTGGGCCTGTGCTGGTATCCTATGAGAGACCTTTTGATGTTAGAGAGCCAAAAACTCCACCCTCAGATCATGATAAGTGCCGGTTTTGAACATTTATCCCACAAAGAAGTGTGTAACCCAGATACACCTGAATAAAACACTGATTATGTTACCTTTTCCCTTCCTCCAAACCCCTTTCCCCAAGCCTGAGACCACCCTGCTTCTTTCTCCCATAAATATCTCAAGCCCCTTGCCTTTGGGGAGGCAGATCCGAGGCTGTTCTCCCATCTCCTCACTTGGCTGCCTTCTGAATGAACTCTTTCTCAGCTACAAACCTCCATGTCTCAGCATTTGGTTTACTGTGTGTTGGGCAAACAAGCCTGTTTTGATAATAATTGCTCGGTATTCAAAGAAGGCTTCTTGGAATCTCTTCTGGACTAGGTGACTTTCAGAAGGGTTTGCAATGCATATTACCATTGATCCAGTGAAAAGGTTTAAACTAATTCTGGTGGCTACTTGTCACTTCCTGCCTGCCACTCTGTGACAATTTACTTGCCATTTCTCTTAGGACTAAGTCTTTTCTACAAATTCTGAATTCCTCCAATTTTATTGATAAGATTCGTTATCTGTAATTTGCTTCAACACTTTCACCATTTAACACAGATAGGCAGCCATCCTTGCATCAAATCCTAATCTATAACCTGATATACCACAAAGGATCAGATCATCAAATCATACTCAGATGAATCAGAGATTTTGCCCAATGTCAGGCTTTACTAATAATTTCAAGGACAGAAAATCAAGAAGCAGGTCTGGCATTTGGAAGTTGACTCCTGCTTTGTGAAGTAACTTCATAAGACCTCATGGCTGACCTCTTTTGGATCAGAGAGTTGAAGGTGTGCTACAGGAGGAAAGTATCTGAGAACCATCCTCAAATATATGGTTTTTCTCTTTTCACTTATTATGGAAAATATTTGAGTAAATTTCTAATGATTGGATGATCTTTGCTTTGTGATGATATTTTAATATTTCTAAGTATTCTGAGTTTTAGAATTAAAAATTATTTCTGGATTTATTATATATTTGTCTGAGAACATGATTCAGTTTTTGCCTTCAGAATGTCTGTGTATCTTTTATTGGCTATGTTATTGGCTAAACAATATTCTATTGAGTCACTTCCTTGCTTACAGTGATATAATGTACTGTTTCAGATTTACATTGTTGTTATTTCTTGGCAGTATTATCAATGTTATGTAACGGTTTTATTTTTAAGTGGTTCTCTAAAGTATTACTTCATTTCTTTCAAGTTTTTAATGCTTTACTATCATATTTTCAACAACTATTTAGACAATACATATTTAGTTGGTTTTGGTGCCTTCCACAAGTCTCTTTATATTTTCTCAATTTTTAATTTTTCCCCCCAACCCCTTAAATAAATTTTCAAGTAAATATTTTTTTAGGAAGGTAACTATAGGGTTATATATTCTGTATCTTTGTATAACTAAAAACATCTTTCTCTTATTATACAAACAACAATTTGGTTGTGTATTATATAATCTTTCAAAGTTTGGTGAATGCTAAACAAGTTGTCATATGGCATTACTCCTGCAGAAATATTTTAGACCAAGTTTTTATTAATTTTTGTATTTTAGTTTTCTAAACATTTGTAGGATTTCTCCTTTATCCTTGAAATTTTAAAGTATCATTGAATTATGTCTGCTGCTAAGTTGCTTCAGTCGTGTCCAACTTTGTGCAAATCCATAGACGGCAGCCCACCAGGCTTCCCCATCCCTGAGATTCTCCAGGCAAGAACACTGGAGTGGGTTGCCATTTCCTTCTCCAATGGATGAAAGTGAAAAGTGAAAGTGAAGTCGCTGAGTCTTGTCCGACTCTTAGCGACTCCATGGACTTCAGCCCACTAGGCTCCTCCATCCATGGGATTTTCCAGGCAAGAGTACTGGAGTGGGGTGCCATTGCCTTCTCCGAATTATGTCTAGATGGTTCTTTTTTTTTTTTTTTTCTATTTTGCCTGATATCTGGTAAGCTGTTTAGATCTGAAGGAACACATCAATTAAAAACATGCTTCTGTTATTACTTCTCTGTGAATGTGTTTGTGGTCTCTTAATGAAGTCTTTATTATATATATCACTTTTACCCCTACAATTTTCCTTTTTTTCTAGATTGTAAGAATCTTCTTAAGTGTGCCCTTCACTTCATTTTTTGTTGAAATCAATACTCATTGAGTGCCAACTATTCCTCAATGTACTAGGCTTTAAAAATAGAATGAGTAAAATAGATATGATGCCTCTTTCCTGGATCACTCTGGGGAGGGGAAGTGTAGAGATGCACAGAAATAGTTCTTTTGCATCTTAAAGATGCCATGTCCTTTGGAGACATGAAAATAGAATTGGGTCTGATTATTTTACAGTTCTTCTGCTCATTCATTTGTTCTGCCAGGAACCCATCCACATTTTGATTTATGGAAATTCTTCCTGGGTTTCAGTAGACCATAAAGCATCACTGTCTTCATTGTTACTTCATGAAAAATTGGTTTGGGGCAAGTCAGTTACTTCTACCTAACTTTAAACTTTATACCTAAACGCTCTCTTATTCCAAAATAATGAGACTTTCCCATATTTTAGTTCTATTACCCAGCCCAGTGTTCTTTCTTAGTGGATTTGATAATTGATATTTTCATCTAACTAACAAAAATGAGAACGACTATGATTTGATATGGCATATCAATTAGATATGGCATATCAATGGCATATGGCATATGAGTGATATGGCATATCAATCATATCAAATACCTGGGATTCAGTCATGATATGAGAGGCTAAATCAAAAGACAGCTTTATGAGATAAATGAGAAATTTAACTATTTGCAGATCTATGACTAATACTCTGAGAATTGGTTATAAAACCTATATATTATTTAGACTTCTTGTTTTCTATTTTTCTGTTTCTCCAGGGTATCTTTAGAAATTCATTGACTAGCAGAGAACATAAACTAAAATCAATATTTTTGTATTCTTTCTTAAAGCTAATTTTGTTTTAAAAATAAAATATTTGGTCAAAAAGTATAATGAAATGAAAAGTTTTTGTTGTGGAATATCACTGCATTTTGTCAATTCTTGTCATTTCAGCATATAAATGAGAATTGATCATATATATTTCTAAGAATTATAAACAAGTAGAGCTTTCTTTCTCTTTCAGAACAAACAACTGAGAAAATAAAAATACAAGTCAGTACTTAGTAAACAAGCATATCTAGAGTTCTAGTCAGCCCCCTAATAAAATGAGGGAAGAATTAGAATTTTGTTAATTGTAGTGACCTTTTTTCCCCCTCTCTCTATGTTTGAGTATGTCTGGTGTGCTGTGTGTATGTGTTCACGTACAAGTGACCATTCTCTCAGTATTGAAGAGAATATCAACTGTGAAGGGAGATAAAGAGAAAATAATGGACCTAAACCACAGGAGTTTTAGGCTGTGGATTATTGTCCATCTTTGTTCTTGTTCCAGCATTTCATCATATTTGTATTTCTCTGGGAGGCAGCATACATTTTTATATTTAGGGGAGACAAAATAGAATCCTTTGTGCTTTCTACTGTGGTTTTTCAGTTGTGCTTTTAATTGTTACATTGGTAGGGGAAAAGAAGGCTTTTAATTTAATTCTAAAAGATTGAAAAGACAATGAGTAATACTTGGATGAAAAGATTGGGGCTGGAGATGCTTCCCACTGAGGGAAGAACTAGTCAGTCCTCACACATCCAGCAAATTAATAAACTTCGTTGGTAAAAGATATCCAAGAAACAGCCTTTCCTTACTCCCTGTAGGGTTAGTTATTTTTTGTTTTCTCATATAATAAGCATGATATCTGTAAAATGAATGTTATCCACATAATTTCTAGGTTCTTCTCAAGCTTGTCTCCAAATCATCTGATGCCTAGTCCACATACAGATTTCCCCAAGTCCAAGTTGTAAACTATGTTCTCAGAGCTTTTTCTAAAATATGAGTCCATCAGAAATTTATACCTTGCATTTAATTTTTTGTTTTTGTTTTAACTTTGGAGCAGTTCCCAAACTCCCTTCTTTCATGTTATTTCCATGATAATTATAGACTATCCTGCATTCTGGGTTTGTGTAATTGCTCCTACTGAGATTTAACTTTCTTATTTTTTAATATTTTCTATAATCTAACTTCCTTATATTCATATAACCATTTTTGACAAGATTTTTTCTTAAGTGATACTAAAGTATGTTTTGCATCATAACAGAAGGAACCTTATTATCAGATTGTCCCACCATTATTGATGCAAAGTTTGATCCTCGATTATGATGGTATTATAAGATCACTCCATTTTTTCCTGCTCTAGCTCTTAAATTTTATATTTCTTTGACTTTCAATGTCTTTACTAGGACTTTTTATTACTATACTGTTGGATTTCCTAAATGTACATGCACCCTATCCATAGTTGTCAAATAGATGTTCTAGTCACTTTCAATATCTCCTTGGATCAAGTACTCCCAGTTTCATTATAGTATCTAAAGTCCTTAGCCTGATGGTCCCCAAACACCTTTTATTTTGCCGTCTCCCAGCAACCTCCCTTCTGCTCCCACCTGATTCATTTGGTTTTTCTTCTGTGTATGGTCCTGTCATTCTCATCCTTTCCTTCAGTATTCTATTGCCTTACTCTGGAATCTTCTTTATGATTTGCCCCCAGCTTATGTTTATCACGCTTTATGGTTTACCCCATGTCACTATAATCATTCTCTTATTCAGCCTTTCTTAGTGATCACATATTAAATCTATGTGTATACTTTAGAAATGTTCAGTACAATTTTTTTCAACTGAAAGTAATAGTTTTCCAGTACAGACATTATGTTGATTTAAAGTTAGAGTCATTAAAAAAGTTGAAAAAAGTTTATATCATGTAGTAAACTTGTTTAAAGAATAACATTTTTCTTTTTATGCCTACAGCCATCATCTATTAGATGAGAAAATGAGTCAGCATAATAATGGTGATTGAAAATACTGCTCATTATAAAGTCAAGGAAGCTACCATGTGAAACTGGGCTATCATTCAACAGTGTTGTTGAGTTTTCCCGTCTAATTTCAGGTAAGGTATGATTTTTATGTGGCCTATATTTCTGAAATTGGGCAGTTTGTTCCAGATGGAGTTTTTATGGCTTACTAGGAAACACTGCCTTGCTTGCTATCATTCATTCACTGATAAACTGAATTGACTTTCCCATGTACTTAACTCAGTGTTTCATTGCGATGTAGTGAGATGTAGCTAGATTTGGAGTCAAAAAACCTGAGTTTAAGTATTGGTTCTCCTACTTCCTGTGTGATTTTGAACAAACCTTTTTACTCCTTTGAACTTTAATTATCTTATCTGCAAATGAACAAAAATCCTAGTATGCCTACTTCATAGGGTTGTTGCAAAAGATAAATTAGATATGTGAAAAAATTCCTGGTGACTTCTGAAGCAGCATCCAATTGTAATGGATTATTATTTATATTTTTCAACTTATTAAGATATGAATACCCTCTTGTAGGGAAAAAGACAGAAGACTTTTGAGACTTTCTGTCTCAAAATTGTGTAATATTTTTCTTTTTGTTTTACTAGAAAAGAAAGATGTATTTTTAAAAGCATTAAGATTGGAAAGGAAGAGGAAAAGTATTTTCTTTGGATTCCTTTCTAGCCATATATTTCAATTGTTTTCTCTGTTATGTCCATTCTCTCTATAATATGGTGTCATGTCATTTTGGAAATGTTCAGTAATATCTTGCTAATTTGTTTTTACATTGATCCTGGCTTCAAGGATAGCTTTACCTGCTTGAACAAACCTTTCTATCCTTACATTCTTTTTTTTCTTTTTGACATTTTTGCTGTTAAGCTCAGTTGATCAGTCATTCATGCACCAGTATTTATGGCATACCTGCTATGGAAAAGATATTTCTGTTAGTAACTTAAAGATTTAAATGTATAATACCTCTCCTGATTTTCATTCTTTTGGATAATAAACACTTTTATCTACTGTATAATTAGCTACTATATTCAAGGTATTTTACAGTCATATATTAATGACTCCTATGCTCAAGAGTCTTCATATTATTCTGGGAGACACACAGAAAAACAACCTCAGCAATAAAATTGTGGGTATGGAGAGGAGAGATGAAGAATTCACAGAGAAGGGGTTATTTATGATGTTGTCTCAAATGAAGGGAGACTATTTATTGTACTGTGTGGTACTTTCAGTTACAGCAGAACCTGACTTTTATTCAGAGAGAATTAGAAACAGTTCTGTGGTACTACTTGAGATAGAGATTTGTCATCTATTTCTGTGTAACAAATTACCTCAATATGTAGTAGATGTCACGCTTTATCTCTTATGCTACGTTCTATTGATTAGAAGGGAGTGGCTAAGTCCAACCCACAGACAAAGGGAGGGGAATTGGGCTCTATGTTTCTTTTTTTAATTAAAATTTTGTTTTATATTGGAGTATAGCCAATTATATAACTGTCAATCCTAAAGGAAATCAGTCGTGAATATTCATTGGAACTACTGATGCTGAAGCTGAAACTCCAATACATTGGCCACCTGATGTGAAGAACTGACTCATTGGAAAAGACCTTGATGCTAGGAAAGATTGACAGCAGGAGGAGAAGGAGACGACAGAGGATGAGATGGTTTGATAGCATTACCAACTTGATGGACATGAGTTTGAGTAAGCTCTGGGAGTTGGTGATGGACAGGGAAGCCTGGTGTGCTTCAGTCCACTGAGTTGCAAAGAGTTGGACATGACTAAGCGACTGAACTGAACTGTTAGCTAATTAACAATATTGTGATTGTTTCAGGTACACAGCAAAGTGACCCAGCTGTAAGTTTTGAAGATAGGAGTATGAAAGAATTTATAGACCTGTTTTAAAACCACCATAATCTGCTCTCCAGCCAAAAATTATTTACTTTCTTCTCACATGCAAAATATACTTAGTTGCTCCCAAGAATCTCCCCACAGTCTCTTCCTTTACATCATTGGCTTAAACTCTAGCATCACATCATCTACATTAGATTCAGGTGTAGGTGAGGCTCCTCAGATGTAGGTGAGGCTCCTCTGGTGTAGTTCCTCACATACAGTTCTTCAAATGTAGTTGCTCTTGACCTGAAGACGTATGAACCAAAGAGGCAAGTCATCTGACCCACAAATACTCTCCACAATATGCAATGGTGGGATAGGCATAACATAAGTGCCAAAGGCACTCCCATTCAAAAAAGGTAAAAACAGGAGGCATCCAAGAGCCTTGGTCTATAGAAATTAGTATAGCAGAGCATTAGTTGGCAGTGCCTTGATTGGGACTCAATGCTTGGGAATAAGTCTCTATACCTCTCAACTCTGCACCCTGGTCTCTTGGTTGCACCTTCTGAGTTATCCTTCATTTTTCATGAAAGGTAGCCAAGGCTTATAGTTGAGTAGTCTTGTAAGCCTGCTCACTGCCTGTAGAAGTTTGGAAGCCCAAAGATCTCTCTTCATTTTGTATTATATTATTCCTTTCAGTCCAACTTGGTTGTGTTCCTACCATGAAGTTCTTTTTAAAACTTGTGGGTCTCCTGACTCTTATTGAGAGTTCATGTCATTAAGCCACACCCATGAATATTTTTGAGGTCTACCCTTCCCTACTCAGGCTTCTGCTGAGACTGCTGAGAGAAGAAACCATAAACTTTTTGGAAGTCTTATTTTCTAACTAAAAGCTTTCTGAGATACCTTCCTTCATCTTTCTGAGATCTAATCAAAGGACTTTATAGCTACTCCTTCAGTGGTAAAGAATCTTCCTGCCAATGCAAGAGACATTCAATCCCAGGGTTGAGAAGATCACCTGGAGAAGGGAATGGCAACCCACTCCAGTATTCTTGCCTGGAGAACCTCATGGACAGAGGAGCCTGGTGGGCTACAATCCACGGGGCTGCAAGAGTTAGACAAGACTGAGCAACTGAGCACACATCAGCTTCATCTTTACACATTTTTTCTGATAGTGTTCTGGATTTACTTGGGTCTCTACCTTGGGACATTTAATTTTAGCATAGTTTGACATCTGGAGGGGATGGGAATTTTCCAAACCAACAAGTTCTGACTCTTTTATGTAAAAAAGTCCTATCTTTAGCTTATTTATCTCCTCTCATTTGATTATAATCAGTCTGAAGAAAACAGGTGACACCATCAGCAGAATTCCTGGAAATTACCTTAACTAGATAAACCAATTCATTAGTACATTTTCAACTTTCCATGTAGCTGCAGATAACAGTGGCACTAAGCTTTCTGCCACTACATAACAGGGATTTTCTGTCCTCCAGTTTCCAATAACATCTTTCTTACTTTCCTTTGAGATCACACCAGTAGCCTCCTCAAAGGCAATCATGATTCTGCTAACACTTTCCTTGAAGTCCTTTCAACTTCCTCTCACTTCTCGGTTCTAAAGCCTCTCCCATATTTTAGGTTGATATTATAGCATCATACCATTTCCAGTACTAAAATCACCATTAGTTATCTACTGCAGTATAACAATATCCCAATGTGAAGTAACTTAAAACAAGAGTAAGCATTTATTTATTATTTTCACACTTTCTGTAGGTCAGGAATTCAGGAGTAGGTAATTCTGTCTCAGGGTCTCTTATGAAGTTGCAGTCAAGATGCTGGCCAAAGTTACATCCATGTGAAGGCTTGACTGGGGTTGGGGAATCCATTTGCGAGTTGAGACTGGTTGTTGGTATGAGGCTTCATGTGCTTCCAACGTGAGCCTGTCCATAAGTTGCTTGAGTGTCCTCCTGACATGATGGCTGACCTCCTCCAGAACAAGCAATTCAAGAAAACAAGGTGGAAGTGAAAATGCCTTTTAAGACTCAGGATTGGAAATCACAAACCATCATTTCTGCCACATTCTATTCATTAGAATCAAGTCACTCTGTTTGATACAAATTCAAAGGGAAGAGAATTGGGCTCCACCTTTTGAAGGGAGAGTGTCAAAATAATTTGTAGATATACTTTGAAAACCACCACAATCAGAATCCTTCTCTTGACCAATAACTCCTCCCAAAGGATCTCCAAGGGAAAGTATACACACACACACACACTCATCATCCCCCGCCCCCCCACCCCGCTCCTCACACACACAAATGAATATACAAGGCAAAGCTGGAGTTTGACCCCAAACCTCAATATATAACCCCAGGTCTGTGGAGAAGTTTTTAGCTGAAGTTGGATGGATCTGAATGACATAATACAAAAGTAGGCCAGAAGACTCTTAGGTATGCTGCCACTCCAGTGAGAGAAAAGTGGAAGGAGCACCTATGAGAGAAGAAAGAGAAAAGCAGGAAGAGCAGAAAGACAAGGCAGATTTCCTTTAGTGCTTAGAGTTGCTTGCATCAGGTTGTTCTAAACATGGTAGTAGCTCCAGAGTTTTTTATGTTTTGGAAAAAAAATCTGGAAAAATGGAAGGAGAAATTATGGAAGCTTATTAGGGCAGCTGTAATATTATTTTTTAAACTTTAATAGGTGGATAACTGCTTTACAATGTTGTGTTAGTTTCTCCTGTACAACATGAAGGCTTCCCAGGAGGCTCAGTGGTAAGGAACCCGCCTGCCAATGCAGAAGCCATGGGTTCAATCCCTGGGTTGGAAAGATCCCCTGGAAGAAGAAAGGGCAACCCAATCCAGTATTCTTGCTGGGATAATCCCATGGACAGAGGAGCCTGGCAGGCTCCCCCTGGCAGGGGTTGCAGAGAGTCGGACATGATTGACTGCATACACATATGCATGTACAACAGTGTGAATCAGCTATGTGTGCCTGTGCACTAAATCACTTCAGTTGTGTCTGACACTTGTGACCCAATGGACTGTAGCTTGAGAGGCTCATCTGTCCATGGGATTCTCCAATCAAGAATATAGGAGTGAGATATTTATTTATTTATATTCCCATGCCCTCCTTCATGGGAATCAGCTATAAGTACACATATATCCCTCCCTTTTGAGCCTCTCTCCCACCTATAGTATCCTTATTACTCCAGACTTGTGAAAGAAATAGAAGGAATGGCTGCACATATTTACCTTGTGATGTTTAATTAGCAAAGTGACTCTACCCAAAAATGCAATGGTCAGTTGATTGCCTTCAAAACTGACCAGATCATTTCCCCTTTCAAAGTGTAGCAACCTAGGGGCATAAGATTAGCATTTCTCAATTTTTTTTTTAAATTTTATCCTGTTAATCTAATTGATTTAAAAGCATACTAACAGCCAATCTAGAGTGTGATCGTGGCTCTCTTGGGGGAAAGATTAACAACACATTACATCTGCTATTTATTCCTTTTGTGGGACTTTGAAAGCAGTCTTTACTGCTGCAACAATTGAGATCTAATATAAGGGTGGTTAGCCCCAAGTTTCTTTATGAATGTTGTAATGTCTCTTAAAGTTGCTCCTAGAAGTTTCCAAGATGGATAAAGCCTGGAGATGCAGTTTATCCCATTGCCACCATGTGCACTAGGCTGAAATTTCATTCCTCAGTGAAATTCTTCATTCACTCCTGCCGTCTCAAATGAAACAGGGTTGTTAAAATGAGCACCATGTAAAAACATAGCCCCAAACACAGTTACACAGCACAAAAATTCTCCATATTTATTGCCTTCATATTAAATTTAAAAAATCTCTTCTCACAATCAATTATTATTTTGTTGCATAGGGCCAGTTTTGAGGGGGCATTTGCACTGACCCACAGGAGAAGCCTAACCCCAGATGTTCACTAGCCAGTGGCAGTGATCAAGACGAGCCTCAAGTTTGAGATCGTAAGATATAGTAAGTGACAGTTTAACCAGCAGGTTTAATCAGCGACTTTCCTACTGCATTACACAGAATGCCAGCTTCCCAGCTGAGGTCAAGGGGGAACTCATTGCCCACCCCTCTCCTTGACTGAGCCAGTCCCACACATCACGCATATATGAGCATGTTTAGTCACTTCAGTTGAGTCCAACTCTTTGCGACCCCATGGACCATAGCCCACCAAGCTCCTCTGTCCATGAGATTCTCTAGGCAAGAATACTGGAGTGGGTTGCCATGCTCTCCTCCAGGGGATCTTCCCAACCCAGGGATCGAACCTGTGTCTCTTACATCTCCTGCATTGTCAGGCAGGTTCTTTACCACTGTGCCACCTGGGAAGCCCCAGTCCCACAGGTTAGGATATGTCATTTTTAACACCAGTTACCTATTTCCATACTAATCATGACTCTTGATTGCAATTCAGAACCCAAGTCACTGGTGGAATAAGAAAAGGGAAAAAAAACAGAGTTGCTAGTTAATTATACCAGAATCCAGTCCTGATCCAGTGATTGGGAGTCTAATATTGCTTTAAGATCTTACTTTCATCTCAAGTAAATTTTCTATCCTTACCCTCTGAGTAGGGTCAATAAAGGGCACAATAGGATGTGGCCACCTGCCCCTCCATCTTTCTCCTCCCTGTCTCTTGTGCTTATGTCCCTCCAAGGGATGGGATAGGGAGAGAGAGCAGTCCACTTGGGTTGCTGCCCACACCTTAAGGATAAGGAGGTGGAATTACTTTTTTTATTGGGTAATTTTGCTTCTCTGTCAGATGCTGGTGACATATAGAGTTGCTTATATCTGCAGATCATATCTCCACCTGGATGCAGTGGGAAGTAGGCTCCCCATCGTCTGTATGGGTGATGTGTACTCTCAGCTGGGCTCCTCTGACTCAGCTTCAGGCCGGAGAAGCCCCCAGAGGAGGATGCTGCCCCTTCACTTCAACCTCCCTTCAGGAGAGAGTACCACATACCTTTTCAGGTTGTGGTTTCTTGTTAGGTGGGCAGGTGTCTCAAGGTAGCTTGATATCTCTCTTAACTCATCTCCAAATCCTCAGCATCCAGTAGCATGGAAACCCCTCTATTTTTCCTTCTCATAGCCACAGCATACTCTGTATGCTTTCCATCAGCTCTATAATGAGTCAGTGCTCAGCAGCAACTCCAGACAAGGAACAGTGATCCTCAAACCCTAACAGATAGTTCTCCTGGGGCTTCCAGTTTTTCCCATTGTGAGCAGGGAGGCAGGTGGGTCATTTTCACTTTTCCACAATCCCCTCTACCACTGGAACAGTGGCAAAATGGAGAAAGACCAAATATCAAATTGATTTCTTTCCCAACTCTCTTTTCCCCCTCTCCCCATTTCTAGCTCTCTATTCAGATGATAAAGGAAGGACTGTTTATCAAATAGATTCTGTTAGAAGACCACAATACAACAAATCACATGGTGAAGAGTCCACAGTAATAGACGAGTGCACTTGAAAGGTGAAGGTGTGTCTTTTGTTCTAAGCAATGAGGTGGTATCAAAGCACTTTGCATCATCAAGTTGGATTAATATAAATGCTTTGTTACCTGTCTAAATTCCTGTGTATTACACTGAAGACCCTCCATAACCAGAGCACTACCTACCACTTCTGTGCTCCTCCCTCCCCTCATCCCCTATTTGAGTCATAAGAAGTTTCTATCTGTTCCCTACACATTGTGCTGTTTCTGTGCTTCGGTGTCTTCTTCAATATGTTCTCACTCTCGCCAAGACTCCTCTTTCCCTTTCTCCTTTCTGTCCATCACCATGACCATGTTGTTGTTCACGCTATCCTTATCTTCTACCTTGAGCTGAATACTTTTTCCTTTTATCCTCTGCATTGAATGGAACCTAGACTGTGATCTCCTTGAGGGCAGAGAGCAGGTCTACAGTACCTGGCTCAACATAAGTGTGGAATACATAGTAAACGGAATTGAGGTTCTGAGGGCAATTTACCACACTGTTCATTGCTCTTGTGAAGACCCCTATATCTACTCTTCTATTTTACTTGGAAGATTTATTTTGGGAACAGGTCATTTAAAACACCTTCCATCATGTTCTCTCTGTATGCTCTGATTGCCTTTCACAAGAATATTTTATAGACAGTAATTATCCTGTCACTCTTATAATATAGGTTCATATTATTGTATTGATTGAGTCATTTATTTATTGAACTGCTATTTTTCTCAAAGATTCTCTTTCTTTCAGAAAAAATACACTTTAAAAGATGAAGGACCTAAAATGTTCATATAGGAAGAAAATCAAAGAAAATGAAGTAGGTGGCCTCTAAATTCCTGATGCTATAATAAGCCAACTTTGATAGCATTGATTTAATAACTAACCCAAAATAGATCTTAAAATCAGCCAGTCTGTGGTTCCTTTAAAACAAATAATTCAACCAACAAAGGTATATAAAATGAATGATAAGCAAGGATAATCAATATTGTTGTGTTTATTCTGGGTTTTGAGTCCAAGAGAACAACCCTGGGATGTGTTCACTTCATAAATGGGCTAAAAAAAATTGTTATGACAATTATTAGAGAGATAGTTGCACAGTGGTTTGTGCTACCCTATACTGAGCACTGTACTCAGTAAATACTTTATTTCATTGTACTAATTAGATATTACTACTCTATTGTATTAATCAGAGCTCTCCAGAGAAACAGAACCAGTAAGATATATACCCACAGAGAGATTTATTGTAAGGAATTAGCTCGTAGGATTATGAAGGCTGGCAGGTCCCAAGATCTGAAAAGATATTTGGCAGAGGCTTGAGACACAGGAGAGCAGATATTTTACTTTGAGTCTGAAGGCAGGAAAGAAGCCTATGTCCAAAGGCAGTCAGGCAGGAGGAATTCCCTCTCACTTTGGGGAGAGTCAGCTTTTGTTCTATTCAGGCCTTCGACTGGTTGGATGAAGTCCACCTACCTTAGGGAGGGCAATCTGCTTTACTCAGTCTACTGATTTAAATGTTAATATCATCCAAAAACATCCTCACAGAAACACCTAGGCAGGCTCATGTTTGACCAAATATCTGAGCACCTTGTGGCGCAGTCAGGTTGACACCTAAAGCTAACCATCTAAGTGTAGTAGGTTCTATGCCTATCCTGTTTGTTTAGGTGAAGCAAAAGAGAGAAGTGATATAACTGTCTTGTCACATGCAGCTGGTAAATAATTGCTTCACCCGGGTCTGACCCAGTGTTTAACAAGTGTTGGAATGCAGATAGATAGGCCTGGGGTTTTCGTGAGAATTATATTTTTAAAAAATGAATATAAAAGCACATATCACTGGCATATAAACTTATTACATGTACTAACATTATTAGTATTAGTAGTGGTACTAGCATTAAGAGGATTAGTATTAACTTGTTAACATGAGTGTTTGTCCTCCTAGAATACTTGGCAGTGAGAATGCCAGAATGGACTCTTTTTTAAAGAAGAGACAAAGGTGTCTTTTTTTATGTTAATAAGGTGACTTTTGTTTGTTTATTTTTTGGCTGCACTGGGCTTTCTCTAGTTTGGGTGAGCAGGGGCTACTCTCTAGCTGTAGGACATGGGCTTCTCACTGTGGTAGCTTCTCTTGTTGCAGAGCACAGGCTCTTGGGTATGCTGGCTCAGTAGTTGTGGCACATGGGCGTAGTTGCTCTGCAGCATGTAGGCTCTTCCTGGAGCAGGGATCAAACCTGTGTCGCTTGCATTGGCAGGCTGATTCTTAACCACTGGACCACCAGGGAAATCCACCAGAATGGACTTTAAATTAGGGAAATTTAACTAATATTATTTTCCATTCTTCTCTTTGGTTTTGTGATATAAAGATAAAAAAGTGTTAAGTTGCTAAATAGTTGATTTCTCAACAAATCCTCTTATAAAAATCATATTTCCCTTGGGAGAGATGTAACTTATTTCTGCTGATGTCATTAGAAAATAGCAAGGTCAACCAAAGTGAGAAATTGACAGCATCTCTGTCTTTCCTATGAAAGACTAAAATGATGAAAGTCAGCATCTCTGACTTTATTTTTTTGGGCTCCAAAATCACTGCAGATGGTGACTGCAGCCATGAAATTAAAAGATGCTTACTCCTTGGAAGAAAAGCTATGACCAACCTAGACAGCATATTAAAAACCAGAGACATTACTTTTGCCAACAAAGGTCCATCTAGTCAAGGCTATGGTTTTTCCAGTAGTCATGTATAGATGTGAGAGTTGGACTATAAAGAAAGCTGAGTGCCGAAGAATTGATGCTTTTGAACTGTGGTGTTGGAGAAGACTGTAGTGTTTGAGAGTCCCTTGGACTGCAAGGAGATCCAACCAGTCCATCCTAAAGGAAATCAGTCCTGAATATTCATTGGAAGGACTGATACTGAAGCTGAAACTGCAATCCTTTGGCTACCTGATGCGAAGAACTGACTCATTTGAAAAGACCCTGATGCTGGGAAAGATTGAAGGCAGGAGGAGAAGGGGAAGACAGAGGATGAGATGGTTGGATGGCATCCCCAACTCAATGATCATGAATTTAAGTAAACTCTGGGAGCTGGTGATGGACAGGGAGGCCTGGCGTACTGTGGTCCATGGGGTTGCAAAGAGTCAGACACGACAGAGTGACTGAACTGAACTGTCTTTCCAGTTCTTAATAAGTATTGTCAAAAGAAACAATAATCTGATTTGAACTTGTCTTTGAAGTGACTTTTAGAAGGCCTCCTTGCAAATCTAATGCAGGATCAAAAACAATTGGGAAAAAGAAATCACTTAAGTATGCTTTCTTACTCTATTCTATGTGATAGGAATAAAATACTTACTTTCAGTGGTTCAGGCGCTGGTATATTTGTCTCCTTTTCCTAGGGTGGAAGGGTGTTGGTAAAGGGAGCTCTAATGAATTAATATGCTAGATTTTCCAATGTGCAAATAAACTACATCCTTCTAGGGAATAAATAGTCTTTAAAGACTGTCCCACAGAATACCCAGCCTCATTTATAGAGCAAGACTCCAGGCAGAATTGTGAAATTAGTTGTATGTATATTTTTATTCTTCCTCTTCTGTCATTGTTTCCTATCTTCCATCCAAAATCCTCATGTTCTTTTGTTTCCACATTTTGTGTGCTCAGCAAAGGATGTGGTAAATGCATAGCCATTAAGATACAATGATTTATATAAATTTTTGTGTTCTTTTGACTAATCTTCTTTATAATTTAACAAGCTTTAATTTTAGGTATCTGTGGGATTGAGGAGGCATTTACTACAATCAGAGGGCCCTTGCTGGAGTTGGTAAAATCAGAATACGTGGAAAAGAGGCTCTCCCTGCTTTCTTAGACATTAAGAGCAGTGTTGCCTTTTTCTCATTTTCTAACCCTAACCCTAACCCTAATTTTGGATGGCGGTTTTCTAGGTCATATGGGCCTAATTCCAGCCATGCTAATCACAGTGCTAATCACCTTCACCTGATTCATCCCAGCGCTTTCTCCGCCCTATTTCTCTCGTTATTGTTTATTTATTTCAGCTGTCATGGCCTTCTTCGCTGCACGGGCTTTTCTCTAGTTGCAGGGCGCGGGTATCCCTTGCACGGGCTTCTCTTGCTGTGGAGCACAGGCTCTAGGTTAACGTGTGTTTCTGTAGTTGTGGCACTTGGGCTCAGAGGCTGTAGTTCCTGGGCTCTAGAGCACAGGCTCAGTAGCTGTGGCGCACAGGCTTAATTGCTCCACGGCATGTGGGATCTTCCCGGATCAAGGACTGAATCTGTGTTTTTACCGCTGAGCCACCAGTGAAGCCCCTTATCCTGTTTCTGTGCAGTGTATCAATGCTGTTGTCTCTGCTTAGAATGCCTTCCACTCCCCTCTCAGGCAATCCATGTTCCTTACTTTAAATGAGCCCAGCTTATTCAAAATTTTCCTCCATTCAAGGTGTAAATAATTGAAAGGAAGAAATCATCTTCCAAAGAGGCAACTGAAAGCATACGAGGAAATGTACAACCAATAGCCATTTGTGTTTGGGCTGCTAAAAGACTCATGAGTAAAACACGATCCTGACCCATTAGGAACTTGCCTTCCTGTAACGGACACTGGGAGAAAGGTATAATATAATGAAGAGGCTGCAAGAGCAGCAACAGTCACAGGATGTGAGGGGACAGAAAAAGGAAGGGACCCTGTGTGAGGGTGCACTGTTGTCACCTGGGCAGCCCTTAGAACCCGCATTCCTTCAGAAGTCTTGCCATGCAACTTACTTTCTCTAACTGCCTAGTAACCACTGCATCGCAGTCATAGAAGAAAACATTTTAGTCTAATAGAACCAATGAAAACGCCCATCAGAAGCAATGGTTCTTACAAAGGGCAGTAGGCAGACCATGAGCACTGTTAGATGCCGTCCACTTTCCCCTTCAGTGTCTCAGGCTCAGTGATGAAGGGGCTGCTGGATCACTTTCCTGGTTACATGCATCCTGGCTTCCCTCCTCCTGGTTTGGAAAGGTGCTTACAGAAGATTCTTTCATGCTAGCAAGTCAACTTCTGTATTTGGAGTGTGTTGGTCTGTAATAGCAACCATATGAAAGGTGTTGAAATTCCTAAGTCATTGAGAGATTATTGGAAAGCAGTGGTTAAGAACCAGCCTGTTGAGGTTTTTGTCCAGGCTCCATCACTTACTAATGGTATGGTTTGACAACGGGAAAGAGGCTTCAATTGTTCATGCCTCAGTTTCCTGGTCCATACAATGGGAATAGCTGTATCTTATAGAATTGATGTGAAAATTGATGAAATAATAAAATTAAAGTTCTTCACACTGCATCTGAAACCTTATATATTAGTTTCCTAGGCTTAAACTGTAACAAATTACTACAAGCTGGGTGGCTTAGAATGATACAAATTAATTTTTTTACAGTTCTGGAGATTATAAATCAGAAATTAAGATGTCATCAAGGTCCTTCTCCCTCTGAAGGCTCTAGAGAAGAACACTATTTTGCCTCAGCATCTGGTTGTTGCTGGCAATCTCTGGTGATCCTTGGCTTATAGACATATCACTCCAATTTCTGTCTCTCTCATTACACATTATTCTCCTTATCTGTCTCTCTTTGTCTTTACATGGCCTTCTATAAAGATACTATTAATTGGATTTAAGGCCAACCTTCATCCAATATGACCTCATCTAATTTTAACTAATTACATATGCAAAGCCCCTATAAGGTCATGTTCATAGGTTCCAGGTGAATATTAATTTTGGAAGAACACTCTTCAGCCCAGAATACTTAGTAAGCATGCAGTAAGTGTTAGTTAAAACACACTGGGGGCTTCCTTGATGGCTCAGATGGTGAAGAATCTGCCTGCAGTGCAGGAGACTCAGGTTTGATCCCTGGGTTGGGAAGATCTCCTGGTGAAGGGAATGGACACCCACTCCAATATTCTTGCCTAGAAAATCCCATAGACAGGAAAGCCTGGAAGGCTACAGTCCATGGTATTGCAAAGAATCAGACATGACTGAGTGTCTAACACACACATGCACATATACACACACACACACAAAACACAATCACCCATTTTACCACCCATACACACAAACACAAAATATAAAACACATCCTTACTCCCAGACACAGAAGTCATTCTGGGAAGATGGTGGCTTCAATATGCTTTTATTCCTCTCTATTCCCAACTCTCATCTGTCCATTTCAGAACAGAGTCGTTCCGACTTTGCAGAAGGCTCTGAGGGTGGGCTGGAGGTTGTTGGATATTACTGGTGAAGAGAGAGCTGCATTCTAGGCAGTTCCAGCAGAGAGCTGCTCTCAGAATACAGCTTTCCTAGACCCTGAGCGACTGAGGAGTAGCTGAATCCTCTCTACTCAAGAGAATGAGCAAATGGGAGGAAATTGGGTGCAGAGCTGATAGGATGACAGCCTGCCTGTTGCTGTAGCCCTGCCCCAAAGAACAGAGAACAGTATGTCTTAATTTTCAATCTTTGTCCATTTAAGGTATCCAGCAGCTGTATCTGAGCTTCAATATTTCGGCAAAGGAAAATGATAAGGTCCACCAATGGGCCAGGTAGAGACAGGAGGCTGAGTATGACTCTTGAAATGAAATGCTATTGAAATATAGTTGCTGGAGAAGATAAAAAGTAATATAAATAAAACAGTGACAAGAGCAATTAAGGATATAAAGAGAGCGTGAAACAGACTATCTGAAATTAAAATGTGATTTATAAATGGAAACATTCAGTAGATGGAGGGAGAAGAGCATTGTCCTTCCTAGTCAAGAGCTGTGTGCTGGTCTGAAAGATAAAATTTATTAAGACACAGAGCAAACTTTCAAAGAGATGGAACTCATGATGGAAAAGAGAACCGACTTGGACGAAAGATCTATGAAAAACCTGAGAATTACAGAAAATTTCCAGCTAAAGGAAAAAAAAAAAAAGAGGGATGAGAATGCTGAAGAAAGATCTGACTGTAGTTTGAAAGTGTCCTAGGAAAAACTGAAAAGACTTATCTGGGCATATCCTGGTAAAATTGCTGAATTGCAAGATAGAAATCTCATAATTTCAGATGGAAAGAGAAAGGTGGTTACAAGGGCAAAGCAATCAGACTGGCTTTGAATTTCAGCAGTATGTGAAATGGTAAATTACTTAGAGAAAAGGACTAAAATCTAAGGGTCCAAGCAGAGCCAATATACATAAATTCATGCTGGTGCTGCTGCTGCTAAGTCGCTTCAGTCGTGTCCGACTCTGTGCGACCCCAGAGACGGCAGCCCACCAGGCTCCCCCGTTCCTGGGATTCTCCAGGCAAGAACATTGGAGTGGGTTGCCATTTCCTTCTCCAATGCCTGAAAGTGAAAAGTGAAAGTGAAGTCGCTCAGTCGTGTCTGACTCCTCGCGACCCGGTGACTTCATGGGTCAGGGTTAAAGAGAGATATTTGAGGTTATGCCCCACCTAAAGAAAATACATAAGAAAGGGCACAAAACAAGCAAAGGAACTGGGACAGAGACTTCAATATAAGGAAAGGTGAAGAAGAGATAAAAGTGTTTAGAAATAGGGAAGGAAGTTTAAGGATGATACAAAAAGAGTCTAGGTAAAACAGAATGTAACAGTTTGGTGATAAATTTGAAAATCTAGAGGAGAGATGTTTTCCTAGTAAAGTATAAATGATCTAAGTTGGCATAGGAAGAAGTATAAAACCTGAATAGACCAATGCCTATAGCATACGTTGGGAATATAACCAAAGATCAACTGTTTAAAAAGGACAGCAGAATCAGTAAGTTTCTCAGCTGAATCTTGTCTAACTTTTAAAGAACAGACAATTTCAGTGTTCCTAAATGATCCTGGACAAAGAAAAAAAAAGTTTCCAGATTTATTTTATAAACCCAGTTCATTTTATGTGTTCAGAAAAGGTTTCAAACCTGAAAAAAATAGCAAAAGGAGAAAATTATAGCAAATTCCAATAATGAATATAGAGGTTGTTGATTGGAGGGTCAGAAAGAGGACAAGGAACTTAGGGTATCTGATCCTATAATGAACAGTACCTTCTTTCTGTTCTTTGTCAGACAGGATAGATTCGATGATGGTATGTGACAGAATAGTCAAAACGAAAGTGGCTTAAACATGATAAAATTTTACCTTTTCTTTTTATAAAAGAAGTCAACAAGAAGGTTGGCTGGGGTTGGTATGGTGATTCCTTTGAGTCATCAGGGCCTTGAGCTTCTTTCAGTTTTCTTTTCCATTATCCTTTGGTATGGACCTCATCTTCATAGTAAAGCTGCTGAAGCTCCAGCACTCATATCTGTCTCTAATGACAGGATAGAGAAAGAGATATAGAAAGAAGATACATAAGGAACAAGTCAATGGGCACCCCACTCCAGTACTCTTGCCTGGAAAATCCCATGGACGGAGGAGCCTGGTGGGCTGCAGTCCATGGGGTCACTAAGAGTTGGACACGACTGAATGACTTCACTTTCACTTTTCACTTTCATGCGTTGGAGAAGGCAATGGCAACCCACTCCAGTGTTCTTGCCTGGAGAATCCCCGGGACGGGGAAGCCTGGTGAGCTGCCGTCTATGGGGTTGCACAGAGTCGGACACAACTGAAGCGACTTAGCAGCAACAGCAGCAAGGAACAAGTCAAGTATATTTCATAACTTTTTTTGGGGCTGAAATAGGTCTTTGTTGCAGTGTGCCAGGTTCTTTGTTTTGGTGCTCAGGCTTCTCCAGCTGCAATGTCCTGGCTTCCCTTGTTGCAGAGCACAGGCTCTAGAGTGTGAGGGCTCTCTCCTTGTGGAGTGCAGGCTTAGTTGCCCCGTGGCATGTGGGGTCTTTGCTCCCCAACCAGAGATTGAAACCACGTCGCCTGCATGGGAAGGCAGATTCTTCATTACTGGATCACCAGGGAAGTCTCATCAACTATATTTTAATATGGTTTTTCTGAAATTGGCAGACAGTGGTTTTTGTTGCTCACTGGTATGAGTTCAGCTGCAATTGGCCCTGTGCCCAGTTAAAAATCAAAGGTTCAATTACATAAGAAGAAGGAGAGGACAGATCTTGGAATAGAGAACTAGCCACCTCTGTGCTGTTTCTTTGGGCAAGAGCAACTCTTGGTCTGTAGGAAAGCAGTATTTTAAAAGTAGCAGGAAGAATGCCTTCCCTCCCACGCTGTTCCTTTGTAATGCTAATGTTCATATAATGCTCCCGATTCACATCCTAAATAACACAGTCCAGTGGGAAATCCACTTCCATATGGATGTCAAAAGGTGTTTCAAACTTAACGTTTATAAAAGAGAACACTTTTATATATTGGCACCCCCTCTCCAAACCTGTCCCTTCCCCACTCTTACCTTTCACAAATGATACCATCACCTGCCCAGCTGTTCAAACCAAAGACCTAGGAGTCATTTTTGATTCCACTCTTGCTTTCATGATTCCCTCACCCCTTGCCATTCAGTACATTAGCTCTACTTCCATGTCTAGGCCACATCAACTCTTGCTTTGTTACCAAAATTCCCTACCTGGCCTTCCAGTTCCCACCCTCAGCACCTGGCATTCTCTTCTCCAAATGTAGACTAAGTGATCTTTTTAAAATTAATTGTTTCCATTTGCTATTTTTCAGGTTAAAAGAGTTAATTTTGTCACATGAAACAATACTGTGCAGATGTGCGTAAAGACAAATCTGTTCATTTCCTCTTACCCACACCCGCTGAATAATCTGTTATCAGCCTCGTTTGTCTTTTTCCCTGCCCAACTTCTAGTAACATAAAGCATAAATGATACAAGCAGAAATAATAGATAGATGGATAATTAGATTTTATTTATGTTTTTACTACTCAACTTGTAATCTTTTATTTTTATTTATTTATTTATTTTTTAATCTTTTATTTTTAATATAAATTTCATCATGTTAGATTCCTGCTTAAAAACTCTTCAGTGGCTCCTCATGATAAGCCTCATGGCTCCTCCTTTAGTATATTTTATGAAAGTATCACAGAACATTTACTTAACTTGGCAAGTCATTCAGAAATTGTGGGGATAGATTTTCTACCATATTATATATATTCAATTTATTTAAAAAAAAAAACACTTATCTTTCACTGACTTTGGCCACATTGTGTTGAGTACTTCACATTTATAAATTAATGCATTCAGCCTCACAGTAGTTCACTAAGGTTTGCCCCATTATCACTCTGTTTTACAGACGAACTTCTGTTTTACTGAGGTTTAGAGGGGATGAGCAACTCACCAGGCCTGCAGAAGAGCCAGGCTCTTCAAACCAGCATCTCACTGTGTGTCTCATTTCTTGGGCCAGACTGGAAGGTCCTTTGGGGAAGAGATGATCTTATTTCTCTTGTCCCTGACAGTGCCATCATAGCTCTTTGAACATATTTAAATACTAGGTAAGTGTTTGTTGGAATGAATTGGCTGAGTGACACTTTTTGTTTGTTTGAAGGGAGGGAGGGAAAACTTGGGGCGTGTTTCAAGGTGTCAAATAGGGTCAGTGTAGTTATTGAAGATGTAATGTGGAGGGAGGTATTAGTGTGGATTCAAGGTCAATTAATCAGTAAGTTTATTGACTCCCTTTTCCTGTCTAGTATATATAGAGAGAAAACAAAGAGGTACAGAGCTCATAGATAGGAAAGAGTAAACTCCCAAATAAGATGGATATTTTCTCCCCTAAGAGAACAGTGGGAAATAGAGATGAAGAAGTATGGATATGCAGAGATAAACTAAAAGACAGGGGAGTTGAGGGCCTGCCTACCTTATTATCTGAACTCAGGGGAAATAATTGGGGAAATATTTTCTAGACTGTTAAACTATATCTTTGCATTTAGAAAAAACAGCAACTGAAAAATCTACCTGCTGACATGACTTTCACTTACAGCTGAGGTCTGGGGCCAGGAATTGATCTGACTAGGCTCTTGTTTTATTTGAACAAGTTGGCTATTCCATATTGGAGTTCATTGGTAGGACATATGCAGATAAACCAGCCAGTTTCCAAAACTTTAAAAATGATTGCTGATCTAGAAATAGAAGCAATGATAGCTGATCTTGACAAAGAGGTAGATTTGGAAGTGGTCTCAAAGCCAACAATGAAAAATACTCTTTTTGCTGCATGAAGAGATCAGCATGACTGTCCATTAGCTCCCCTGGTCATTTAGTGAACTAAGCTATTGCCCATGAAGCTTTCCCTACAGGGTCTATAGAGAAGCAAGCTGAAAGTTCTGTATGGCTGAATGAACTGAAGAGTAGAATTGCCATCATCTCCATGTCCCAATATAATCTGCAATGTCCAGTTTTCCACTTGACCACACAGAAAATGGGTTGGCTATAAATTATTGTTTTAGTGTCAGCAAATAAAGTTATCATGGGCCATAATTCTTTTATATTGGATAGAGAATTTTAAAAATTCTTTGCATGGTGTATTTCTTCATTTTCTTTTTTCAATAAATGCTGGAAGCTTAGAATTACAGCAGCCTCCTTCTACTAGCCTCTTCTTTTAGAACGTTTCCAATTTCCTGCTGCATTTCATGAGAGTCCTAATATCCTAATCTATTCACAGTACAATGATTTTCATTTATAGGATAAAATTGCACCCACAGCACCAAATTAAACTCTTTTCAGATGAAATTAGTGATTGAAAACATTAACCCCCTGAACAATAAAATGTGTATTTTCTATGTATGTAACAGCTAATATACATTTAACAAATTGCAGTTTATAGGACCTATTTGTGTACATTTTAAACAACCATCACTACAATTCTGTGAAATAGGTGTGACTGTCTTCTTTATTTTGAAGGTAAGAGTTGGGTCTCAGAATGAATAAGTGACTCACCCACAATACATAGCAGTAACTGGCAGAACTGGAATCACACCTGTCCTTTTTTCAGATTCTAAATGCTGTCTTGTCTCCTTGGATGAAGGGTCCGGTATTGAGTCACTTGTTCATTTATGCACACGTTCTACAGACATTTATGGACACAGTGTTGGCAGTGTGTTGGCTCTTGAATGCAGGGGAAAATAGAACACAGTCTCTGCTCTGATGAAGCCTACGGTCTAATGGGGTAAGATAGGTAAGCAAACAGGAAGGAATGATACAGGATGACCTGTACTTTGTTAGGGAAAATGTAGGGAATGATGGGAATCCCATTAGGACAGGGAGAATGACAGGGTGGTGAGGGAAAGCTTTCTGGAAATGAAGTAAAAGTTGCTCAGTTATGTCTGACTCTTTGCATCCCCATGGACTATACAGTCTATAGAATTCTCTAGGCCAGAATACTGGAGTGGGTAGCTGTTCCCTTCTCCAGGGGATCTTCCCAGCCCAGGGATCAAACCCAGGTCTCCCACATTGCAGGTGGATTCTTTACCAGCTGAGCCACAAGGGAAGCCCAAAAATACTGGAGTGGGTAGCCTATCCCTTCTCCAGTGGATCTTCCTGACCCAGGAATCAAACCAGAGTCTCCTGCATTGCAAGTGGATTCTTTACCAACTGAGCTATCAGGGAAGCTGTCTAAGATGAGACTGAATAAATAAATAGAAATTCGTGGGTGGGGACAAGGGAACAATGTTTTTGACTGGAAGAGCAGCATGTGCAAAGGTCATGAGACAGGATAAATCGTGGTTTGGAAGAAGAGTGTTAAATAGTGGCGTAGGCTGCAGTCCATGGGGTTGCTAAAAGTTGGACATGACTGAGTGACTTCACTTTCACTTTTCACTTTCATGCATTGGAGAAGGAAATGGCAACCCACTCCAGTGTTTTTGCTTGGAGAATCCCAGGGATGGAGGAGCCTGGTGGGCTGCCGTCTATGGGTTCGCACAGAGTCGGACACTATTGAAGCGACTGAGCAGCAGCAGCAGCTCAAACACTGAATGTAAACATGAGGATCATGAAAGAGTTAAGGGACACCTAAGCAAGCTGGGTCTTGAACCCATATTAAGGAGACTGAAGATTTCCAAGCTGGAAAGCGATGTATTGGCTTTACCACTTTAAAAAGGTTACCCTTGAAGAAGTGTGGAGAGCTGATGGGAGGAAAAAGTGAAACTAAAATAAGGAAGAATAATTAAGGGATTATAAAGAAGGGAGAATGGCATTGAAACATGTATAATATCATATATGAAACGAGTCGCCAGTCCAGGTTTGATGCATGATACTGGATGCTGGGGGCTGGTGCACTGGGACGACCCAGAGGGATGGTATGGGGAGGGAGGAGGGAGGAGGGTTCAGGATGGGGAACACGTGTATACCTGTGGTGGATTCACGTTGATATATGGCAAAACCAATACAATATTGTAAAGTTAAAAAATAAAATAAAAAAAAAAGGGCCGATAAGGAATGATAGTAATATAAAAGGTAATGGATGATAGTGATCTGAACTGTTGCCTGGTGACCACATCTGGTCACATGGGTGACTGTGGCAATCCCATTTGTTAAATGAAAGGCAGGCCTGCCTGAGGACTGTCTAAGGCTAGTAAAGCAATAAAAGGACTCCAGCACTTATAAACAATGACAATAACTATCATAGGGCTCCATGTAACCAGTTGATAGGCTGGTTAATTGGTCCAGTCTTTGAACTGCTTTACCTCCTCCAAATACAGGCTCACTTCTTCATGGTATTTTCCTCTGCTTGGTCAAAAGTATTTTACTGATATGTGGTGGACATATCGGTACTATTGACTAGTTTCACTTGATTGAGCTACTCTGACTAGTTTTATTTGATTGACTTGTAGTTATCTGGGGATTAGACAGATGTTGATTTATGTCATGTTCCATGTCTTGGATTCTTATCTAATAAAAACATTGCCAAAACATTGTCTCCTAAAGTGAAATTACTCAGTGAATAAATCATAATGTGAAACTTTCAGGTAAGCCATACTTAGGAAATGAAATTTAAGTAGGAGAAATTACAAAAAGGATAGGGCAAAAGATTGTTATTCTAAGATAATCATTTATACCCTCCTGGTATTTGATGTGAGATAGCAATGTAGCAAATAGAAGGGAAATTAAAATTGAGAGTCTGTTCATTTCACCAGGATATCATTCATTGATATTTATACTGGATGAAGTCTAACCTCCTCAGCATGGTATGCATGGCCTTTCAGGATCATCTCCTGCCAGTCTGTTCAGTCTCCTTTTCTTCCCACACACATTTCCCTCTTCCTGAAATGTTCTCTTCTTTACCTATGGGTCAAATTCCTGTTCCCTTTATGTCTCTGCTTAGGCATCACTTCCTCTTTGACTGCTTTTTTGCCTCCCTCCACCCTTTTTCACCAAACTCTTGCCTAGCAACTTTTGTATGTGATCATTTATTTTTTAGTTGTTATTGAAATATAATTGATTTACAATGTTGTGTTAGTATCAGGTGTAAAGTGATTCAGTTATACATAAGTATGTATATAGATGTATATATATTTTTTACATTCACTTCCATTATAGATTGTTACAAGATATTGAGTATATTCCTCTGTGCTATACAGTAGGTGCTTGTTGGTTATCTATTATATATATAATAGTTTGTATATTTTAATCCCAAACTCCTAATTTATCCCTCCCCCCACTTTGGTAACCTTGTTTGTTTTCTATAACTAGGAGACTATTTGTTTTGTAAATAAGTTCATTTGTATTATTTTTTAGATTCCATAAATAAATGATATGATATATTGGAGTATAGCCAATTAACAATGTTGTGATAGTTTCAGGGGGACAGCAAAGAGACTCAGCCATACATATACATGTATCCATTCTCCTGAGGTGACTTAGCAGCAGCAGAAGCAGCATTCTCCCCCAAACTCCTCTCCCATCCAGGCTGCCACATAACATTGAACAGAGTTCCCTGTGCTATACCGTAGGACCTTGTTTACTTAAATAAAGCACTGGGTACATGTCAATCCGGAACCCCGATCTCTCCCCTCAGCAACCATAAGTAAGTTATCTGAGTCTGTGAGTCTGTTTCTGTTTATTTGTATCATTTCTTTTTAGAGTCCCCATATACAAGAAGTCATATGGTATTTCTCTCTCTCTGTCTGACGTGCTTCTTTACTATGATATTGTCTAGATCCATCCATGTTGCTGCAATGGCGTTATTCCTTTGTTTTCTATGGCTGAGTAATACCCCACTGTGCTTATGTGCCACATCTTTTTTATCTATTCATCTGTGGATGGGCATTTAGGTTGCTTCCATGTCCTAGCTATTGCAAATAGTGCTGCAATGAACTCTGAGGTGCATGTAACTTTTTGAATTATGGTTTTCTCCAGATATATGTCCAGGAATGGGATTGCTAGATCGTATGGTAATTCTATTTTTAGTTTTTTTAAGGAAACTCTATACTCTTCTCCATGGTAGCTGCACCAGTTTACATTCCCACCAACATTGCCCATAAAATTCTTATTTCCTTCCTCTATGCTTTCTTTGGACTCTGTGATTCCATTACAGCATTTGCACATTATCCATGTATACACAGTTGATCTTTGTAATTCACAATTCCATATTCGTACATTTCTCTACTTGCTAAGCTGTATCTGTGATCCTCCAGTCAACACTTGTGGCATTTTCATGATCACTTGCGGATACAACACAAAAAAAGATTTGGGCCACCTGTCATGCATGTTCCCAGCTGAGGTCAAACAGGCAGCCTTCTTGTTTTAGCTCTCACACTATGAACAGATGTCCTTTTTGTGGCCTGTTTCAGGCTACGGTTTTCACATTTTTGTTCCTTTTGATGGTGATTTTGCTGTGTGAGATCCCTAAGGTAGTACTGAAGTGCCATATAGTGTTCCTAAGTGCAAGAAGGCTGTGATGGGCCTTACAGAGAAAATACATGTATTACATCAGCTTTATTCAGACATGAGTCACAGCACTGTGGGCTGTGAGTTAGATCTTAATTAATCAGCAATATAGTAAATAGCGGAGAAGGCAATGGCAACCCACTCTAGTACTCTTCCCTGGAAAAATCCCATGGATGGAGGAACCTGGTAGGCTGCAGTCCATGGGGTTGTGAACAGTCGGACAGGACTGAGTGACTTCACTTTCACTTTTAACTTTCATGCATTGGAGAAGGAAATGGCAACCCACTCCAGTGTTCTTGCCTGGAGAATCCCAGGGACGGGGGAGCTTGCAGGTCTGCCGTCTATGGGGTCGCACAGACTTGGACATGACTGAAGTGATATAGCAGCAATAGCAGCAGCATAGTAAATAGATAGTTTTGAACAGAAACAGACATAAAATAGGGTTACGTATTTATTGGATGACAAAAATGTTATGACTGGAGGCTTGCAGGAACCTAACCCTATATTTTCTAGAGAGTGGTTCAGTGTTTGCTAATTCAGCGCTTGTCGTGATTTAATAGAACATAACAAATCCCTTATGATTATACAGTGGAAGTGAGAAAAATATTTAAGAGACTAGATCTGATAGATAGAGTGCCTGAGGAACTATGGATGGAGGTTCGTGACATTGTACAAGAGACAGAGATCAAGACCATCCCCATGGAAAAGAAATGCAAAAAAGCAAAATGGCTGTCTGGGGAGGCCTTACAAATAGCTGTGAAAAGAAGAGAAGCAAAAAGCAAAGGAGAAAAGGAAAGATATAAACATCTGAATGCAGAGTTCCAAAGAATAGCAAGAAAAGATAAGAAAGCCTTCCTCAGTGATCAATGCAAAGAAATAGAGGAAAACAACAAAATGGGAAAGACTAGAGATCTCTTCAAGAAAATTAGAGATACCAAGGGAACATTTCATGCAAAGATGGGCTCGATAAAGGACAGGAATGGTATGGACCCAACAGAAGCAGAAGATATTAAGAAGAGGTTGCAAGAATACACAGAAGAACTGAACAAAAAAGATCTTCATGACCCAGATAATCATGATGATATGATCACTAACCTAGAGCCAGACATCCTGGAATGTGAAGTCAAGTGGACCTTAGAAAGCATCACTATGAACAAAGCTAGTGGAGGTGATGGAATTCCAGTGGAGCTATTTCAAATCCTGAAAGATGATGCTGTGAAAGTGCTGCACTCAATATGCCAGCAAATTTGGAAAACTCAGCAGTAGCCACAGGACTGGAAAAGGTCCGTTTTCATTCCAATCCCAAAGAAAGGCAATGCCAAAGAATGCTCAAACTACCGCACAATTGCACTCATCTCACACGCTAGTAAAGTAATGCTCAAAATTCTCCAAGCAAGGCTTCAGCAGTATGTGAACTGTGAACTTCCAGATGTTCAAGCTGGTTTTAGGAAAAGCAGAGGAACCAGAGACCAAATTGCCAACATCTGCTGGATCATCAAAAAAGCAAGAGAGTTCCAGAAAAACATCTATTTCTGCTTTATTGACTATGCAAAAGCCTTTGACTGTGTGGATCACAATAAACTGTGGAAAATTCATCAAGAGATGGGAATACCAGACCACCTGACCTGCCTCTTGAGAAACCTGTATGCAGGTCAGGAAGCAACAGTTAGAACTGGACATGGAACAACAGACTGGTTCCAAATAGGAAAAGGCTGTATATTGTCACCCTGCTTATTTAACTTCTATGCAGAGTACATCATGAGAAATGCTGGGCTGGAGGAAGCACAAGCTGGAATCAAGACTGCTGGGACAATTACCAATAACCTCAGATATGCAGATGACACCACCCTTATGGCAGAAAGTGAAGAGGAACTAAAAAGCCTCTGGATGAAAGTGAAAGTAGAGAGTGAAAAAGTTGGCTTAAAGTTCAACATTCAGAAAACGAAGATCATGGCATCTGGTCCCATCACTTCATGGGAAATAGATGGGGAAACAGTGGAAACAGTGGTAGACTTTATTTTTTTGGGCTCCAAAATCACTACAGATGGTGATTTCAACCATGAAATTAAAAGACACTTACTCCTTGGAAGAAAAGTTATGACCAACCTAGATAGCATATTGAAAAGCAGAGACATTACTTTGCGAACAAAGGTCCATCTAGTCAAGGCTATGGTTTTTCCCGTGGTCATGTATGGATGTGAGAGTTGGACTGTGAAGAAAGCTGAATGCTGAAGAATTGATGCTTTTGAACTGTGGTGTTGGAGAAGACACTTGAGAGTCCCTTGGACTGCAAGGAGATCTAACCAGTCCATTCTGAAGGAGATCTAACCATTCCATTCTGAAGGAGATCAGCCCTGGGTGTTCTTTGAAGGGAATGATACTAAAGCTGAAGCTCCAGTACTTTGGCCACCTCATGCGAAGCATTGACTCATTGCAAAAGACTCTGATGCTGGGAGGGATTGAGGGCAGGAGGAAAAGGGGATGACAGAGGATGAGATGGCTGGATGGCATCACAGACTCGATGGACGTGAGTTTGAGTGAACTCAGGGAGATGATGATGGACAGGGAGGCCTGGCGTGCTGCGATTCATGGGGTCACAAAGAGTTGGACACGACTGAGCAACTGAACTGAACTGAACAATGGTGAATTGTGAGAAATGACTATATTGTTCCTTCCTCAGGGAATTCCTTGGGACATGGAACCATCATCTTTGTATACCTAACACCTGGAATAATGGCTAAAATTAGAACATTGTGAGTGTTTCATATTCTTGACATTAACAGCAAAGGATATTTCAAATACTGATTTCTTTGATCATTATGCATTCTTCCTTATTCCAAGTCCACCAAGGATGCCTGCTTAAAGCCCAGATGATTACAATTCACTTTTTAGTATTAGTCCAGGCATTAACTCCTAAGGAATTGTTAATGGTCTTAAACATTTATTGAGTTTAGGAGATTGTGGGATTACTGTGTTGGGAGTTATGTAACTCTAGGAGAAGTCGAACCATATGATGTAGCACACCCAGACACAAATAAGGCTCCTTTAGACAGAATTTTGCTAAAGCCATGAGTTTCAGTGCTATGGCCTCAGGATTTGGGTTTTTAATGAGGCTACTAGTGATTCTGATGTAATGTGTTCACAAACCACATTATGAGAAATACTGCTATTCCCAGTGTTCCTCATCTGGTTATCTGAGGATAACCTAAGGATTCTGAGGATCCCTAAGGGAATCGTTAACTCAGTTTTTTGAAGATGAATAAAGTATTCTTTTTGACAAATGAGTGACTCCATAAGCTATATATCTTTTACTATATATGTGCATTTATAATAAACTCTATTGTGTCTATTTTATCTCTTCTTCATTAAGGAGTAGGTGCTGATCAGTTTGGCTAATGATGTGTTCAGGTTCAAGTTCTTTTTAAGATGTTTCCCATTGTCCTTCTAACCCTTAAAGTCCAGGTGAGCTTCGAATGTCAGGGCTCTCATAATGCAGAGTTTTAGGGTATGATCAGGATAGGCTAGGTTATGCTATTGTAACAAACTGTCAAACTCTCTCTGTTTAAAATGACAAAGGTTTATTTTTTCTAATACTACACATCTAACTTGTATTAGTAGGGGACGGTGCTCAACAATGGTCATTCAGTGCCTCAGACCGATAGAAGCTTTATCATCTTCAGTTCATTTCAGTTCAGTTGCTCAGTCATGTCTGACTCTTTGCGACCCCATGAACTGCAGCATGCCAGGCCTCCCTGTCCATCACCAATGCCCGGAGTTCACCCAAACTCATGTCCATTGAGTCAGTGATGCCATCCAATGATCTCATCCTCTGTCATCCCCTTCTCCTCCTGCCTTCAATGTTTCCCAGCATCAGGGTCTTTTCAAATGAGTCAGCTCTTCGCATCAGGTGGCCAAAGTATTGGAGTTTCAGCTTCAACATCAGTTCTTCCAATGAACACTCAGGACTGGTCTCCTTTAGGATGGACTGGTTGGATCTCTTTGTAGTCCAAGGGACTCTCAAGAGTCTTATCCAACACCACAGTTCAAAAGCATCAATTTATCATCTTACAGCATTGCTATTTTAACATAAGTTTTCAGGGTTCTCTGTGACTGAGGAAATAAGCATGGATGATCACGTACTGGCTCTTAAATGTGTCTGCCCAGAAGTGACATGTCAGTTTTGTTCATATTCCATTGACCAATGCAACCCATTGGCTATGCCTGACTTCAAGAGACAGGGAAATACAAAATTCTAGTATCCCAAGAAAAAGAGGGGTAGAGAAATATTTGGGAGTAACTTATAATGTCTACTATAATCTGGTAACAAAATTTTAGGTCAATTTTTTTCCCCCTAAACACAGAATATGGTCCCTACCCCCTGTATCTCAGTCCATTTGGACTGCTGAAATAAAATACCAGAGATTGAGTAGTATATAAAACAACAGATACTTATTATTCATTGTTCTGAAGTTTGGAAAATCCAAGATCAAGATGCTGGCAGATTTGGTGTCTGTTGAGAGCCCATTTTCTGGTTCATGTATGACATATTTTTGCTGTGTTCTCACATGATAAAAAAGGGAGCTTTCTTGAGTCTCTTGTATAAGGGCACTAATCTCATTCATGAGGGTTCTGCCCTTTTCAACTAATCATTTCCAAAGACCCCACCCCCTAATATCATCACCTCAGGGGTTAGGATTTCAGTATATGAACTTTATTATTGTTTTGTTAGTCTTTCAGTCATGTGCAGCTCTCTGTGATCTCATGGACTTTAGCCCACCAGGCTTCTCTATCCATGGGATTCTCCAGGCAAGAATACAGGAGTGAGTTGCCATTCCCTTTGCGGGGACACAAACATTCATACCATAGCATCCTGCAAAACAGTGAGCCCCAAAACCTCATGAAACACTGTGAAGTAAAAAAACAAATCCTCTGTCCCTCCCTCTTGCTCTCCCTACAATGGGGGCAGGATAGCTTCAATAAACATTCATGTTCTGTAAGAATAAGCATGGGAAATGCAGCAGTTCTATAAACTTACTGGCATGTGATAGTTCCCTTCCTTGGGAGAGGAGAATATTCCTAGGTGGGGCTCCTTTCTGAACCCTAGGAAAGCCTCCAAGCCTGTCAATCTCCATTGCTTGGCCTTCCATGAGGTCCTTCCTTCTCTATTATCATCTTTGGTCTCATACCTGAAGTTGGCATTTGGATGATGCTTCCATCTCAGCATAGGGTGTCAAGCTTTGCTATGGCAAAAGTAGAGAGTTGCACTTTGAATCTTATATGCTTCTGCTATGAAGTATATTATGTCATTTCATTGGCTTAAGTAGATCAAGACTAACTTAAATGGGTAGGGTCATGTAATCCAACCGTGTGTTTGGAAGGAAAGAAGAACCCAAATGCACTGGTAAACTTTGGTAGTGTTTGTGCTGTGCTGTGCTCAGTTGCCCAGTCATGTCCGACTCTTTGCGACCCCATGGATTGCAGCCTGCCAGGCTCCTCTGTCCATGGGGATTCTCCAGGCAAGAATACTGGAGTGGCTTGCTATGCCCTCCTCCAGGGGATCTTCTCAACCCAGGGATTGGACCCAGGTCTCCCACATTGCAGGTGGATTCTTTACCATCTGAGCCACCAGGGAAGCCTTTGGTAGTGTTTATCACACTTCATTTCTGTTTATGTACTTGTTCAAAGGACCAGGTTCCAAACTGGGTTCAAGGCTGGCTTTACTTTTCATGAGATCTTAGGTAATACTAACCTGTTTAATAATCCTCAGTTTTCTTATCTATAAATTGGAGATTATAAGAGCATCTTCTTCCCTGGGTGACTCCAAGGGTGAATGCTTGTCAAGTCCCCAGCCAAATGCTTGGCATATAGTAACTGCTCTCCAGTGTTAGCTGTGATGCTTGCTATCTTTGGAGCTACAATGTTCTGTACTGGAAATGTTCTGGAAACTGCATTCTTTTTTGAAGAATATGGATTCTCTGCAGTGGGGACTATAATCCCTCTGCTGGAATATCCTTGAATATGGCAGAATGACAGAGAAAGATTATAGAAGTCCTTTGGTGAGCAGAGTCTTTCTGAGAGCCCTGTGTAGCACGTGGCACTTGCTGTGCATCATCATTAAACATCTTCCTAGTGTAGTAGGGGAGCCTGGTGGGCTGCCGTCTATGGGGTCGCACAGAGTCAGACACGACTGAAGCGACTTAGCAGCAGCAGTAGCAGTGTACTAGTTAGGGAAATTCTGTCCATTTGCTTCATGCCCTGCATCATGAAGGTCACAGATTCCTTCTAGGCACCTGCATTTCATTGCTTGAGTCATTGTACACAGTAGGACAACACACAAAGATTTCTGAAAAAATGGGTGAATTTCAGTAAATCAGGAGTAATGAAAGCAATGTATTAATATCATTGTGAGGGGAAAAGCTCTGTCTTGTGGACATTGTCCTTTGAGCCTTCTGAATACTGCTAATGACACCTCTTCCTTTAATATCCAGAAAGAAGATTTCATAATAAAGAATGGTGTTTAATTCCTTTGCACCAATGGAAAAACATCTGTTTTAACTCAGACTGAAGGCAATGGCACCCTACTCCAGTACTCTTGCCTGGAAAATCCCATGGATGGAGGAGCCTGGTGGGCTGCAGTCCATGGGGTTGCTAAGAGTCGGACACGACTGAGCAACTTCACTTTCTCTTTTCACTTTTATGCATTGGAGAGGGAAATGGCAGCCCACTCCAGTATTCTTGCCTGGAGAATCCCAGGGATGGCGGAGCCTGGTGGGCTGCCGTCTCTGGGGTCACACAGAGTTGGGCACAACTGAAGCGACTTAGCAGCAGTAGCAGCAGCAGCTATAGAAAAATACCAGAGATGTGATTTAAGCAACAAATATTTATTTCTCACAGTTCTGGAGGCTGGAAGTCCATTGAGAGGGTGCCAGAATGATTGGATGAGGGTCCTCTTCCTGGTTTGCAGGTGGCCGCCTTCCTGCCATATCCTCACAAGTTAGAGAAAGAGAGTTCTAATCTCTGTGTTCTCTTATAAGGGCCAGTCTCATCATAGGGGTTTTGTTTTCTTAACTTCATGTAAACCTAATTTCCTCCTAAAGACCTCACCTGTAAACATACTGGGGACTGAGGCTTCACAATGTGGATTTGGGGGGCATGCATTCAGTCCATAGCTACAGCCAAACGATTCCCACAAAGCATTGTGGACGCCCATGTGGTGCCAGGCATTATACTCATTACTGAGTGCATAAGATGCAGTTGTTGCCTCAAGTAATCCCCACTGGGTTGGGTGAGCTGAAAATTCCATACAACATATTATATACTCCCCTAGAAGAACAAACAAAATGCAATGGGTTCTCAAATGTGGGAACAACTTAGATCTGCCTGGGGCGTTAAGATCTAGTTTAGTTGCCATGGTGAGTGGGCTGAACTGATCATCAAAGTAAAGTTGTTATTTGTTTACTGTGACCTACTTATACACCCAAATCATGTTCGCTTCAGCATCTTGGGAATTAAGCCAACCAGATTTTTGGTTCCTGTCAGATTTGCCTTTGTTTTATTACCTTTTATAACAGTAGGGTGGCCTGTTATTCCTTTTGCTTTGTTTTCTCTCCTGGCTCTGTGTAAAGAACTGTATATAATATAAAATACTCGGTTGGTTTTTATATTGGCATCTGGGCTTCTCTGATCAAAGACTGTTCATGATTTCACATTTTTAGTGTCTCTCTCAAGAACCCCAGAGATGGACTGGTTAATGTTATCTTTCAGTCTGCCTTTCTTTCATTAGAAATATAAAAATATATATCATTTTGACATGCTGAATTTGACCTTTTCCAGACCAGTTGTTTTATCTGTCTGGGACAAAGGAAGTAAAAAAGGGTGTAAAAGGAGGTCAGAGAGGAAGATTACTGATGAGAAAGAAAGCCTGATTCAGAAGGGAGGTGATGACATTCACAGTGTTTTTAAAGTACTTAAGGTATTGTACTCTTTCAAGAGAATCTGTCTTCAACAAGCAAAAAAGAATGTCAGGAAATTGTATAGCTCTTGAAAATAGCTCTCCATCAAGGGGTGATAAGAGAGTGCTCTGAAAGCACAAACCTTATAGAGTGGAGAGCCTCGGTAATACCAAGACTATCATCCAGCAAACTTTCTGAGATTTTGGTCATTATCTCAAAGTTGACAAAAGGTAGCTTGAGTGTAGAATTCAAAACAAATCTGGGTTAGAGTCCATCTGTCAGAAAATAAGACAAATATAAGCCTGGTATCTAGTTAGACAAAAGTATAAACTACACCGGGCCAGTCCAGGCAGTGGGGCCTCACATGGCTGTGCAGGTTGTCTAGCGCACCAAGCATCACATCACAGAGGACATTGTCCACATCAAGATATGGTAGATTGGTGCAGTTGTTATTTTGGGGCAGATGGCAGTAAAGTATCTTATTCTACACGTAGGAGGACAATTTTCTGATAGGTGTATATAGCTATTTAAAAAGGGTATACTTTTCAAATTTGGACACACTGTATTGGCAGCAGCTGCTGCTTGCTCAGAAACAAATGAGTTCAGACATATTCCTCGGTACTCTTTGATGCTTGAGTCCACTCTTACTCAAGGATTGTGCCACTGGATCTCATCCACTTATTCATTCAAACAAGCAAACAGTTAATTGGTCATTTGTCACATGGCAGCCTCTGCTGTAGGCGGTGAGTCACAATGGAGAAAAAATTCCCTGCCCTCACAGAGCATTCCCTCCAAAGTGAATTATGAACTAGGGAGTTGGGAAGAATATAGGTGAGGGAAATTTGGTGCAGAGAAACATGATGTACCTTTGAAGGGGAAAATATCCAGCATTTAGTCCCAGCTCCAGAATGGTGTGAAGCTGTGACAAACCTAGACAAAGTATTAAAAAGCAGAGACGTCACTTTGCTGACAAAGATGTGTATAGTCAAATCTATGGTTTTTCAGTAATCATGTACAAATGTGAGAGTTGGACCATAAAGAAAGCTGAGCACTGAGTAAATGATGCTTTTTTTTTTTCAAACGATGCTTTTGAATTGTGGTGCTGGAGAAGACTCCTAAGAGTCCTTGGACACAAGGAGATCAAGCCAGTCAATCCTAAAGAAAATCAACCCTGAATATTCACTGAAAGAACTGATGCTAAAGCTGGTCACCTGGTGCAAAGAGCTGACTCACTGGAAAAGACCCTGATGCTGGGAAATATTGAAGGCAAAAGGAGAAGGGGGCAGCAGAAAATGAGAGGGTTAGATAACATCGCCAACTCAGTGGACATGAATCTGAGCAAACTCTGGGAGATAGTGGAGGACAGAGGAGCCTGGCATGCTGCAGTCCATGGGGTCACAAAGAATTGAACATGACTTAATGACTGAACAACAACAATTGTGTGGCCTCGGGCAGCTTGACTCACCTCACATTAGTGGTCTACAGAAACGGTTAATAATATTTTCCTCATTGAATTTGTTGAAAAAGTTAAAGATAATATATCAAGAAAAAATTTTAGTGTGGAACTTATGACATAGCAAGTGTATGACTGATGGTAGTGATAGTTATTATTATTATTGTAATTATTATCTAAGTGTGGATAATAGCAGGGACAATCCAACCCTTCATCTACCCCTGGACAGCAACATCTGATGCTTGTGGTTGGCCTGAGATGGAGTGAGGGTGTCAGAATGAGGAGTCTCACTTCTTGTGAATTTACTTCTCTTCCCCACTGTGTAAAACTTGTTTTCCTAACCCCACTGAATAAGTCCAGTATAGTGAAAACAGACAGACCTCAAGAGCTATGTAAGAAAAAGAACTTAGAAAGAATTAAGATTATAATAACCTGTGTGGGAAATGGCAATTGAAATGAGATTCATCTGAGATGGCAAGGTCATGCTTAATTATGTTTCTATATGTTTCCAGACTGGATGAGTTTTACGTGAGAAAGAAATGGAATCAGAGGTGGTCACAGGTCATTTCTGGTTCTGGGAGGCTGACTCCGAGATGGAAATTTGTATTCATGAGGCTTGCTGTGTGTACTCCCAGGATGGGTACCTGAAGGAAGAAAAGATAGCAGGATTGGGCAGAGAGGAAAACTAAACTGTGGTGCCTTGAAACAGAGGTTTCAGTTGAACTTAGAGAAGCTCTGGATCTGGGGGTGGCCCTTCAGACTTGACTAGGGAAGAGGGAGCCAGGACTTCATTCCCATTCCCCATCATTGAACAGTCACCGCTTGCAGGATGTCCTTGGGGAGAGCAGTGACCTTGAGTCAGGTGGTTCTGTTTAGCAGAGGGCAAGAGCCCCATTGAGGGATGCAGCTAAGACCTATCAGCTGTCAACACCCCCAGCAGTTTTAGAGACAAGTTTTTCTGTCCTGGAGGGGAGATCTGAGCAGGATGTCCACGACAAACTCAGGCCACCTCCAAGACAGACCCCATCCATAAAGAAACCTGCAAACAGATGAGTTAGCTGTGCATTCTAATCTTTTCTTCATTGCAGAATCAAAAATACTATTTTTATATTGCATTGGGATAAATAGATTTGGCTGCTTGTGGCCAGAGGTGACAGGCTCAGGGACTCCAGCTGCCATACGCTCACCTGACAGCCTGAGGCTCAGGGAATTAGGGTTTTAGCAAGCTTATTAATTAACCTGAGCCTAAGCACACTGCTTGGGAGGTGCTGAATTAAAATTGTAAGGGAAGGTTTTGGCGGGTTCAAAGCTGGTAGAAAAGTCACATGATCACTGGTCCACATAAGAAGTAAAGCATAATTCTTCCTGTCACATTTGTATGTCTCACTCTTTGAGTACCTTAATTGTTAGAAAACCAAAAACTAGGCTCGAGCTCATAGTGCCTTCATTTTGAACCCTGCCTCTCCCAAAGGGTTTTGAAACCCATGGAATCTGCCCAGGTCCAGAGATATGAATTTAGTTTCTCTGGGGCTGCCTGTTACTTTGGGAATGGAACACCTCATGGTTATATAGCTCCTCTGTCCATGGAATTCTGCAAGCAAGAATACTGGAGTGGGTAGCCCTTCCCTTTTCCAGGGAATCTTCCCGACCCAGGGATGGAACACAGGTCTCTGCATTGCAGGCAGATTGTTTACTGTCTGAGCCTCCAGGGAAGCACATAGCCTGTTTGAGGTGCCCCTAATATACATTATTGATTCTTCTTCTCTTTCCTTTTCTACTAGCCAGCAAGAGAGAAGCAAGTAATCTTGTGTAGCTTCCATTTAGGAATCATTTCTCTGTGCTGCTCATTATAATATGATGGAAGCCAGAGGGTCGTAATGTGAACCATGGTCATTGTCTGACAGCTGCTGCACACCACAGATTCACATATCAGTGCCCTGTTCACACTTATGTTCTTAACCAACATGTCACACATCACAAACTGGGGTTCAGATGTGTTTCTTTTGTCCTTTGTAGTGTTAGTTCATATAGTGTATATATATTTATCATATATGTATAAAACATGATTATATACATATATATATGTATACACCCATCTGAATGCAAAGTTGCAAAGAATAGCAAGAAGAGATAAGAAAGCCTTCCTCAGTGAACAGTGCAAAGAAATAGAGGAAAACAATACAATGGGAAAGTAGAGATACCAAGGGAACATTTCATGCAAAGATGGGCTCAATAAAGGACAGAAACTGTATGGCCCTAACAGAAGCAGAAGATATTAAGAAGAGGTGGCAAGAATACACAGAAGAACTGTACAAAAGAAGATCCTAATGACCCAGATAACCATGATGGTGTGATCACTCACCTGCTTGCCAGACATGCTAGAGAGCAAAGTCACGTGGGCCTTAGGAAACATTGCTGTGAACAAGCTAGTGGAGGTGATGGAATTCCAGCTGAGCTATTTCAAGTCCTAAAAGATGATGCTGTTAAAATGCTGCACTCAAAATGCCAGCAAATTTGGAAAACTTAGCAGTGGCCACAGGACTGGAAAAGGTCAGTTTTCATTCCAATCCCGAAGAAAGGCAATGCTAAAGAATGTTCAAACTACTACACAATTGCACTAATCTCACATGCTAGCAAAGTAATGCTCAAAATTCTCCAAGCGAGGCTTCAGCTGTATATGAACTGAGTACTTCCAGATGTTCGAACTGGATTTAGAAAAGGCAGAGGAACCAGAGATCAAATTGCCAACATCCTCTGGATCATCAAAATAGCAAGAGAGTTCCAGAAAAACATGTACTTCTGCTTTATTGACTATGCCAAAACTTTTGACTGTGTGGATCACAACAAACTGTGGAAAATTCTGAAAGAGATGGGAATACCAGACCACCTGACCTGCCTCTTGAGAAATCTGTATGCAGGTCAAGAAACAACAGTTAGAACTGGACATGGAACAACAGACTGGTTCCAAATAGGAAAAGGAGTACATCAAGGCTGCATATTGTCACCCTGCTTATTTACCTTATATGCAGAGTACATCATGTGAAATGCCAGGCTGGATGAAGCACAAGCTGGAATCAAGATAGCCAGGAGAAATATCAATAACCTCAGATATGCAGATGACACCACCCTTATGGTAGAAGGAGGAGAAGAACTGAAGAGCTTCTTGATGCAAGTGAAGGAGGAGAGTGAAAAGCTGGCTTAAAACTCAACATTCAGAAAACGAAGATCATGGCTTCTGGTCCCATCACTTCATGGCAAATAGATGGCGAAACAATGGAAACAGTGAGAGATTTTATTTTTGGGGGCTCCAAAATCACTGCAGATGGTGACTGCAGCCATGAAATTAAAAGACGCTTACTCCTTGGAAGGAAAGTTATGACCAACCTAGATAGCATATTAAAAAGCAGAGACATTACTTTTGCCATCAAAGGTCCATCTAGTCAAGGCTATGGTTTTTCCAGTAGTCATGTATAGATGTGAGAGTTGGACTATAAAAAAAGCTGAGCACCAAAGAATTGATGCTTTTGAACTGTGGTGTTGGAGAAGACTGGTGTTTGAGAGTCCCTTGGACTGCAAGGAGATCCAACCAGTCCATCCTAAAGGAAATCAGTCCCGAATATTCATTGGAAGGACTGATGCTGAAGCTAAAACTCCAATAGTTTGGTCACCTGATGCAAAGAACTGACTCCTTACGAAAGACCCTGATGCTGGGAAAGATTGAAAGCAGGAGGAGAAGGGAATGACAGAGAATGAGATGGTTGGATGGCATCACTGACTCAATGGATATGAATTTGAGCAAGCTCTGGGTGTTGGTGATGGACAGGGAGGCCTGGTGTGCTGCAGTCCATGGGATCTCAAAGAGTCGGACACGACTGAGTGACTGAACTGAACTGAACTGAATATGATGTTAAATTACTTTCCAGCATAAAAAAAAATGGGAGATTTTTTAACAAGTCAAAGAATTTGGAATGAATGTGTCCTTGTTTGTTCCCACATGGCAACAATTGGTTGCCAAGTCCAGCTGAGTTTTGACTATTCCTCCTTGAACAGGGGCATGTGCTCTCTAGTTTACCTCAGTCCTCACCATGTCCTAATGTCTCTCTATTCATTTTCTTCAATTATTTATGGTTCCTACTAGATCTTCTAGGCATAAGAGTTTGATACGTGATTTGTATAATTTCAAGGCACCTCTTGGAATTCATAAAGGGCTTGAAGGAGAATGGTCAGTATTAGTTTGGGGGTCAAGATAGGTATTATAATTTGGGGTATAACTTTTATTGATCAGCTAGTGTAGAGCACAGCTCTGGTCATGGGGACCTATAGGTGTTGTGCACATGAAGGAAGAAGACAACTAAGTGGCAGCTGCTAAAGGAAGATGGCTTTGGAAAGGGTGACATAGAGTCACCCTCTAGTGACGGTCAGCAGTGGAGACCCATGGTCAGAAGCAGGAGGGGGATGGGCAGCTTTTGAAAACTCATCAGGAGATGAGTTGAATCTGGGTTCTAGGAACCAAGAACAAGAGAGAGTAGAACTCAAAAGATACTGCTTGCCCCTGATGGTCAGGGGCTCCCAAACATCAGTCTTGTTGCCCTTCTATGGCAGACTCTGCCCATGGGTTTTAAAAAATTTATTATTTATTTTGGCTATGCTGGATCTTTGCAGTGGCATGGTTGTCTCTAGAGGTGATACGCAGGCTTGGTTGCTGTATGTGGGATCTTGGTTCCCCAGGGATCAAACCCAGGCCCCCTGGATTGGGAGCTTGGAGTCTTGTCCACTGGACCACCAGGGAAGTAAGTCCCTACTCATGGTTTTTAAGAGAACATGGATTTAGCTTCCAACCCCACAAGGGAGTTATACAGCAATGGCAAACAAAAGCAAACAAAATGGCAAACAAAAACCATTTGAAAACAAGCATATTTGTTCCAGATAGTATTTTGTTCCTTCCCAGTTCAGAAAACTAATTTGCTGACTTTTAATGACCAAAGCAAGCTGTTATACATGTAACTAGTATAAACACAGGGATACTTTAATTTTTTTTAAATAGGTCATATATGTGATTGGATAACCATTCTAGAACAGCTATGAGTAGGAGAATGCATCACATCAACCCATTTTCAACACAAATCCCATTAGACTCTATAGGATGTTTGCTGCCCTATTTTCTTTCTGTACGACTCTGTGCCTTCCATGAACATAGGAGTTTTAAGTCACACATTAGGTGGGAACCTGTGAAATTCATGAAGTTGGATAGTTCTGCTTTTTACACAAGTCTGCCATTGATACAAGATGACTCTGTACAGAAGTGGTTCCCTATGTTGGTTCCATGACAAAGCTCTTACAGATAGTTTTGTCCTTCATGTCAGTTTTCTGAATGCCCTTTTGTATAAATATGGTCTCACTGCTGAGCTCTCTCTCCCCTCCTTGTTTTCAGTCTTCTTTTCCCTCTTGCTCTTCTCTCACCAACTCCCCTCCCTACTTTCTTCTCCTGCTAGCGTTCACTTTCTCTCTTTCTCAGCACTGCCAAGGGGAATCCTCCCCTTTCACTTTTCCTTTCTTTGTGGCCCATACCTTTGACTGGCTGGCTGGCTAGTTTTTGTTTATTTTCTGGACTTGAAGATTCCCTGCTATGCTGTGACTCCCTTTCTCTGTTGTATTCCTTGGATGGAAAAGGCAGCTCTTTAAGTCTCTGAGGAGTTGGAGGGGCAGACTCTGGAGTCCTCTCCTCACCACTCTTTGGGGATAAGGAACTCCATCTTTTCTGTGGTCTCCTCATCCTACCTGAGTACTGGGGACCTGTTGCTGGAGTTTTGTAAGATTAGGCTAAATCCAAATTAGTTATGTTTTGAGCCATTTAGACTCACTATTCTCAGGGAAAGTATGGCCCAGAAGCCTGGGTCACCAGTCACGGTGCCCTGCCAAGTATAGAATCCATGAGGCCAGAGAGAGGCTGTGGGCATTTGAAGGATGACTCCATTCCACTGAGCCAACATTCTTGTTTATATAAGAATCAACAAAAACAAGATAAAAACAACTTGAGAAAAACTGGGCATAACTGTGAAGTTAAGAGAGAAAGCAAGACTCTGTACAGAATGAGAACTTCTATTTTATTTTTATTTTTTAATATAAATTTATTTATTTTAATTGGATGTTAATTACTTTACAATATTGTATTGGTTTTGCTACACATCAACATGAATCCGCCACAGGTTAGAACTTCTATTTTAAAGAAATTCTGTGGCCTTCTGAGCAAAAGTAGTTCCTGAACTAAAAGTAGTTCCTGAACTAAAAGTAGTTCTACTTGTCAGCTAAAAATGACCTTAATGAGAGTAAATAAGAACAACTCCTGATTCACAGGAATAAAGAAAAAAGAAGCTATGATTGCACCAAGTGTAGATGTATATCTCAAATGATTCCAAGCTTAGCTGCCTATGTGTATCAATGAGCTTGTATTAGTACAATTTCCCGTATCTCTTTGGTTTCATGCCTGGTGTCCAGTGTGCAAAGTCCTGCCCCACCCACTTGCCCATTCCCCCCAGTATATGTAGGAGCCCCCAAGTCTTCCATGGGACCAGGACTACTATCAGCCCTGGCAGCTGCTGGCTGTTCAATGGCCTCACTGACTGAGCCACTTCCAGGTTCCTGGGATATCTTTGTGAACCACTGTGTCTATGGGAGCAACGCCAGTGCTGACACAGAGGGCAGATCCACCCGACAATGCTCAGTCTTAATTTAGGAAAGCAGGCTGCAGCTCCTGTCCTCTGTGACACAACTGTATGTGTGTGTGTGTGGGGGGGGGGGTTGCCTCACAAAAGAGTCACTTGGATCTAGGAAAATTACCAGGTTTCATGAAAGAGCTTATACACCAGCCATCTCCCCACCTGGATGGTGGGGCTGCCAGGGACCACACTGCACTCATACGTCCAATTGCTTCATGGCAGGCCAAGCCAGACTCCTGCCCCCAGGAAGGCCCCAGAGGGTCTTAGTTCTTTTGCTCTCCTCCTCGCCTCTAACCCCAGCCGTGTGCATGCCTAGTGCTTGCTACCCTCTGTAGGTAAACAGAGTTCAAGTGTTTTTCACTGAAGATGCACAGCCTCTATGAAATACGATGGGTACAAACATAAACTTGGAGGATTTCCTGACATATCTAGTTCTTTTCTAAGCCCTGGCCTTAAAGAAAAGGGCCAGTGGCCATCATACTTAACAGACTTGAAGAGCAACTCGCTGCTCCTGTTGCTAAGTCGCTTCAGTCGTGTCCGACTCTGTGTGACCCCATAGATGGCAGCCCACCAGGCTCCCCCGTCCCTGGGATTCTCCAGGCAAGACCACTGGAGTGGGTTGCCATTTCCTTCTCCAATGCATGAAGTGAAAAGTGAAAAGTGAAAGTGAAGTCGCTTAGTCGTGTCTGACTCTTAGCAACCCCATGGACTGCAGCCTACCAGGCTCCTCTGTCCATGGGATTTGCCAGGCAAGAGTACTGGAGTGGGGTGCCAACTTAAGGCCCCTTCAAAGGATTCTTGACAAAAAGTATCCATCTAGTTCCCACCACTGTATCCGTGTTTTCACTCAAGCACCACAGTTCCAGAGAAAGATTTTAAAATCTTTCCTAATTTATGTCTTATTTTTCCTAATTTATGTCACTGACTTGACGGACGTGAGTCTCAGTGAACTCCGGGAGTTGGTGATGGACAGGGAGGCCTGGCGGGCTGCGATTCATGGGGTCGTAAAGAGTCGGACACAACTGAGTGACTGATCTGATCTGATCTGATGTCTTATTTTGTCAGCTGAGCAGAATAAAGTGATATCTTCATGGAATAAGGTAGATTCACAGATTTTGGCCTATTGCTTACTCTGTTTGGGTTTTAAAAATTTGCGTGGAAACCAGTCATCCTTTGTAATATGTGTCAGAAAAATGCTCTCAAGTTTCCAAACTTACAAATGACTTAGTTTTTGGTAATTTAAGACCTTGGTAAGAAAACTACTTAAATTGAATGCAACAATGACACCTAGTCTTCTAGAATGTATGTGAGAAGAGAAGTATCCCCAAAGGATGACAATGGAATGTTTTTTCTTTCCAATCTTTAATTTCTCCCTCTCTTCCATCAGTTTACAAGTTTCCTCTTTCCTTAAGAACAAAACAAAACAAAAAAGGCTCTGTCATAGCCCATTCTGGCTGTTATAACAGAATACCATGGACAAGGTAGCTTATAAATGACATAAATTTATTTCTTACAGTTCTAGAGGTTGGGATGTGCAAGACCAAAGAGCTGGCGGGTTTGGTGTCTGGTGAGACTGCTTCCTGGTTCATAGATGGAGTCTTCTGGTTGTGTATCCCCATATGGTGGAAGGGGGAGAGGGGGCTCTCTAGGGTTCCTTTAATAGGGGCACTAATGTCATTTATGAAGCCTTACCCTCATGACCTGATCTCCTCCAAAAGGTCTTCCTCCCAAAACTGTCACATTGTGGTTAGGTTTCAACACATGGTTTTTAGAGGACACAGACATTAGCATCTATAGCAGACTCTTTGTGATTCTTTGCAGTATAAATTCTTATTCCATCTCCTATCTTTTGCTGCTGAACTTCCAGACAGTGGCATCAACATGCACTGTTTCCACTTCATCACTTCTTACTCTCTCCTCAACTTCTTGCAATCTGATTTCACTCTCACCAGTCTGTTGAAACTGCTCTTTGAAAGATCAAAATGACCTAATTGCCAAATCCACAAATCACTTCTTATCATCCTCAGCTCCTTGAAGCATTGAAGACACAGTGTTCCTAATTTGTCCTATTTAAATTCCCTCTTTTGATTTCCCTGCTGTTGTGCTCTGCTGGTTTTCCCCTTTTATCTTTATCTCTGACCTTTTTTCCTTCTTTGGGTTTTTTGTCCCTTAAATACAGGTTTTTAAAAAATGAAATATGTCATACATATGGATAGGGAATAATAAATATAAAGAACACCCAGCACCCACCATCCAGCCAAAGAAATAAAATGTTACATCTGTAGCTGAAGTCCCCTGTATATGCCTTCTTGATTATTTCCCCCTATTTCCCCATCAAAAGATAACCACTGTCCTAGACTGGGATTATATTTCTCATGCATGCTTTTTACTGTTACTAAAAATGTTTGCTATGATACTTCCTTGTCCACTTGAGCAGTGTGTGCTTGCATGAGTCTAGGAGGCACTGTTTACAAAATTTAAAGTAGGGACAGTATTTCCTAAAACTGTGCAGTAGACAGACTGCACAAAGGGAGATGCAGGGTATTCATTGTTTTGCCTATTTGAGAGTTTTTTTTTTTTTATAAATAGTATTGTATTGAATGTGTTATATGTAATCTGCTACTTTCCCTGAACATCATTGCAAAATTGGAGGAAAGTATACCTTCATTTCTGATACCAACTGCAAATTCAAGGAATCCTCAAACCACCTTCACACTTCATAATTCACAGAAAGGTTGACTGAGCACATTGAAAGTTGTTGTAATCCCAGATAGCATATTCAAAAGCAGAGACATTACTTTGCCAACAAAGGTCCGTCTAGTCAAGGCTATGGTTTTTCCTGTGGTCATGTATGGATGTGAGAGTTGGACTGTGAAGAAGACTGAGCGCCAAAGAATTGATGCTTTTGAACTGTGGTGTTGGAGAAGACTCTTGAGAGTCCCTTGGACTGCAAGGAGATCCAACCAGTCCATTCTGAAGGAGATCAGTCTTGGGTGTTCTTTGGAAGGAATGATGCTAAAGCTGAAACTCCAGTACTCTGGCCACCTCATGCGAAGAGTTGACTCACTGGAAAAGACTCTGATGCTGGGAGGAATTGGGGGCAAGAGGAGAAGGGGACGACAGAGGATGAGATGGCTGGATGGCATCACTGACTCGATGGACGTGAGTCTCAGTGAACTCCGGGAGTTGGTGATGGACAGGGAGGCCTGGCGTGCTGCGATTCATGGGGTCGCAAAGAGTCAGACACGACTGAGCGACTGATCTGATCTGATCTGATAGGGAAAGCATACAGGTTACAATCAGCCAAGGGAAGACTGCAGGGCCCAGATCTTCTAGTCTTCTTCTCCCTATGGAATCATGGATGGAGTTACTTTACCAGCAAAAATGTGTGACAACATGCATGTGGTACTGGCAGCCTGAAAACATCACTCAAGTCTTCATGTCCAGAGTTTTTATTGGGGCTTCACGGTTGACTGCCCTGTGGCAAGTTTCTAGTCTGCAGCCCCTCTAGAAGTAAAGTGGATACTGAGTGGCCCAAATCCCACCACAAATACCACTTTTTTTTAAGTCAAATTTTTGGTTTTTTATTTTTGATTAATTCATTTTTGCCTGTACTGGATCTTCATTTTTGTGATGGACTTTAGTTGTGGTGAGCAGGGGCTACTCTCTAGTTGCAGTGCAACGGTCTTCTCATTGCAGTGGCTTCTCTTGTTGCACAGCACAGTCTCTAGGGCAGGTGGGCTTCAGTAGTTGCAGCTCTCAGGCAGCAGAGTGTGGGCTCAGCAGCTGTGGTGCACAGGCTTAGCATTGCCCCAAGGCATGTGGGATCTTCCCAGACCAAGGATTGAACCCATGTCCCCTGCACTGGCAAGCAGATTCTTAACCACTGCACCACCAGGGAAGTCCATAAATCATACTGTCAGATTGTTTGGTGGCCAAGACTTCTAGGCAAAGAAAGGCATTTGAATCAGGTATGACATTCCAAAGCCTGGAGATCAACTCCACTAGCCAAGGGCAAAGGACAGGGGTGTCTTTGAGTAAAGTTAATTCTTCATGACTCATTTATGCTTGGGAGATTTATTGATATTGTTCCAAGAAGCAGAAATTTGCCCCTTTTCCTCTTGAAACACATTTGGGTAGTTTCTAGGTTTGAGCTGTTAAAAACAGTGCTCCTGTAAATATGTGTGGTTCAGTTGGTAAAGAATCTGCCTGCTATGCAGGAGAGGTAGGTTCTATCCCTGGGTTGGGAAGATTCTTTGGAGAAGAGAAAGGCTACCCACTCCAGAATTCCATAGACTGTATAGTCCATGGGGTTGCAAACAGTTGGACACAACTGAGTGACTTTCACTTTCACTTTCCATGAATATTTGTATATGTGTATCCTGGTACACATATGCAAGAGTTTTTTTGGGGTATGTATACATAACTAAGGAGGGGATTGATGAAGCATAGGATATGGGCTTCTTCAAACTTATTAGACAATGCCAAACTGTTTTCCAAAGTGGATACCAATTTATACCTCCACCAACTGTGTATGAAAGTTACAGGTGCTCTATGAGGTCACTATGTTTGCTATTGTTGGATTTTTTTTGATGGGTATGTAATGGTATCTTTTGGTTTCAGTTTGCATTTCTCTGATTACCAGTGAGTTTTTAAGAGAAAGAAGACAATTTTGTTATTGAAGAAGTATTAAACCAGAATGTGATGTACATCACAGGCACTCCACTAAGAGATTGCAAAGACAAGAGGAAATCTCACCATTTTATATAGCTAAGTGGATACAACCCATTACATTCATATTTTCAATATTTAATTGCTCATTTTTCCAGATCTTCATGACTGGAGGTAGGATTTATAATTTGGAGTCAGGTGACAGCTGACAAATTTCCAAATGCCCCCCAGGGAACAATACTGGACCCGTTGAAGTCCACACTTAGGAATGAAATTGCCAAGTGAAACATGAACTCACCTTCAAGTCCACTAGGAAAAGTAATGGCTCTTCAAGTGGTCCTGGAGGTGGATCTACCCTTCAATTGCTCAATATCTACACATTCATGAGCTACTCTTCATATGTTATTGGATTGTCCACTGGGTTTCCTTTTCTAAGAATTACCTGTTCACATTCTTGCTTTATTTTTCATCTCAGTTGTTTCTCTCTCTCCTTTATCAATTTTTGTGAGTCTTTTACTATTAGAGTATTATGGAAACCACACTTGTGTGATTCTAAGCATTGCAAATACATTTGTGTAATCTGTATTTTCATTTTGGGTTTGTAATTTTTATGTTTTGTGTGAGAATCACAAGTGCCTGTGGTCAATATATTGTAATTTTCTTGAAAGTTTGGTTTTTTTTTAATTGTTTTTTAATCATTTAGAATTTAGTTTTGTTTATAATGTGACAGAGAGGTATACTTCCTTTTTTCTGCACATGGAAAAGTCAGTTCTTTTAGCAAGATTTGCTTAAAAATTTATCCTTTATCTAATGATGCTACATATGTTCTAGATAAGGCTTCTGTATATTCATGAGTCAGCTTCAGGGTCTTTATTTTTTTCCATTGGACTTTTTAAAAAATGTCTGGCTAATATTGCATTGTCTTAATTACCACAGATGGATAATATTGATGTTAGGGAGGACAAATCTCTTAAACTTATTTTTCTTCTTCAAACTTTTTATGTTCACTTTTGGTTGTTTCCCTATACATTTTAAAATCAAGATTTAGTTGTCGTAACATTAGATTAACTAATTCCAAGAAAATTGACATCTTAATAATTAGTCTTTTTATTTTCAAACACTGTGTATCTCTCAATTTATTTGAGATATCTATAATATTTTTAATATTAAAATTTTTTTCTTTCTAAAGGTCTCTGTACCTTTAGTTTGGATTTATTCCTCATTATCACATACATATACATGGTATGAGATATATATGTATGATGTCTACATTACATATGTATATTTGTGCTATTATAAATTATACCTTTTAAAATACATTTTTATGTTGAAAGTGTTTAGAAATGTAATTCACTTTTATATATTTATCTTTTATTTTACAAATTTGTGGAAATTTTTATTGTAAGTCATTAGTGATCTGTGAATTTTAAACAATTTTGCTATATTTCACATTGTTTGGGAATAATATGTTTTATTCTTACTTTATAATCCTTTTATTTCTCTTTCTTGTCTTGATACACAGGATTAGACCTCTAGGGAAATGTTGAAGAGAAATGTCAATAGAGGCTATTTTTGTCTAGTTTCTAATTTTATAAGGTATGTTTCTTTTTTTCACTGCCACTGATTTTTATTATTAGTTTTAAATTGGAGGGTTGATTGCTTTACAATGTTGTGTTAGTTTCTGCTGTACAACAATATGAATCAGCTATGTGTATACATATATCTCCTCCCTCTTGAGCCTCCCTCCCACCCCTTCCTCATCCCGCCCCTTGAGATGACAGAGCACCGACCTGAGCTCTCTGTGCTATACAGCTGCCTCCCACTAGCTATCTATTTAACACATGGTAGTGTAATGGCACCCCACTCCAGTACTCTTGCCTGGAGAATCCCGTGGATGGAGGAGCCTGGTAGGCTGCAGTCCACGGGGTAGCTAAGAGTCGGACACGGCTGAGCGACTTCACTTTCACTTTTCAGTTTCATGCATTGGAGAAGGAAGTGGCAACCCACTCCAGTGTTCTTGCCTGGAGAATCCCAGGGACGGGGGAGCCTGGTGGGCTGCCGTCTGTGGGGTCGCACAGAGTCGGACACGACTGAAGCGACATAGCAGCAGCAGCAGTAGTATATATACATCATGCTACTCTCAATTTTCTCTCCTCCTTCTTCCCGCACTGTGTCCACAAGTCCATTTGTTATACCCTGTGTCTCTATTCCTGCCCTGCAAATAAGTTCATCAGTACGGTGGGGGCAGGGGCTTCCTAAGATGGTGGAGGAATAGGTAGGTCAGGGAGACCACTTTCTCCCCCACAAATTCATCGAAAGAACATTTGAATGCTGAGCAAATTCCACAGAACAACTTCTGAATGCTGACAGAGGAAATCAGGCACCCAGAAAGCAGCCCATTATTTTCAAAAGGAGGTAAGACAAAATATAGAAGACGAAAAGAGAGACAAAAGAGTTAGGGATGGAGACCAGTCCTGGGAAGGGAGTCTTAAAAGAGGAGAAGTTTCCAAACACCAGGAAACCCTCTCACCGGCAGGTCTGTGGGGAGTTTTGGAATCCCAGAGGGCAACATAACCGGGAGGAAAAATAAATAAATAAAGAAATAAAACCCACAGATTACGTGCCTAATGGCAACTCCCAGGAGAGAAGTAGCCCAGACGCTTGCATCTGCCACCAGCAAGCCGGGGCTGAACAGGGAGGCACAGGCTGCATTGCTTAGGGTAAGGACCAGTTCTGAATGCCCTGAGGGCAATCTGAGGGAACTAACATGAGATAGCAACCCAAACTGTGATAGCCAGAGACAGATCAGATCAGATTAGATCAGTCGCTCTGTCGTGTCCGATTCTTTGCGACCCCATAAATCGCAGCACGTCAGGCCACCCTGTCCATCACCAACTCCCAGAGTCCACTCAGACTCACATCCATCGAGTCAGTGATGCCGTCCAGCCATCTCATCCTCTGTCGTCCCCTTCTCCTCTTGCCCCCAATCCCTCCCAGCATCAGAGTCTTTTCCAATGAGTCAGCTCTTCGCATGAGGTAGCCAAAGTAATGGAGTTTCAGCCTTAGCATCATTCCTTCCAAAGAAATCCCAGTGCTGGTCTCCTTCAGAATGGACTGGTTGGATCTCCTTGCAGTCCAAGGGAATCTCAAGAGTCTTCTCCAATACCACAGTTCAAAAGCATCAATTCTTCGGCACTCAGCTTTCTTCACAGTCCAACTCTCACATCCATACATGACCACAGGAAAAACCATAGCCTTGACTAGATGAACCTTTGTTGGCAAAGTAACGTCTCTGCTTTTGAATATGCTATCTAGGTTGGTCATAACTTTCCTTCCAAGGAGTAAGCGTCTTTTAATTTCATGGCTGCAGTCACCATCTGTAGTGATTTTGGAGCCCAGAAAAATAAAGTCTGATGCTGTTTCCACTGTTTCCCCATCTATTTCCCATGAAGTGATGGGACCAGATGCCATGATCTTAGTTTTCTGAATGTTGAGCTTTAAGTCAACTTTTTCACTCTCCACTTTCACTTTCATCAAGAGGCTTTTGAGTTCCTCTTCACTTTCTGCCATAAGGGTGGTGTCATCTGCATATCTGAGGTTATTGAGATTTCTCCCGGCAATCTTGATTCCAGCTTGTGTTTCTTTCAGTCCAGCGTTTCTCATGATGTACTCTGCATATAAGTTAAATAAACAGGGTGACAATATACAGCCTTGATGAACTCCTTTTCCTATTTGGAACCAGTCTGTTGTTTCATGTTCAGTTCTAACTGTTGCTTCCTGACCTGCATACAAATTTCTCAAGAGGTTCGTGACATTGTACAGAAGACAGGGATCAAGACCATCCCCATGGAAAAGAAATGCAAAAAAGCAAAATGGCTATCTGGGGAGGCCTTACAAATAGCTGTGAAAAGAAGAGAAGGGAAAAGCAAAGGAGAAAAGGAAAGATATAAACATCTGAATGCAGAGTTCCAAAGAAGAGCAAGAAGAGATAAGAAAGCCTTCTTCAGCGATCAATGCAAAGAAATAGGGGAAAACCACAGAATGGGAAAGACTAGGGATCTCTTCAAGAAAATCAGAGATACCAAAGGAACATTTCATGCAAAGATGGGCTTGGTAAAGGACAGAAATGGTATGGACCTAACAGAAGCAGAAGACATTAAGAAGAGATGGCAAGAATACACAGAAGAACTGTACAAAAAATATCTTCACGACCCAGATAATCACGATGGTGTGATCACTAACCAAGAGCCAGACATCCTGGAATGTAAAGTCAAATGGGCCTTAGAAAGCATCACTACGAACAAAGCTAGAGGAGGTGATGGAATTCCAGTTGAGCTATTCCAAATCCTGAAAGATGATGCTGTGAAAGTACTGCACTCAATATGCCAGCACATTTGGAAAACTCAGCAGTGGCCACAGGACTGGAAAAGGTCAGTTTTCTTTCCAATCCCAAAGAAAGGCAATGCCAAAGAATGCTCAAACTACCGCACAATTGCACTCATCTCACACACTAGTAAAGTAATGCTCAAAATTCTCCAAGCCAGGCTTCAGCAATATGTGAACCGTGAACTTCCTGATGTTCAGGCTGGTTTTAGAAAAGGCAGAGGAACCAGAGATCAAATGGCCAACATCCGCTGGATCATGGAAAAAGCAAAAGTTCCAGAAAAGCATCTATTTTGCTTTACTGACTATGCCAAAGCCTTTGACTGTGTGGATCACAATAAACTGTGGGAAATTCTGAAAGAGATGGGAATACCAGACCACCTGATCCGCCAGAGACAGAGGGGAAAAAAAGAGAGAGAGAGAGAACTATCCCGCGAAAACCCTTAACCTAAGGCACTGTCGGGCCTGCTCACAGAACAAAGGACTGAGCGAATTATCAGAGGAGAGCTAGCTGGCTGCGGACTGGTCCATCCCCCGCTGGAGGCAGGGAGGCAGGCTGGGGACAGCCAGAGCCGGAAAGGGGCAATCTCGGCCACCGAGAAGGCATCCTCTACCAAACTGCAAGCAGGCTCCCAGTTGCTAACCAAGACTTCTTGGGATTCTGGAAGGTTGACATCCACCCGGAGGGTCGCAGCCAGAGATGAGCTCCCCAGAAGAGACACACAGCACACCTGAGACTGTGCTCCCACTGCACACCCAGGAAACCAAGCAGCTGGGACCCGGGAGGTGATAAGATGCATCCCCTACCTGGAGAGACTACACTCGCCAAGCACCTGGTCGCCTGAGCTGCTTGGACCTGGGAAGGGCAAAAAACGCAGGCCCAACTGAGTCTGTGCCTTTGTGGAGTACCTGAGAACCTGAACCTGAGCAGCTTAGACCTGGGAAGTGCACGCAACCCTGGGCCTGCCTCAGACAGTTCCCCCGCAGAGCAATCTAGAGCCTCAGAAGTGTAGACTGGGAAAGCACACACGCTGTGAGCAGGGGCAAACCCAGTGCAGCCAAGACACTGCGAGTACTCCCCACACACTCCAGTGATATTTGTTTGCAGTGTTCCTCCCTCCCCACAGCATGACTGAACAGGTGAGCCTAAATAAGTGACCACCTTTGCCCCCTTGTGTCAGGGTAGAAATTAGACACTGAAGAGACCAGCAAACAGAAGAAGCTAAAATAAACAGAGGGGACCGCTTTGGAAGTGACAGCTGCAACAGATTAAAACCCCTGTAGTTAGCAGCGACTACATTGGAAGGGCCCTATAGATCTTGAGAAGTATAAGCTGGAACAAGGAACTATCTGAAACTGAACTGACCCGACACTGCCTGCAACAGCTCCAGAGAAATTCCTAGGTATATTTTTACTATTATCATTTTTTTAATTAAAAATTTTTTTAATTTTTAAGTCCTCTATTACTCCTTTAATTTTCATTTTTGTAACCTATTATTACCTTGCCAAAAAAAAAAAAGACCCTATTTTTAAAGCAAACTTCATATATATATTTTATAATTTTTGTGACTATGGTATTTTTAAGATTGCATTTTTGAGAGTCTAACCTCTACTCTGGATTTTTAATCTTTGCTTTTTTTTTTTTTAATCAATTTTGTACCTTTAAGAATCCAATCTTTAGTACCCATTTTTACTTAGGAGTGTGGTTATTGGCTTGATTACTCTCTCCTCCTTTTGACTCTCCTTTTTCTCCCCCAGGTCATCTGTCTCCTCCCTCCCCCTTCTCTTCTCTACCCAACTCTGTGAATCTCTTTGTGTGTCCTGGGCTGTGGAGAACACTCGGGGAACTGATTACTGGCTAGATCTGTCTCTCTCTTTTTGATTCCCCATAGCATCTGGTCCCACCACTTTATGGGAAATAGATGGGGAAACAGTGGAAACAGTGTCAGACTTTATTTTTCTGGGCTCAAAAATCACTACAGATGGTGACTGCAGCCATGAAATTAAAAGACACTTACTCCTTGGAAGGAAAGTTATGACCAACCTAGACAGCATATTAAAAAGCAGAGACATTACTTTGCCAACAAAGGTTTGTCTAGTCAAGGCTATGGTTTTTCCAGTGGTCATGTATGGCTGTGAGAGTTGGACTGTGAAGAAGACTGAACGCCGAAGAATTGATGCTTTTGAACTATGGTGTTGGAAAAGACTCTTGAGAGTCCCTTGGACTGCAAGGAGATCCAACCAGTCCATTCTGAAGGAGATCAGCCCTGGGATTTCTTTGGAAGGAATGATGCTAAAGCTGAAGCTCCAGTACTTTGGCTACCTCATGTGAAGAGCTGACTCATTGGAAAAGACTCTGATGCTGGGAGGGATTGGGGGCAAGAGGAGAAGGGGACGACAGAGGATGAGATGGCTGGACGGCATCACTGACTCGATGGATGTGAGTCTGAGTGAACTCGGGAGTTGGTGATGGACAGGGAGGCCTGGCGTGCTGTGATTCATGGGGTCGCAAAGAATCGGACACGACTAAGCGACTGATCTGATCTGATTTCTCCTCCTGGTCACCTCTATCTCCTTCCTCCCTCTTCTCTTCTCTATGTACCTCCGTGAACCTCTCTGAGGGGCCCAGACTGTGGAGAGCACATAGGGAATTGATTACTGGCTAGCTTGCTCTCTCCTTTTTTGATTCCCCCTCTTCTCCTCCTGGTCACCTCTATATCCTTCCTCCCTCTTCTCTTCTCCATATAACTCTGTGAACCTCTCTGGGTGTCCCTCACTATGGAGAATCTTTTCATCATTGGTGCTATATAGATGGAGAAGTCTTGAGGCTACTGTAAGAATAAGACTGAAAACCAGAGGCAGGAGGCTTAAGTCCCAAACCTGAGAACACCAGAGAACTCCTGACTCCAGGGAACATTAATCAATAAGAGTTCATCCAAAAGCCTCCGTATCTACACTGAAACCAAGCACCACCCAAGAGCCAACAAGCTCCAGAGCAAGACATACCATGCAAATTCTCCAGCAACGCAGGAACATATGCTGAGCTTCAATATACAGTCTGCCCAAAGTCACATCAAACCCATAGACATCTTAAAACTCACTACTGGACACTTTATTGCACTCCAGAGAGAATAAATCCAGCTCCACCCACCAGAACACTGATGCAAACTTCCTAACCAGTAAACCTTGACAAGCCACCTGTCCAACCCTACCCACAGCGAGGAACCTCCCCAATAAAGAGGAACTGCAAACTGCCAGAATACAGAAAGGCCACCCCAAACACAGCAATCTAAACAAGATAAAAAAGCAGAGAAATACTCAGCAGGTAAAGGAACATGATAAATGCCCACCAAATCAAACAAAAGAGGAGGAGATAGGGAGTCTACCTGAAAAAGAATTCAGAATAATGATAGTAAAAATGATCCAAAATCTTGAAAACAAAATGGAGTTACAGTTAACTAGCCTGGAGACAAGGCTCCTTTTTGGCAATACGGAGTTCATGATTTGAGCCACAGTCAGCTCCTGGTCTTTTTTTTGCTGACTGTACAGAGCTTCTCCATCTTTGGCTGCAGAGAATATAATCAATCTGATTTTGGTGTCAACCATCTGGTGATGTCCATGTGTAGAGTCTTCTCTCGTGTTGTTGGAAGAGGGTGTTTGCTATGGCCAGTGTGTTCTCTTGGCAAAACTCTATTAGCCTTTGCCCTGCTTCATTCTGTACTCCAAGGCCAAATTTGCCTGTTACTCCAGGTGTTTCTTGACTTCCTACTTTTGCGTTCCAGTCCCCTATAATGAAAAGGACATCTTTTTTGGGTGTTAGTTCTAGAAGGTCTTGTAGGTCTTCATAGAACCATTCAACTTCAGCTTCTTCAGCGTTACTGGTCAGGGCATAGACTTGTATTTCTGTGATATTGAATGGTTTGCCTTGGAAACGAACAGAAATCTTTCTGTTGTTTTTGAATTGCATCCAAGTACTGCATTTCAGACTCTTTTGTTGATTATGAGAGCTACTCCATTTCTTCTAAGGGATTCTTGCCCACAGTAGTAGATATAATGGTCATCTGAGTTAAATTCACCCATTCCAGTCCATCTTAGTTCACTGATTCCTAGAATGTTGATGTTCACTCTTGTCATCTCCTGTTTGACCAGTTCCAACTTGCCTTGATTCATGGACCTAACATTCCAGTTTCCTATGCAATATTGCTCTTTACAGCATCGAACCTTGTTTCTATCACTAGTCCCATCCACAACTGGGTGTGGTTTCTTCTTTGGCTCCATCCCTTCATTCTTTCTGGAGTTATTTCTCCACTGATCTCCAGTAGCATATTGGGCACCTACCGACCTGGGGAGTTCATGGTTCAGTGTTCTATCTTTTTGCCTTTCATACTGTTCATGGGGTTCTCAGGCAGGAATACTGAAGTGGTTTTCCATTCCCTTCTCCAGTGGACCACATTCTTTCAGACCTCTCCACCATGACCCATCCGTCTTGGGTGACCCCACACGGCATGGCTTAGTTTCATTGAGTTAGACAAGGCTGTGGTCCATGTAATCAGATTGGCAAGTTGTCTGTGATTGTGGTTTCAGTCTGTCTTCCCTCTGATGCCTTATCTCAGTGCCTACCATCTTACTTGGTTTTCTTTTACCTTGGATGTGGGGTATCTCTTCATGGTTCTGCTCCAGCAAAGTGCAACTGCTGCTCCTTACCTTGGACGTGGGATAGCTCCTCCCGGCCACCACCTCTGACCTTGGGCGTGGGGTAGCTCCTCCTGGCCGCTGCCCCTGACCATACTTATCAATAATAACAAGATCATACTTATCAATAATTACCTTAAATGTAAATGGGTTGAATGCCCCAACCAAAAGACAAAGACTGGCTGAATGGATACAAAAATAAGACCCCTATATATGTTGTCTACAAGAGACCCACCTCAAAACAAGGGACACATACAGACTGAAAGTGAAGGGCTGGAAAAAGATATTCCATGCAAATAGAGACCAAAAGAAAGCAGGAATAGCAATACTCATATCAGATAAAATAGACTTTAAAATAAAGGCTATGAAAGAGACAAAGGACACTACATAATGATCAAAAGATCAATCCAAGAAGAAGATATAAATTATTAGTTAGTATTAGAAGATATTAATTATATACATATCTTCTAATTATTCTTATTAGAAGATATTAATTATAAGATATAATTATACATATGTAAGCACCCAACATAGAAACACCGCAATATGTAGGGCAAATGCTAACAAGTATGAAAGGGGAAATTAACAATAACACAGTAATAGTGGGAGACTTTAATACCCCACTCACACCCATGGATAAATCAACTAAACAGAAAATTAACAAGGAAACACAAACTTTAAATGATACAATGGATCAATTAGACCTAATTGATAATCCATAGGACGATTCACCCCAAAATAATGAATTTCACCTTTTTCTCAAGTGCACATGGAACCTTATCCAGGATAGATCACATCCTGGGCCATAAATCTAGCCTTGGGAAATCAAAAAATATTGAAATCATTCCAAGCATCTTTTCTGACCACAGTGCAGTAAGATTGGATGTCAATTAAAGGAGAAAAACTATGAAAAATTCCAACATATGGAGGCTTAACAACACGCTGCTGAATAACCAACAAATCACAGAAGAAATCAAAAAAGAAATCAAAAAATGCAAGAAATGAATGAAAATGAAAACACAACAGCCCAAAACCTATGGGACACTGTAAAAGCAGTGCTAAGGGGAAGGTTCATAGCAATTCAGGCTTACCTCAATAAACAAGAAAAAAGTCAAATAAATAACCTAAATCTACGCATAAAGCAACTAGAAAAGGAAGAAATTAAGAACCCTAGGGTTAGTAGAAGGAAAGAAATCTTAAAATTAGGGCAGAAATAAATGCAAAAGAAACAAAAGAGACCATAGCAAAAATCAACCAAGCTAAAAGCTGGTTCTTTGAGAAGATAAACAAAATTGACAAACCATTAGCCAGACTCATCAAGAAACAAAGGGAGAAAAATCAAATCAATAAAATTAGAAATGAAAATGGAGTAGTCACAACAGACAACACAGAATCACAAAGGATCATAAGAGACTACTATCAGCAACTATATGCCAATAAAATGGACAACTTAGAAGAAATGGGCAAATTCTTAGAAAAGTATAACTTTCCAAAAGTGAACCAGGAAGACATAGAAAATCTTAACAGACCCATCACAAGCATGGAAATTGAAACTATGATCAGAAATCTTCCAGCAAACAAAAGCCCAGGACCAGACGGCTTCACAGCTGAATTCTACCAAAAATTTAGAGAAGAGCTAACATCTATCCTACTCAAATTCTTCCAGAAAATTGCAGAGGAAGGTGAACATCCAAACTCATTCTATGCGGCCACCATCACCCTAATACCAAAACCAGGCAAAGATGCCACAAAAAAAGAAAACTACAGGCCAATATCACTGATGAACATAGATGCAAAAATCCTTAACAAAATTCTAGCAATCAGAATTCAACAACATATTAAAAAGATCATACATCATGACTAAGTGGGCTCTATCCCAGGGATGCAAGGATTCTTCAATATCTGCAAATCAATCAATGTAATACACCACACTAACAAATTGAAAGATAAAAACCACATGATTATCTCAATAGATGCAGAGAAAGCCTTTGACAAAATTCAACATCCACTTATGATAAAAACCCTCTAGAAAGCAGGAATAGAAGGAACATACCTCAACATAATAGAAGTTATATATGACAAACCCACAGCAAACATTATCCTCAATAGTGAAAAATTGAAAGCATTTCCTCTAAAGTAAGGAACAAGACAAGGGTACCCACTCTCACCACTACTGTTCAACGTAGTTTTGGAACTTTTGGCCACAGCAATCAGAGCAGAAAAAGAAATAAAAGGAATCCAAATTGGAAAAGAAGAAGTAAAACTCTCACTGTTTTCAGATGACATGATCCTCTACATAGAAGACCTTAAAGACTCCACCAGAAAATTATTAGAGCTAATCAATGAATATAGTAAAGTTGTAGGGTATAAAATTAACACACAGAAGAAATCCCTTGCATTCCTATGTATGAACAATGAGAAAACACAAAAAGAAATAAAGGAAACAATTCCATTCACCATTGAAACGAAAAGAATAAAATACTTAGGAATAAATCTACCTAAAGAAACAAAAGACCTATATATAGAAAACTATAAAACACTGATGAAAGAAATCAAAGAGGACTCAAATAGATGGAGAAAGATATGATGTTCATGGATTGGAAGAATCGATATAGTGAAAATGAGTATACTACCCAAAGCAATCTATAGATTCAATGCAATCCCTATCAAGCTACCAACAGTATTTTTCACAGAACTAGAACAAATAAGTTCACAATTTGTATGGAAATACAAAAAACCTCGAACAGCCAAAGAAATCTTGAGAAAGAAGAATGGAACTAGAGGAATCAACCTGCCTGACTTCAGGTTCTACTACAAAACTGCCATCATCAAGACAGTATAGTACTGGGACAAAGACAGAAATATAGATCAATGGAACAAAATAGAAAGCCCAGAGATAAATTATCTTTGATAAAGGAGGTAAGAATATACAATGGAGAAAAGAAAATCTATTTAACAAGTGGTGCTGGGAAAACTGGCCAACCACTTGTAAAAGAATGAAGCTAGAACACTTTCTAACACCATACACAAAAATAAATTCAAATGGATTAAAGATCTAAATGTAAGACCAGAAACTATAAAACTCCTAGAAGAAAACATAGGCAAAACAGTCTCTGACATAAATCACAGCAGGATCCTCTATGACCCACCTCCCAGAGTAATGGAAATAAAAGCAAAAATGGACCTAATTAAACTTAAAAGCTTTTGCACAATGAAGAAAACTGTAAGCAAGGTGAAAAGACAGCCTTCAGAATGGGAGAAAATAATAGCAAATGAAGCAACTGTCAAAGAATTAATATCAAAAATATACAAGTAACTACTGCAGCTCAATTCCAGAAAAATAAACTACCCAATCAAAAAATGGGCCAACAAACTAAACAGACATTTCTCCAAAGAAGACATACAGATAACTAACACATGGAAAGATGCTCAACATCACTCATTATCAGAGAAATGCAAATCAAAACCACAATGAGGTACCATCTCATGCCGGTCAGAATGGCTGCTATCCAAAAGTCTACAAGCAATCAATGCTGGAGAGGGTGTGGAGAAAAGGGAACCCTCTCACACTGTTGGTGGGAATGCAAACTAGTACAGCTACTATGGAGAACAGTGTGGAGATTCCTTAAAAAACTGGACATAAAACTGCCATATGACCCAGCAATCCCACTGCTGGGCATACACACCGAGGAAACCAGAGTTGAAAGAGACACGTGTACCCCAATGTTCATCGCAGCACTGTTTATTATAGCCAGGACATGAAAGCAAACTAGATGTCCATCAGCAGACGAATGGATAAGAAAGCTGTCCATTACATATACACAATGGAATTTTCAGTTCAGTTCAGTTCAGTCACTCAGTCATGTCCGACTCTTTGCGACCCCATAAATCGCAGCATGCCAGGCCTCCCTGTCCATCACCAACTCCTGGAGTTCACTCAAACTCACATCCATTGAGTCAGTGATGCCATCCAGCCAACTCATCCTCTGCCTTCCCCTTCTCCTCCTGCCCCCAATCCCTCCCAGCATCAGAGTCTTTTCCAATGAGTCAACTCTTCACATGAGGTGGCCAAAGTACTGGAGTTTCAGCTTTAGCATCATTCCTTCCAAAGAAATCCCAGGGCTGATCTCCTTCAGTATGGACTGGTTGGATCTCCTTGCAGTCCAAGGGAATCTCAAGAGTCTTCTCCAATACCACAGTTCAAAAGCATCAATTCTTTGGCACTCAGCTTTCTTCACAGTCCAACTCTCACATCCATACATGACCACTGGAAAAACCATAGCCTTGACTAGACGAACCTTTGTTGGCAAAGTAACGTCTCTGCTTTTGAATATGCTATCTAGGTTGGTCATAACTTTCCTTCCAAGGAGTAAGCGTCTTTTAATTTCATGGCTGCAGTCACCATCTGTAGTGATTTTGGAGCCCAGAAAAATAAAGTCTGACACTGTTTCCACTGTTTCCCCATCTATTTCCCATGAAGTGATGGGACCAGATGCCATGATCTTCGTTTTCTGAATGTTGAGCTTTAAGCCAACTTTTTCACTCTCCACTTTCACTTTCATCAAGAGGCTTTTGAGTTCCTCTTCACTTTCTGCCATAAGGGTGGTGTCATCTGCATATCTGAGGTTATTGATATTTCTCCTGGCAATGTTGATTCCAGCTTGTGCTTCTTCCAGCCTAGTGTTTCTCATGATGTACTCTGCATATAAGTTAAATAAGCAATTATTCAGCCATTAAAAAGAATACATTGAGTCAGTTCTAATGAGGTGAATGAGTGAAGTAAGTCAGAAAGAAAAACACCAATATAGTATACTAACACATATATATGGAATTTAGAAAGATGGTAATGATAACCCTGAATGCTAAACAGCAAAAGAGACACAGATGTATAGAACAGTCATTTGAACTCTGTGGGAGAAGGTGAAGGTGGGATGATTGGAGAGAATAGCATTGAAATATGTATATTATCATATGTGGAACAGATTGCCAGTCCAGGTTTGATGCATGAGACAGGGAGCTCAGGGCTGGTGCACTGGGATGACCCTGAGGGATGGGATGGGGAGGGAAGTGGGAGGGGGGTCCAGGATGGGGAACACATGTACACCCATGGCTGATTCATGTCAATGTATGGCAACATCCACTACAATATTGTAAAGTAATTAGCCTCCAATTAAAATAAATAAATGAAAAAAAAAAAAAAAAAAAGAAAAGGGGAAAGGAAAGGCAAATGGGGAAAATTGCCACAATTGGGCCCCTGCTCCACCTGCAAAAAAAAAAAAAGAACTGACTTTGCCTAAGGCAGAGCCTAGCTGCCCCTCAATTCCCACTGCTTTCCCCTAACTCCATCACCATCCTTCTACCAGGATAAAGACTTTCTTAGACTTTTGGGAGTGGGGGGAAAGCCACAACACTGGATTTTGTTTGAATTAGGAAAATTGCAGTCAACTCATCTCATCCTTTGGGAGAACTGCTTCCACACAAGGCACAGAGCACACTGTAACACTGTGAAGAAACATATGGTAAAGATCTTGATTGTCCGAGTGGGTCTCTTCACTGTCTTCTCTTGTGTCCGCCATTGACTCCTCTTTCTTCTTTCTTATGACAGTCACCCTCTTGACCAGTCTTCCATGCTTATGAGTATGACTTTTATTTAATTGATGCCCCCACCGACTTCCAAACTATGTTGATTTTTGTCATTTATGATCATAAAACTATCAAATAAAATCCAAAATATAAATAATTTTAAAAGTTCATCAATACCATTATAAATACCAAAGTTCCTAATGATATACTAGTATGTTTGCACTAGATATTCATTATCATGTTAAGACATGTCTTTTCCTAGTTTGCTAAGTTATTTAAAAAGCATAATGAATGGGTGTTGTGTTCTATCAATTTTTTCTGCATTTGTTTTTTTCTCAGTTAAATTGATAATATAGTAAATGGTAGACTTTCCATTGTTAAGCCATCTTTCAACTTCTTGAATACATCTTAATTGATCATTTTGTTCTATCTGTTTGTATCTGTTTACCTTTTTACATGCACACATACATTATAATTAAGATTTGCTAATACTATATTTAGGGTTTTATGTTTTCCTTTTTTATTTCTTAAGTCTTTTCAAATTCCAAAGTGAGACTAGCAAGAGGCAATTTTGTCCTCCACTTTCATGTCACTCTCCAGATGCATCTCAGATCATTTCTTCTGAGTTCCAGGCTACATATAGTAACCTGAATAGTTCATTTGTATTTGCTCAAAAACCATCTCCCACCAATGCTTACTTTTGTTTTTCTAATTCCCTTAACCTAAAAATTACCTTTGATCCCTCCTCTTCATTGTACCCAATATTCAATAGTTTCAGTGGTCTGTTAAATTCTGCCATGTGACATCCCTTTTCTCCATCTCTTCATTTCCAGCCTGTCACAATCCAGGTCCTCCTTACTTCTTGCCTTATTTTATTGTAAGAACTCTCTAATCAGTCTTTCTCCCTGTAGATTTGATTCCCTGCCCCTATTCTCTCATTCTAGTCTACAAGCTGTGCCAGATGATGTTTAAAAAGCACATCTCTCATTGTGTCAGTCTCCAGGGCATACTATGGCTCTTGTTTATATAACAGTTAAATGCTTCCTGCTTCAGCCTTAACATGTGTCTCTAGCCATGCTTCCCATCAGCCCTCCTCAGAACCTATCCTTTAACCATACTTCTTGTCCCTAACACGTCCTGCATTTCCAATCTCCAAACTTTTCCTATATTGTCCTTACAATGTTTCTCACAAAAAATCTTAATTCATCATAGCACAGAGCTAGTTTTTCTTTAGCTCTTATTATGTTCCAGGTAATGATCTAGTTGCTCAATATACATCTCATTTAATCATCACTTCCCTGGTGGCTCAGATGGTAAAGAATTTGCCTGCAATGTGGGAGACCCAGGTTGAATCCCTGGGTCGGGAAGATCTCCTGGAGAAGGGAATGGCTACCCACACCAGTGTTCTTGCCTGGGGAAACCCATGGACAGAGAGGAGCCTGCAGGGGTCCACAGGGTCACAAATAGTCAGACATGACTGGGCGATATCACAATCACAGTACTTTTTTGATCGTAAAGATGACTACATTTACTGAACGTTTACATATCCCAGGCACTGTTCTAATTGTCATTTTGTTTAATCCTCACAACAACCCTATCAGATAGGTGCTGTTATTATCTCTATTTTACAAATGAGGATATGAGATACAAAGAGATAAATTAACTTGCCCAAGCCTGCACAGCTAAGAAGTGGCAGATATAGGATTTGAACACAGGTGGTCAGCTTCTAGAGACTCCCTTCCTTACCATTACAGCTGAGGAGACCTAGGCGAGGAGAGGTAGAATAATTTGTCCATCTGTGCCAGAGCTTTAGATGCATTGGTTAATGACACTTAATTTTTTTTATTAATTATTTTACTTTTGGCTATCCTGGGTCTTTGTTGCTGTGCATGGGCTTTCTCTAGTGTGGCCAGCAGGGGCTACTCTCTAGTTATGGTGTGCAGCCTTCTCATTGTAATGACTTCTCTGATTTTGGAACACAGGCTCTAGAGTGCTTAGGCTTCAGTAGTTGTTGTTCCTGGACTATAGAGCACGAGCTCAATAGTTGTGGTGCACAAGCTTAGTTTCCCCCCTCCCGCAGCATGTGGGATCTTCCTGAACCAGGGATCGAACCTGTATCCCTTGCATTGGCGGGCGAATTCTTAACCACTGTACTGCCAGGGAAGTCCGGTTACTGACTCTTTCTCTGATTGTCTTATGTCCTCTTACAGATCTATACTTCTGCAGCTTCTCCCCTATTCTGTGCAAAGTTTAAGTGCTCAACTAAATCCTTTATCCCATAATATTCACAATACTTTGCTTTTTGAACCGAACCCTGATACATTCACAAACTTTTCAGGTTACACATAATTTTCGTAGGCATGATCTCATTTACCTCAAAGCTTTCCTGAGATTCAATTTTTTTTATGAGCCTACCTAAACTAATCCTAAACCTCTCAAGAGTGAAGATAGTAAGAGATGAGAGAAAGTGCTCTTCCTGTAGTGCTCTCAAAAGTCTTAAGCAAGAAAACAGATACAAAATATTGGAGTCACAGTTCACAAGTTTGCCAGATGAAAGTAATTCTGAACTTCCAGATGCTTTTTTAAGAAGGTGGAGGTTTGCAAGTCTGGAGGACAGCTCCTGGAGAGTGAAAATAAATTCTGCCACTTTCCAGGAGAGTTTTATTTCCTCCATATGTTTATATATTTTCTTTCCTTATGTTTGTGATTCATCTCTGGCCCTAACCCCATCTATGAGTGGTTCTGGGGAGATTGATGACTGGGAGGGCTGCAGGAATGGTGAGACTGTTGCTACAGTTATGTGATGCAATTCTTGGCATTTGCACAATGATGGAGAGTTCAGACAGCCACGGAGTAGTGGAAATAGCTCTGGGAACCCTGACTTTTACTGAGAAGTCATCTGATTTTTGGTGTGGCTGAGGGATCACAAAAAGAAAATTGGTAGCAAACTTTTATAATGACTTGGAGATAGCCTTGTGTGTGAGGAAACACTTTCACTAGTAACAGCGAGGATTTTAGCCCTTGGTCAGGCCAATGATGAAGCTCTCTCCTGCTCCTTTGTCCTCTGCTTTCACACCTCTTGATTAAGAGGATTAGGTCTTTCATGGTATTAAACCTCCTGAGTTCTTTCTCAAAAGTATGAATGAAATAATCTATGTAGTGCATTCAGCACAATGCTAGGCTCAAGTACCTAATAAAGTGCCTGCCATGTAACAGGCCCTGGTGAGCACAAGGTTTTGTTTGTGTCCTCCAAGAGTCTGTTTCCCCAGTCCTGTATAAGTTCTGTAATCAAATCCCACTGGCCTCCAAAGTCAAATTCTCCAGGAGTTCTGTCCCTTTGCCAGATCCCCAGATTGGGAAATCTGTTGTGGGTCCTAAAACTTTCTTAACAGTGACAAAAGTTCTTTGGTATGATTGTTCTACAGTTTGTGGGTCATCTGCTTGGTGGCTCTCTGGTGGAGTTAATGGTGACCTCTTCCAAGAGGGCTTATGCCACAGGCTGTGTGACCAGGTAGCTGCACCCAGAGTCCCTGCCCCTGTGGCAGGCCACTCCTGACGTGTACCTCCATAGAAGACTCAAACACAGATCTGGCTCAGTCTCTGTGGGGTCGCTAGGTCCTGTTGTGCACAAGGTTCTGTTTGAACCCGCCGAGTGTCTCTGATGGGTATGGAGTTTGATTCTAAATGTGATTTTTCCCCTCCCAACATCTTACTTGGGCTTCTCCTTTGCCCTTGGACATGGGGCATCTTTTTTTTGGTGGGATCCAACTTTCTCCTATCGATGGTTGTTTAGCAGCGAGTTGTAATTTTGGAGTTCTTGCAGGGGAAGATGAGTGCACATCCTTCTACTCCACCATCTTAATCAGTGTTTTACTTGGGTGGCCCTACATGGCATGGCTCATAGTTTCACTGAGTTAGACAAGGCTATGGTCCATGTGATCAGTTTGATTGGTTTTCTGTGATTGTGGTTTTTATCCTGTCAGCCCTCTGGTGGATATGGATAACAAACTTATGGAAGCTTCCAGGTGGGAGAGACTGACTGTGGGGGACACCGGGTCTTGCTCTGATTGGCGGGGCCATGCTCAGTGAATCTTTAATCCAATTTTCTGTTTATGGGTGGGGCTGTGTTCCCTCTCTGTTGTTTGACCTGAGACCAAACTATGGTGGAGGTAATGGAAGTAATGGAAACTTCCTTCAAAAGGTCCTATGCATTCACTGCCGCACTCAGTGTCCCTGACCCTGGAGCAGACCACCGCCAACCCATGACTCTGTCAGAGACTCCTGGACACTCACAGGCAAGTCTGGATCAGTCTTTTGTGGGGTCACTGCTCCTTTCTCCTGGGTCCTGGTGCACACAAGGTTTTCATACACAAGTGTGTGAACACTACTTGAACTGTTGTTCAATGATTAACTGGTGATTGCTTCCATCAATATGCCAGCACATTTGGAAAACACAGCAGTGGCCACAAGACTGGAAAAGATCAGTTTTCATTCCAATCCCAAAGGAAGGCAATGCCAAAGGATGTCCAAACTACTGCACAATTGCACTCATTTCACACACTAGCAAAGTAATGCTCAAAATTCTCCAAGCTAGACTTCAACAGTACGTGAACTGTAAACTTCCAGATGTTCAAGCTGGATTTAGAAAAGGCAGAAGAACCAGAGGTCAAGTTACCAACATCCACTGGATCATCAAAAAAGCAAGAGAGTTCCAGACAAACATCTACTTCTGCTTTGACTATGCCAAAGCCTTTGACTGTGTGGATCACAACAAACTGTGGAAAATTCTGAAAGAGATGGGAATACCAAACCACCTGACCTGCCTCCTGAGAAATCTGTATGCAGGTCAGGAAGCAACAGTTAGAACTGGACATGGAACAACAGACTGGTTCCAAAAAGGGAAGTGACTACAACAAGGCTATATATTCTAATCCTGCTTGTTTAACTTATATGCAGAGTACATCATGTGAAATGACGGACTGGATGAAGCACAAGCTGGAATCAAGATTGCTGGGAGAAATATCAACAACCTTGGATATACAGATGACACCACCCTTATGGCAGAAAAAGAAGAGGAATTAAAGAGCCTCTAGATGAAAGTGAAAGAGGAGAGTGAAAAAGCTGGCTTAAAACTCAATATTCAGAAAACTAAGATCTTGTCATCTGGTCCCATCACTTCATGGCAAATAGATAGGGAAACAATGGAAACAGTGAGAGACTTTATTTTGGAGGGCTCCAAAATCACTGCAGATGGTGACTTCATGAAATAAAAAGACACTTGCTCCTTGGAAGAAAAGCTATGACCAATCTAGACAGCATATTAAAAAGCAGAGACATTACTTTACCAACAAAGGTCAGTCTAGTCAAAGCTATGGTTTTTCCAGTAGTCATGTATGGATGTGAGAGTTGGACTATAAAGAAAGCTAAGCACTGAAGAATCAATGCTTTTGAACTGTGGTGTTGGAGAAGACTCTTGTGAGTCCCTTGGACTGCAAGGAGATCCAACCAGTCAATCCTAAAGGAAATCCGTCCTGAATATTCATTGGAAGGACTGATGCTGAAGCTGAAGCTCCAATACTTTGATCACCTGATGTGAAGAGCTGATTCTTTTGAAAAGACCCTGATGCTGGGAAAGGTGGAAGGCAGGAGGAGAAGAGGACAACAGAGGATGAGATGGTTGGATGGCATCACTGACCCAAAGAACATGAGTTTGAACAAGCTCCAAAAGTTAGTGATGGACAGGGAAGCCCCACATGCTGCAGTCCATGGGGATCTCAAAGAGTTGGACATGACTGAGCAACTGAACTGATGTAACAGGCCATCTGCAGATTAATGGCAAACCCAGAATTAATGCCAAGGACATCTGATGTCTAGCTCATGCCCTTTCCACAGTAGCTGTTTTGGTTTTTTAACCAATTAGTTATGTTACACTATGTTTACTTATATAGGGCTTTCATATTCCATGCAGTAAAGCAGATACTTGGGTTGTAGTGCCTCGTGTTGTCTGAGCCTGACTTCTGGTTCTATTCATTGCATTCCAACTTTTTGCCTATCCTTCAGACTTCCTTCAGTAAGACAGTTGGTTGTGCCTGCTTAATGCAGACACCAGGTGGTGCCTGACATCAGATTTGGAGAGGCAGTTGTTAAGGGAACCCACCCTGTGCCAACTTAGGAGGTGGGCTGGCTTTTCCCCTCCTGGAAAGTTAGTCCAGAAGGGAGAGGTGGCTGTATGCTGGATACACTAACTATCAGGAATTCTCCCTCCCCTGTCATTTGGAAAGGAAGGGAATTTTAATTTTTTCAGAAGATAAAGTCTAAATTTATAAGAAAGTTTACTCCTAAATAGAGTCCTATGACACCCAGCTGCCAAATAATCCAAAATTGACAGCCTCTTGATGTGCATCCAAGGCCTTCCCTGGGAATGACATTTCCAAAAGGGCCCATTTCTGTGGCAATAGGAGGAAGCAGAACATAAGCTCTAATAAGAAAAGCAGTTATTTGAAGGTGAAGAGACTCCAAAGGGAGCTGAACTGCAGCTTTGAATGAAAAATAGTACCATATTTCATAGAAGCTAAGATAGCATCAGTTATAAGTCTCCTCGCCATTTTATTTGCACTACGAAAGAAATAAATCTTGTCAATTCAATTAAATCATTGATAGTAAGGCCCAACCTAATTTTAGAAATATTAAAATGTGAAAAACTTCATGTCTTTGAATCAATGGAATACAGTAAATCTGAGAACAGTATTCAGAACCAGTTGCCTGATAGATGTCTTAGCCTTCTCTACCCTACAGCACCAAGGAAATGGGCTTGAAAACAATGAATGGTACCAGGCTGCCAGGAAAACGGTTCTTGGTTTTAATGAAATTAAATGTAGGCTGATTTGTCATAGTTTCTTTGGTCTGCTATAACAGACTACCAAAGACTGGGTGGCTTATAAACAACAAACTGATTTCTTGCGGTTCTGGAGGCTAGAAGTCTGAGATCACATGCCAGTGTGGTTGGGTGAGGCTCCTTTTTCAGGTCATTCTCCTTGAATCCTCACATGGCTGAAGGGACTAGGGAGCTCTAGAGGGTCTCTTTTATAAAGACACTAATCTCATTCATTTTTAAAACTTTTAATTTTATATTGGAGTATAGCCGGTTAACAATATTGTGATGATTTCAGGTGGACAGCAAAGGGACTCAGTCATATATATCCATGTATCCATTCTTACTCAAACTCCCGTCCCATTCAGGCTGCCACATAACACTGAGCAGAGTTCCCTGTTGTATACAGTAGGACCTTACTGGTTATACATTTTAAATATGACAGTGTGTACATGTGAATTCCAAGTTCTCTATCTGTTCCCACCATTCTTCTCCTGGTAAGTATGTCCTCTGAGTCTGTGAGTCTATTTCTTTTCCATAAATAAGTGCATTTGTATCATTTCTTTTTAGATTTCCCATATAAGGGATGTCATATGATATCTCTCCTTCTCTGTCTGATTTACTTCACTCAGCATAACAATCTCTAGGTCCATCCATGTTGCTGCAAATGGCAGTTTCCTCCTTTTTTATGGCTAAGTAATATTCAATCGTATATATGTACCACATCTTTACATTTCTCTGTTGATGGACATTTAGGTTGTTTCCGTTAATCTCATTCTTAAGGGCTCTATATGCATGACCAAATCATCCCCACGGGTCCCACCTACTAATACCATTTTGGTGGGGGTGGTGGTGGTTAGGATTTCAACATAAAGAATTTGGAAGGACAAAAATATTCAGATCATAACAGGTTCTTTCCAATTCTCCTTGGAGAGATAAACCAACCTGTAGAGTTAGTGGTGATTCACTGCAGTCACTAGACCAAGAGTTGGCAAACTGGCTGTTGGACAAATCTGGCCAACTGCCTGTTTTGTAAAAATTGTTTTTATGTGTGAACATTTGCTATCAATTTGATGATAGGAAGCATTGATTATGACCCCAATTAAGTGAAATATTACCCTCCAACAAAGAATTTCATCTTTGTTCCTAGTAGATTGATATTATAAAAAATTATATTCAATTATTATCATTATATTTTGAATTTCATCAATGCTAAGTAAGATCCTTAATTTTGCTGCTTGGTGCTCAAGGTCTAAAATATTTGCTATCTAGTCCTTTACAAAAAAAGTTTGTGGACCTCTTCTCTAGATCAAAATGGAAATCATAGCTTATCATTAACAGAAGTGCCAGGATATCTGAAGAGAAGTCAGACTGTATAAGTCAATCAATTCAGTCACTCAGTCATGTCCAACTCTTTGCGACCCTCATGGACTGTAGTACACCAGGCTTCCCTGTCCATCACCAACTCCCGGAGCTTACTCAAACTCATGTCCATCAAGTCAGTGATGCCATCCAATCATCTCATCCTCTGTCGTTCCCTTCTCCTCCCACCTTCAATCTTTCCCAGTATCAGGGTCTTTTCCAATGAGTCAGTTCTTCACATCAGGGGCCAAAGTATTGGGAGTTTCAGCTTCAGCATCAGTCCTTCCAATGAATATTCAGGACTGATTTCCTTTGGGATGGACTGGTTGAATTTCCTTGCAGTCCAGGGGACTCTCAAGAGTCTTCTCCAACACCACAGTTCAAAAGCATCAATTCTTTGGTGCTCAGCTTTCTTTATAGTCCAACTCTCACATCCATACGTGGCTGTATAAGTCAACTTGCTGCAAATGGTCAAACCCAGTCAACTGATATATATTAGGAATGTGGCAATAAAGTAAGGAGATTTTAAAACCACTGGAATTTACACATAGACTATCAGAACTATTTCACTCAAAGTAGACACCTAAAAGAGACTGTGATTATTCTAAAATTCTCAGAATGCTCTTCAGAAATAGTTTATGACCCATGCAATGAAATCTATTATCCATTCTGACTAGCATTTCTTGAGACTATGCTAGTGTTAGACTCTGAAAGGAGTAAAAGATGAATAACATATTCTGGCTAGAAATTTATAGTCATAGTTCAGTTTGACCTCAAATAATATTTACCCAATTTTAATCACTGAGTTTAACTCTAAATGACTTAGAACACATTTCAAAAATAATATATACCCTCAAAGTTTGTAGATTCACTACAAAATAAATATACTGATATGCTGCGATCACAAAAGAGAATTGTGAAGGAATTTCAGAAATATCTGGTGCAGTGGCACAACTGCAGTCTCCCAATATGATTGGAAGGAGACACTCTCTAAAAACTCTGGAGCATGCACAAGACTAATATTTTTGATAAAAAGTTTATTCTGATATTTTTATGATCACACTTCATGTACTCATATACTACACTGAATATTTGAAAGATAGTGAAAATATCTACTGCTTCAGAATTAATGGTCTTGCTCATTTTTTTTTTAATTTTTTTTGTTTTTTTTTTTTCTCTTTTTTTTAAATTTTATTTTATTTTTAAACTTTACATAATTGTATTAGTTTTGCCAAATTTTAAAATAAATTTTATCTTTTAATTTTTATTTTATTTTTGGCTGCATTGGGTGTGGTTGCTGCATGTGGACTTTCTCTATTTGCAGCAAGTGGGGGCTTCTCTTCGTTGTGGTGTGCAGGCTTCTCATTGTGGTGGCTTTGTTGCAAAGCATGGGCTCTAGGCTCAAGGGTTTCAGCAGTTGCGGTGTGTGGGCCCTAGAGCACAGGCTCAGTAGCTGTGGTGCATGAGCTTAGTTGCCCCTCGGCATGCGGAATCTACCTGAATCAGGGATCAAACCTATGTACCTTTTATTGACAGGTGGATTCTTAACCATTGGACCACCAGGGGAGATTAGTCATGATCATTTTAAATCCCCCATTCTCCAAATCTGATTTATAGCTGATTTCCTTGAGTTCAGTTCAGTTGCTCAGTCGTGTTCAACTCTTTGGAACCCATAGACTGCAGCACGCTTGGCTTCCCTGTCCATCACCAATTCCCGGAGTTTACTCAAATTCATGTCCATTGAGTCAGTGATGCCATCCAACCATCTCATCGTCTGTCATCCCCTTCTCCTCCCACCTTCAATCTTTCCCAGCATCAGGGTCTTTTCAAACGAGTCAGCTCTTCACATCAGGTGGCCAAAGTACTGGAGTTTCAGCTTCAAAATCCATCCTTCCAATGAATATTCAGGACTGATTTCCTTTAGGATTGACTGGTTGGATCTTCTTGCAGTCCAAGGGACTCTCAAGAGTCTTCTCCAACATCATAGTTCAAAGCATCAATTTTTTGGTGCTCAGCTTTCTTTATAGTCCAACTCTCACATCCATACATGACCACTAGAAAAACCATAGCCTTGAGTAGATGGACCTTTTTTGGCAAAATAACCTCTTTACTTTTTAATATGCTGTCTAAGTTGGCCATAACTTTCCTTCCAAGGAGTAAGTGTCTTTTAATATCATGGCTGTAGTCACCATCTGCAGTGATTTTAGAGCCCAGAAAAATAAAGTCAGCCACTGTTTCCACTGTTTCCCCATCTATTTCCCATGAACTGTTGCGATCAGATTCCATGATCTTTGTTTTCTGAATGTTGAGCTTTAAGCCAACTTTTTCGCTCTCTTCTTTCACTTTCATCGAGACACTCTTTAATTTCTCTTCTCTGTCTGCAATAAGGGTGGTGTCATCTGCAGATCTGAGGTTACTGATATTTCTCCCAGCAACCTTGATTCCAGCTTGTGCTTCATCGAGCCCAGTGTTTCTCATGATGTACTCTGCATATAAGTTAAGTAAGCAGAGTGACAATATATAGCCTTGACGTACTCCTTTTCCTATTTTAAACCAGTCTGTTGTTCGATGTCCAGTTCTAACTGTTGCTTCCTGCCCTGCATACAGATTTCTCAAGAGGCAGGTCAGGTGGTCTGGTATTCCCATCTCTTTCAGAATTTTCCACAGTTTATTGTGATCCACACAATCAAAGGCTTTGCGTAGTCAATAAAGCAGAAATAGATGTTTTTCTGGAACTCCCTTGCTTTTTCGATGATCCAATGGATGTTGGTAATTTGATCTCTGGTTCCTCTGCCTTTTCTAAATCCAGCTTGAACATCTGGAAGTTCACGGTTCATGTACTTTTGAAGCCTGCCTTGGAGAATTTTGAGCATTAATTTGTGAGCATGTGAGATGAGTGCAATTGTGTGGTAGTTTGAGCATTCTTTGGCATTGCCTTTCTTTGGGATTGGAATGAAAACTGACCGTTTCCAGTCCTGTGGTCACTGCTGAGTTTTCCAAATTTGGTGGCATATTGAGTGCAGTACTTTCACAGCATCATCTTTCAGGATTTGAAATAGCTCGACTGGATTTCCATCACCTCCACTAGCTTTGTTCATAATGATGCTTCTGAAGGCCCACTTGACTTCATATTCCAGGATGTCTGGCTCTAGGTCAGTGATCACACCATGGTGATTATCTGGGTTGTGAAGATCTTTTTTGTATAGTTCTCCTGGGTATTCTTGCCACCTCTTCTTAATATCTTCTGCTTCTGTCAGGTCCGTACCATTTCTGTCCTTTATTGAGCACATTTTTGCATGAAATGTTCCCTTGATATATCTAATTTTCTTGAAGAGATCTCTAGTCTTTCCCATTCTATTATTTTCCTCTATTTCTTTTCATTGATCACTTAGGAAGGCTTTCTTATCTCTCCTTGCTATTCTTTGGAACTCTGCATTCATTTGGGTATATCTTTCCTTTTCTCCTTTGCTTTTCACTTCTCTTCTTTTCACAGCTATTTGTAAGGCCTCCTCAGACAGCCATTTTGCTTTTTTGCATTTCTTTTGCTTGGAGGATGGTCTTGCTTCCTGTCTCCTGTATAATGTCATGAATCTCTGTCCATAGTTCATCAGGCAGTCTGTCTATCAGATCTATTCCCTTAAATCTATTTCTCACTTCCATTGTATAATCATAAGGGATTTGATTTAGGTCATACTTGAATTGCCTAGTGTTTTTTCCTACTTTCTTCAATTTAAGTCTGAATTTGGCAATAAGGAGTTCATGGTCTGAGCGATGATCTGAGTCAGCTCCCGGTCTTGTTTTTGCTGACTGTGTAGAACTTCTCCATCTCTGTTTGCAAATTATATAATCAATCTGATTTTGGTGTTGACCATCTGGTGATGTCCATGTGTAGAGTTTTCTCTTGTGTTGTTGGAAGAGATTGCTATGACCAGTGTGTTGATTTCCTTAGTGGAACCCATATCTGATAGACTGCCCAGGAATCACTAGAAAGTTAATTTTGACTATTGCAGATCGTATTTGAAAAAGGAGTGAAAGAGAGATTGATAGCAGAAGAGGAGAGAAGGACAGAGATACAACATACAGATAGAGACACAGAGAGAGGGGTTGAGAGAGTAGATTAAACAATGCAACAGAATCCATTGTTATCAGCATATGTTCAAGAGTTAGGAATTGGATTTAAAGTTGAATAAAAGAAAATGGGAAGGGCACTCTACCCTCCCAGCCCTCCCCATTTATCCTTCTTAGGTAATTAGACAAGCAGCTAGGCATGTAATAGTTTACATCACTGTTTATGTAATTTGACTTGACACACTGACCAGACTCATTTAATTTCTTTCAGTAATTCTCTGTTCTAGTTTCTCATAAAACTATGTCTCTGTTCAGAGCAAGGTAAGTTGTACATTCAGGGACCTCTGTAAATTCACTTTTGTTAATTATCAATTAGGATCTTACTGTCCATAAGCTTGGCTTCTTGTGGCTTTAGCTCAGATGGTAATGTTCTTAGTGGTCTCTGAAATTTCTGTTTTGAGGGTGGGATATATCTATAAAAGGTATCAGTATAGTTACATTAAAACATACAATTTTGTCAGGCAACTTTCAAAATGATGTTTTGTCATTTATATCAATAAGGATGCTTTTCTTAAGCTTGTTTTTGTCCTTCTTTTAATGAAGTGGTGTTAAGCAAGGTCATTTACTGCAAAATCTTATGTTAGTAGATGAAAAGGGGCTAGGAAATCATGAAGAGTCAGGCTATGGCAATCTTCAAACCAAAAAGGATTCCTTGGTAAGAGGCAGAATATCAGATAGTCTTCTAATGCTTTGGGGAATGTGATGAGATGAATTATTTCAAGGGCTGTCAAATCTTTGGCCTATCTTGGATTTTCAATATGGCAGTTTAATCAAGATGCAACCTGGATGAAAACAATGAAACCTTGCTATTTGTAGCAGTGTGGATGAACCTGAGGTCATTATGCTAAATAAGTCAGCCAGAAAAACACAGATACCATATGATCATACTTATATGTAGAATCTAAAAAAGAAAAACCTCAAAAAACAGTCTCATAGATAACAGAGAATAGTTTTGTAGTTACCAGAGATGGGAGGTGAGTGGGTGAAAAGGGTAAAAAGATTGAAATTTCCACTCATAAAATATATAAATCAGGAGGATGCAATATGCAGCATGGCAACTATGGCTACCGTATGTACTGCATATTTGAAAGTTGCTAAGAGAGTAGATCTTAGAAGTTCTCATCACAAGAAAAAAAGTTTAACTATGTATGCTGATGGATATTAACTAGACTTACAGTTGGTGATTATCTCCCAGTGTATACAAATAGCGAATCATTATGTCGTACACCTGAAACTAACGGAATGTTATATATCACCTATATATCAATTTAAAGAAAGATGCAGCCTGGTTCAAATCCTTGTTATCTGCTGCACCAAGATGGCAAAATATCATTTTCAGCCAGCTTCCATGGGAAGACCCATAATGAATTGACATTAGTCATAAATGAAGTCATGAAATCTTGCATGCGTTTTTCTTTTCTTTTGCCTTCAGCTAATTCATATTTGGATACCAAACTTCACCAGAGTCAGATTTCATGTCTTATAGCCACCCAAAAGTGTTTCCTGATAGAAATTAATACTGAATATTTTGTCTTGTGTTTGACTTGTATTAAAAATATTCTTTGTACAGAGCTGTCTGGAACTGATTATTCAGTGAAGTATTTTCTTTTACATGTTTTTAATATTCATCCAGAAATTCAGCCCTGGCTCACTAGATAAAAGATTCCACCCACTTATGCATTCAGAATATTTTAATTTTTGCAAAATAAAGTTGAAATGCCTTTTTTTTGGTCCAGATGCCGATCTGTCATTTTTAACCTGGGAAAACCCTGGATGGCTTTGATTTTCTAATTGCATATGGATTCTGTACATTGTGCCTTCTGTCTGCGTGGTGCTTGTGACCGCAGTCCCTGGGAGTGGATGTTGGAGAGTACAGATGTAGTTGGGGTTGTTCCTTGGAGTATCCTTAATGAATGATGAAAAGAAATACTATTCTAATGGATTTGACACTTTTTAGATAAGACATTTTTACTGAAATTGGCATGCAAATGCTTCTGGTGACACCTGCAAATGTTAACAGCTGTAGAAGACAGAGGGATAGAAGTATAATTGTGGCCATGATTGTCAACTTAGAATATGAGATTATGGCTTATTCTTTTACAATCTATCCATGACCTACCAGCACATTTAAACCTTTTCCCTAATATCACTGTGGAGGAAAGAGAGCTTCATAGTACCATGAGTTTCTTCTTTATTCATATTCCATAAACCATAAAGGAACTTTCTATTCAAAACACATAACTATTACTACATGATATTTATGTATATAATTTATTGATTTTGTAGAATCTGCCAGCACTGTTCTAAATATTTTTTTGTGTGTTGACCCTTTTAACCCTCACAATAACTGTATGAGGTATATATGTTCTTTTCCTTCCAGAAAGACAGACACTAAAACCTAGTCACATACTGTGTGTGCTCAGTCATTCGGTTGTGTCTGACTCTTTGCGACCCTATGGACTGTAGCCTGCCAGGCTTCTCTGTCCACGGGATTTTCTAGGCAAGAATACTGAAGTGGGTTGCCATGTTCTCCAGGGGATATTCCTGACCCAGGGATTGAACCCGTGTCTCCTGTGTATCCTGCATCAGCAGGAGGATTCTTTACCACTAGTGCCATCTTTACCACTAGTCACATACTAGCCAGTGTTAATAACCTCTGGATTTTATTCCTGTCTGGATTCATATTTTACTTTCAAACAGTGCTACTGTGGGGAAGACTTGGGTCTTTTGAGAGGTTAATGAGGAGACACAGCAGAGGGACACTCTGGCTTTTCTGAAACCTCATCCTCCTCCCTGTCATCTTGGCCGTGCACGCTGGCATGGGTGTATATTTCCTGGATGACCTCACAGGGTCCTAAACCCTAGCAAAAGTGCTATCAAGTCAAATACAGCATCTTCTTTGGTTCTTATGCACTCTCATCACATTGCCACTGTAGAAATACTGCTAGATATGGGAGATAAACATTACCTACTTTTGTAATTTTTTGTAACTTTTTATTGTTTGAATAAAGGGGGCCTTGGAGGCATATGGTGTTAGCATTTCCTATGATTCAATAACTATACATTTTATTTGACTAAAGCAGCACTAATGTTTTATGTTTGGAAGCTAACTATTATTAGGGTGTCACTTAAAATTTTCTAAAGGGTAAAAGTGGTCTTAATGGAGACCTCATCTGCAATCATGTCTAACAGGCAAAAATCATCTAATTCCTTGAGGTCTATTCACGTATTTGAAAATTATACAGGTGAGCCTTATAAATCAATTGGGTATGTCATGTATTGGATTTTTCAAAGGAAATATATAATCTATCTTCTTAAGCTCATATTAAGTCAAGACCTTCATCTGACAGATGACAGAAACTGGGTGAAAACAAACAAGCAATTTAACAAACTGTAATGGTAAGAATGGAGGTGAGAAATGTAGATGCAGAAGAATTTTTTTCTAAAGAGATATTTATTTTGTGAAAGGAAAATCAGAATGGAGTGAGTACTGCTAAGAGAGCTCACTACAGAGGAGCTGGGAGGCCATTAAGGAAGGTGATTTATGCAAGTCTCAGACTGCATGGAATGTGACCTTGAGAGGTCAGATGAAGACATCCAGGACACCTTCCAGAAATTCAAGATACTTATAGGAACCTTATCCTAGAGTAACTTATGACAACCCATCTACTTGTTGGATAAAGCAACTTGTGACTGCTTAAAGATGGATATTTGCTGTCTTGCATCAGAGTCAATCACAGTGTTCACCAGGCAAATTTTACCAACCTTGTGGCTTTTTTGGTTTTTATAAGCCCCTGACTCTTTTTCTTCCTGGGAACTCTTTTTCAGGGTTACCCAAACCCATGTCTTCCATGTTGCAATTCTTAAGACCGCAAACATACTTTTCTTATTTATAATTCCCTGCATCATTTATTTTTTAGTTAATAATTTAAATAAGACAATTAAGCAGTTTGCCTTAAAGGCCACAGTCATAAACATAACTAACCCTTCTATGGTTGTTGGAAACTGAGACTGTGTAGTGTTCTGAAGAAATAACCATTTTGTTCTTTTGTAAGAAAATGAGTGCCATTATCTATAAAGGAAAACTCTCTATGTAAGTCCTTTGGTTTTTATAAAAATGCTGTGGTTATAAATTCCGCTAAATACTTTTTGAAGTCGTTTTCCCCTTACGTTTTGGACTTTCACTTTTAATTCTCCCCTCCCTCAATTTTACTTCATCCCCTCCTGCCCTGCTTGTGGAAAGGCAAACATTTGTTTGTTTCTAATTTTTTTTTAATTTTATTTTATTTTTAAACTTTACATAATTGTATTAGTTTTGCCAAATATCAAAATGAATCCGCCACAGGTATACATGTGTTCATTTCTAATTTTAATGGGATCTTGCTTTCTTAATAAAAAAGTAGTTGTTTATGAGTTAAGACAATGGAAAGATAAAATTTTCCCCTCTCAGGGTAATTTCAGTCACTTCCTTTCCCAACCTTAATGTTGAAAGTTCTGATGAAATCTTACTGTAAATCAGCAAACTACTTGGTTTGTTATCAGGGAGGGCCAAGCTATAGAAAGTGCTGGTCTGAAGAATTTCTGATAACCCCTAAGATAATTCTAAGGTAGTATTTTTGGCTCTATCTTAGAGGGGTGAATGCTCCTGGAAATAGAGGTTAGGATGTTGATCTTTGGAACTCTAATACCTTAATTTTGTTGTCACTTTATTGCTAACTTTCTTCTGGGCATTATTTTGCCCAGACGTGGTGATTCACCCTTCAGTCAAGAAACATTTAAGATAATAGTTTTTGTCAGGGAATCAATTTGTTTCCAGGAGGGTTTTTTTTTTTTTTTTTTAATCATTTTGATGTCTTTAACTATTTTCAACTGATGGGAAGTGAACAGTATGCAAATTCACTTTCCATCAGCTGAAAATAGTTAAAGAAATCAAAATGATTAAAAAAATACTTTGGCCACATGATGCAAAGAACTGACTCATTGAAAAGACCCTGCTGCTGGGAAAGATTGAAGGCAGGAGGAGAAGCAGATAACAGAGGATGAGATGGTTGAATGGTATCACTGACTCAATGGACATGAGTTTGAATAAACTTCAGGAGTTGGTGATGGACAGGAACGCCTGGCGTGCTGCAGTCCATGGGGTCGCAAAGAGTCGGACATGACTGAATAATTGAACTGAACTGAAAATTGTCAGTAAAAATAAAAGATTTGCCATCTGTGGTTTTTTAACTGAATCTGATCATTGTTTAGATAAGAGAGATTACTGAGAAAAGTCTTAGGAAAGCCCATTGCATTGTATACAGTTGTTCACTTGAATGTCTTTCTACCAGATTATAGCCATTGAAGGCAAGAATTGTGTTTTATTCATATTTGTATTCCCAGAGCTAGTGTAGTGTTTAGTATCTACTGGACACTCAGCACAGGAAAAAGAATGAGTGAATGTTGAAAGAAGTCCTGGATCATTCTTCTAATTCTGAACAGGACTGCATGCAAAGCATCTAAGGGACATGATTATAGCATATCTTAGAGTTTAAGAGTCTTTGGGAAAGAGCTGTCTGCAGAAACATACGTGGCATGTGACATATTTACAGAGTGAACTTTCCAAAGCACTTACATTATCACTTCTAATGATTAGGCAGTGTGGAATTGATCCCACTTAGGCATTGCATATAGCAGGCAATGAATACTTGCTGAATGAGTGGAGAGCTAAAAAATTTAGCAGATGAGAGAACTGAAACATAACTAGACAATGGCTGACTTAACGTTGTAGAGCAAGTTAACATTAGAATTTGGATTAAACCCCAAATCTTCTACCTATAAACATATCATGTTGTCTCTTAGTGCATCTCTGACCTTACATAAATAAAGTGGCCACTTCTCTCAGATACTTGTAAATTTTTTTAAAGCTCACTAACAGCTTCATTTGGAGGAAGGTCAATATGCGTGTGTGTGTGTGTGTGCACGCTCAGTTGCTCAGTTATGTCCAGCCCTTTGCAATCCCATAGACTGTAGCCCACCAGCCTCCTGCATCCATTATCCTATGTCCTGGATTATCCAAGCAAGAATACTGGAGTGGGTTTCCATTTCCTATTCCAGGGTGTCTTACTGACCCAAGAATTGAACCCATGTCTCCTATGGCTCCTGCATTGGCAGGCAGATTCTTTACCACTGAGCTACCTGGGACACCCCAAGGTTAATATGACCTACTATAAAATTAGAAATATGACATTTTTAAAACTGGACTTTGACTTTCTTCACTTGGTTTTCAGGGCATGACTTTCTCAGTTTTTTCCCCCTACCTTAGAGGTTGAGGCTTTTCAGTCTTCTTTGCTGAGTTGCTGTAGTCCAAGGCTCAGCCTATGATCCTATTTTCTTCTCAATGTGCATTCACTCCCATGGTGATCTCATTCAGCCTAATTGCTTTAAGTACCATCTATATGCTGATGACTCCTAAATTTATATCTCCAACCCAGTTCTTCCTCCCAAACTACAGACTTGGACAGCAAATTGCCTACTTATCTCCACTTGGATGTTTCATGGACATCTTAAATTTAATGCTTCCTAAACTGAGATTCTGACCATACTTCCCAAACCTGTACCACTTGAAGATTCCCCACACCAAGGGAACTTCATGCTTTCAGTTGCTCTTTCCAAACACTTGGTCACTTCCTTGACTTTTCTCTGTCTTTTAAACTTGGAGAGTCTATATACTTTTTTGTGCAAACCAGGGTACTTTCAGAATAGAAGGAAACACTATTACTGATTTGTCCCAGACAACAGGGTTGTGTGTGTTGTGTGTTAGTGGCTCAGTTGTGTCTGACTCTTTGTGACCCCATGGATTGTAGGCCACCAGGCTCTTCTATGCATGAGATTCTCCAGGCAAAAATACTGGAGTGGGTTGCCATTTCCTTCTCCAGACAACAGGGTTAGAAGTGGGATTTTCCGAGGCAAAGCAGATTTGTGACACCCTGCTTCTACCCTACATCTAAGTCATCAAGAAGTACAAGTTATATCTTCAGAATTTGCCTAAAACCTACCAATTTCTTACATCTGCCTCTACTACAGTCTTGTTTCAAGCCACCTTCATTGTCTCTTCCCTGGATTACTGCAATAACTTCCTAACTGGTTTCCCTGTTTCCAGTACAGCAAGTCCCCTGCATACGAATGAGTTCCATTCTGAGAACACATTTGTAAGCCCAATTTACTCAAAAATCCAACAAAATCAGCCTAGATACACAACTAACACAGTCGACTACATAGTACTGTATTGTAATAGGTTTATAATACTTTTCACACAAATAATACATAAAAAACAAACACAAAAAATAAAGAACATTTTTAAATTTATAGTTAAATATCTTGAAAAGTACAATCATACAGTACAACGACTGGCATACAGGGGCTGGCATCAAGTGAACAGGCAACAGAAGTTACTGACTGGAGGAGGAAGAGGAGGTGGGAGATGGTGGAGCTGAAGGATTGTCAGTAATAGGAGAGGGAGGGCAAGCTGCAATTTCATTCCCACCTGACACTGATGAAAAAGGTTCAGTAGTTGTGGCTTCTGAGTTCTGGAGCACAGGCTTAACAGTTGTGACACATGGGTTTAGTTGTGGCATGTGGGATCTTCCTGGATCAGGGATCAAATCCAAATCTCCTGCACTGGCAGTGGATTATTCACCATTGAGGTATCAAGGAAGCTTTGGGATTTTTTTTCGACAATTCCCTTCTGTGTTGAATATCCCTGCTTTGTAGCAAATTTCTACTCTTTGAAAGTGAATTTATTTTAAAAAAATAGTTCAAAGTAATTTTGAATTAAGTTCGGTAAATAAAATCGTAACCATTGCTGGTTGCTGTTGCTTTAAATAACCACAGACTCAGGCAAGACAAGGTAGTAGTTGCCAGAAAGAACTGTAAAAAAGAATGGCTTAGCCCACTTAGGTTTACTTCCTATGAGCATGGCTTTGATCTGCTATTGAGACAGCTGCACTGGTTACTTTGAAGAAACATAGAGGCAGGAATAAAAAGAAAAGAAAACATGTATTGGTGAGTGTCTTTGAAGGGGAAGCCCCAGCTCCATCCTCATCAACATCACCAATGGTTATTGAACAATTCTAACAATCTGACTTTTGTTGGCTGGGAACGTTCTATAGGGCATAGAAAAAATTCTCCCTCTCAAGAGTGTAGGAAAAAGTGAATTTAAATTTAAGGGTCATCTCTACTACTTACAAACTATGTAACCTCCAGTTAGTCATTCAATCAACCTGAGTTAGGTTTTCCATCTAAGAAAAAGAAAACTTACTGATCTCATAGGGAAGCTGTGGAGCTCTATCAAAATAATCCAAAGGAAGTGCTTTGTAAAGATAAGATCAAATGTTAGTGGTTAGTCATGAAATTTTATTATTTTGATGACTAGAAATCTAACACTATGATAATTATTAACAATGATAAATGTTTGTTGTTTATTGTTCAGTCACTAAGTCGTGTCCGATTCTTTGTGACCCCATGGACTGCAGCATGCCAGGCTTCCCTGTCTGTCACCATCTCCTAGAGTTTGCTCAAATTCATGTCCATTGAATACCTATTATATTAAACTATAAGATTAATAAAGTTATTTGAATAATTCTGCTCAATACTAAATGAATTAAAGGAAAAGTATCATCTCACCCTACGTTGGATAGATTTGGACCATTAAAAACCTCCTATTCACATAATCTATTTTTTCTCACACATCCTTTGTAAATTTACTGTTACTAACATATCAGCTCTGGATAAGACTTTTTATGAAGTTTTATGCATTTTCTACATTTGGATTCCTTTTAAAATTCATGTGTATGTTAGTTTTCTATTCATTTTCTAGGGCTTGAATCATACCTTCATTTATTCAAGTGATTTTTAAGAGTAGGATAATTTTATTTAGCTTCTTATATGTATTTTTATCATATATGGTTTACTATAAATTTATTTTATTTAACTTTTATAGTCTTGAAACATATTTCATGTATACGAATTGTTGCAAATATATTATTATTGTTAATATTATTGTATATGTTGATTTTAAATGCCAAGTATTATCCTAGGCACTTTATGTGCTCAGTCACTCAGTTGTGTCTGACTCTTTGAGACCCTTTGGACTGTAACCAGCCAGGGTCCTCTGTCCATGGAATTTTTCAGCCAAAAATATTGGAGTGGGTTGCCATTTCTGAATCCATATCTCCTGTGGCTCCTGCATTTCAGGTGGATTCTTTACCTCTAAGCCATGGGGAAGACTTTACATATGCAAACTAATTTAATCCTCACAATGGCACTCAGGTTGGTTGTAGTAGTATTCCTATTTCACAGATGAGGAATTTGAGATACAGAGAGGTTAACTCATTTGTCCAGCTCCCACAGCTACTAAATGGAGAACCTGCCTGGGCTTTACAGCTGGCTTTAGGCTGTGTCTCTAACCAGTAGGTAAACTGCCTGTGGATTTCACTCCCAAAGTTACAGAATTCCCTGGGTTACAGAGGAAGATGCGACTGAATACCCAGAAATTCTCTTAGATTTCTATTTGGAAGCAAGTATCCTTTTTTTCCTCTCAGATCTTCAGAATGGAAATTAACAATAGCCCTTATTCCAGGTGGGTTTCTTCTACTTTTATATCCATCACAAAACTGCTGGTAGCTGTTCCAAAGAGGCTCAATTAAAGGAATAAAAAGAAAATCTTAAAAAGAGAAAAGCAAATATTGTATACTAACACATATATAGGGAGTCTATAAAAATGGTACTATAGATTTGATAGGTAAAAAATGAACCTATTTGCAGGGCAGGAATAGAGGCACAGATGTAGAGAATGGACCTGTACACATGGGGAGTGGGGGAGGGGGGAGGAGAGGCTGGGACAAACTGAGAGTAACATTAACGTACATACATTCATTACAATGTGTAAAATAGCTAGTGGGAAGTTGCTGTATAACACAGGGAGCCCAGCTTGGTGTTCTGTGATGACCTAGGGGGTGAGATCGGAGAAGGCAATGGCACCCCACTCCACTACTCTTGCCTGGAAGATCCCATGGATGGAGGAGCCTGGAAGGCTGCAGTCCATGGGGTCGCTGAGGGTCGGACACGACTGAGCGACTCACTTTCACTTTTCACTTTCATGCATTGGAGGAGGAAATGGCAACCCAATCCAGTGTTCTTGCCTGGAGAATCCCAGGGACGGGGGAGCCTGGTGGGCTGCCATCTCTGGGGTCACACAGAGTCAGACACGACTGAAGCAACTTAGCAGCAGTAGCAGGGGGGAAGATGGCGGGGAGAGAGGCTCAAGAAGGAGAGAATATATGTGTACTTACAGCTGATTCATCTTGTAGAACAACAGAAACTAACACAACATTGTAAAGCAATTGTACTCCAATTTAAATAAATAAATAAAATAAAATCAGTTTGGAGAGAGTTGATATCAGAACAGTGTTCAGTTTTATAACCCAGGAATACAGAAAAAGTTGACATTTATTTAGACATTCTTTAATTTCTCTCAGCAATGTTTTATAATTTTCAGAACAGAGGTTCTTCACATAGTTTAACAGATTTATTCCTAAAAAGTACCTCACACTTTTTATTCTATTATAAATGATGATATTAAAATATTTTTGCTTTCCAATTACTGGTTTTTAATATATTGAAATACAGTTGATTTTATTATATTGATCTAAAGCATTTTGAAGCCCTGCTAAACTCATTCATAAATTCCAGTAAATTTTTGTAAATTCCATTAGCTTTCTATGTAATAGAACTTGTTGAATGTCAATAAAGACCATTTTAACATACATATACATATATATATATAAATTATTGTTATACTGGTTTGGCTTCAAGACAATATTGAATAAAAATGATGAAATTGTAAAAGAAAAATAAAGTCTTCCAGGTAGGACCTTTCCAATCAAATTAGGCAGATGTCGGCAATAAATCATTGTCATTTTCCTCTTCATCCTCTACTCTTCTAGGCTGGTCTGAGAATTAAATTGATAGGAAACAGAGTTACAGGAGAAAATCAATCAACAATGTAATAACATGTAAACATGGGAGGTGGTGCAGTGATAAAGAATCCACCTGCCAATGCATGAGACATGAGTTGATTCCTGGGTCAGGAAGATCCCCCGGAGAAGGAAAGAGCAACCTGCTTTCAGTATTTTTGCCAGGGAAATCTCATGGGCAGAGGAGCCTGGCAGGCAACAGTCCATGGAGTTGCAAAAAAGTTGGACATGACTGAGCAGTTGAGCATGCACACACACCCAAACATGGGAAAGACCCAGGAGAGCTGAGTAACTCCCCCAAATGGCTGAAACCCTCACTTTAAATGCCATCTTCAGCTAAAGACAAGAGAGGATGTTGCTGTGGTGGTTTGGAGCCTCAAAGGCAGGAAGGCAATTCACACAGAGACAGAAAAGCAGATGTTTGGTAAATAAATATTTGTTGCACTGTGAAGAGATGAGGGAACAGAGAGAAATTTTAACAAGTACACTTCTTGTTATTCCAGCTTCTCCCTATTCACAAACCTAGTTCATACCATAGTCATCCATGCTGATGGCTCCCTTCCTGGAACAGGTCCTCTACTTTATTTAGGCAGCTGTGGGGGAAGGTCAGTTTCTTCCTGAGTCTTTTGGGCCTTGATTGTTTTCAGCTCAAAATCATATGCATGCCAAAGAGACATTCTGAGGGTGGCAAATTTTGCTCCCCTACACTCCAAACCATCAGGGCCCGGATCCTTCCGTGGCTTCAGAGTCTGTGTTGAGGCCAGAGGCGCAGATACAATAAGGTCATAATGAGATTCTTTCTTTTGACGTTAAATGAATGAGAAAATGGTGAGTAGGCTCCAGTGGCAAACTTAGAGGCAAACTTCAAATCTTGAAATTTTTACCATTGAGGGATATTTCAGATTGACAGAGTATGGTAGAAGATAGGTTGTGCTTAGTAACAAGATATATCCATTTTTGGGTCTATTTTCTAAGCTTGGAAAACTATTGACTTGTCCAATTTCAAGCCAGCTCAGACATCTGTCACCAATAGATAAAACTGATGCTGTGCAATGATGCTGAGTGATGCTTCTGACTTTGGAATTTACTGTCTCTTCTTGGAAAATGTCCCTTGCTTTTATGCATATGTCTTTTAATCCTCCATTTGGCTCAGTTTCGCAAGTGGTAACTTCAGCTGATGCAGAAATTCCAGTTATCTCATCCTTAACTGATTTGCCAGTAAACAGAATGATCTTGAGACACTGCCATGATTTTGGATAGTAGCGGTGGCTTTAAAAAATTGTCAGCAGCCCCAGAGTAGGTCCTGAGAAGACCTTTTAATTTCTGTTTTTATTAATGAGCCTTGAACTTGAACTAGGCAAGCAGCTGCACTGGATGGAATTTGGCCTGTTAAATTTTAAAGGAGGTCTAGATGACATGGTTTCTTGACTTCTTTCGGTTTGTGTCTGTGTGTAGTGCAAAGCTGTCATTTAGGATTTTCCCTGGGGTTGTGTCGTGGCTCACCCAGGATCTATACCTTCCAGTCACTATCCATGAGTTCTCACAGAGATGTTCACATCACCAATTCAGTTGATATTTAATAACACAGTCTGGTGCTTGGTCACATGAGACCTTCACAGTGTCTCAAACAAATATTTGGATCAAAAAATGTCCAAAAAGCAGTCCTCTAAAATCTGTATTGTGAAGACCTGTGAGAATAAAATGCCTATAAAAAAGAGATTTTTTTTTTTCATGATGAAGCCACGGCCAAGAATATAAGTAAAAATTTCCCCCTTATACTGGGTAAAATAGGATGCTGATAATGTGCAAGCTAACAGAGAATTTTTACTGAATTTTTAACTAGTTGTCCCTAGCATTAGAAAAAGGGAGCAGGAGAATACCTAGCTTATATAAAATTCCCTGTCCATATAGCAGTGAGGATTGTTGATTTTGATCAGAAAGAACTGATCATCCTTTTACAAAAGGAGAAAATGATGAAAGCCTAAGTGGAACGTTCAAGTAGCCATGGAGGAAGTCTTATCTTGGCTTGAAGCCCATAGAGAATCGGGTTGGATTTGTTTATTTCTTTGGAAGCATCTCTGTACATCCAGCCAATGTTCAAGTGTGCTTGGAATAGAAGACTCCTAAACAAAATCTCAGCTCATCAGAGGATTTCTCCTGGGATGCTTCAAGCCATCTCAGGCCTCACAGGAGATGCTTTTGGATCCAGTACTCCCTTAGCATCCTCAGGGGCTTTAAAGTGTTTGGATGAACTAAATAAATCCATGTGGCAAATTATCCACTGATGTGCAGGTCTGTACAAACTGAATAACACAAATTGTGAATTGCCATGTTTTTAACCATGCCTCTGATAGGAGAAACTGACTGCAGTTTTCAGCATCAAAGCAATAAAGTACATTAAACACTTGGAGTCATGCCATAACCCCTCCAGATGCTTTGTGCTTAAGGAAGATGCCTCAGTCAGCAGGGTGAGAAATCAGCACTCCCACCTGTCAGGGTCATTTCAGGCGCTGGCCAACTTCAGTGTATTAATTAATGCCTTCTTTCACATAGCCTTAGGGCTGAAAGAAGACATGGCCTCTCTTTTCAGAGACAGACTCAAAGAATATCTTCTTAGATAAGGTTTTGATGGAAACAAATGGTGAATCTAGACAAATATCTACAGGAGAAGGCAATGGCACCCCACTCCAGTACTCTTGCCTGGAAAATTCCATGGATGGAGGAGCCTGGTAGGCTGCAGTCCATGGGGTTGCATAGAGTCGGACACGACTGAAGCGACTTAGGAGGAGGAGGAGACAAATATCTACAAATAAAACAATTAGATGAGCTTGGGGTTACAGGTCCACAGTATGGATGCTCATCAATTGAAACTTGAGAGAATTACAGTCTAGGGCCTTACCATCCTGAATACACCCAATCTCACCTTATCTTGGAAGCTAAGCTGGTTTGGGCCTGGTTAGCACTTGGATGGGAGAAAGAATTGCAGTTAGATAAGCAGGACTAAGAAGTAATTCCTATATGGTCCTGAACTGTTGTGAATACCCTGGTTGTCACCCCCATTTCACTTTCCTCCTTGTGCTCCAACCATGAGGGCTGGGGAGTTGATCCTCAGCTAAGGTGATCCCATTCCTCCTTTCCACAGTTATCAGTTCAGAGTTAGGTAGGTCTGAAGCCAATTCAGGGCAATGAGACTTGATAAAGAATCTTCCAGAGGCTTCTGGGAAAGAATATTGAGACAACACTTCTGGAAATGGCTCTCTCTCCTGCTGGATCTGAAAAAACAGCATGATAGCATTGCTATCTTAGGAAGCCTTAGGAAGAAGCCAACTTTGTGGACAGGAGAGTGGAGACAGAGGGCAGTAACCTGGGTCCTTGATGACATCATTGTGATCCAACGCTTTGGACAGGGATCGAGAGAAATTATGGATCTTCCTGACTAGGCCATCAATCAAGGGTGGGCAAAATTTTTAAATTGCAATATTTGAGATTTCACAGAGGACATGAATGAGTCACCTAGTGTTTATTTATTTATTTATTTTTTAATTTTTTTTATTTAACTTTACAATATTGTATTGGTTTTGCCATATATCAAAATGAATCTGCCACAGTGTTTAAACATGATCTAGTCTTTGCTCAGAAGAGCTGTTTGGTTACAATTAATTTCTGATGTGGTAAGACTTGTAGTCTAGGAACCAGACCCTACTGTATACAACTGATAATGGAGAGAGTAGTGTAGGAGTTCTGGTAAGATGTCACTAGTTTTAAAACATCCTATTCAACAGGACTTGGGAATAAAGATCAAGGTTGTGACTGACTTGGGGAGATTTGGATGCAGTCTGGAAAATCTGTACAAACTGGGGAAAGAGGGAGTCACCAAAAGTTCTCCATGTGAATACCATTTAATCACTAGGCTTGCTTCACATCTGTTCTGGAATGAATGACATCAAACAATGATATAGTATTTAAGGGTGACATGGATATATGTGATATTTAATATTTAATGTGATATTTAAGGCTATTTATTGCAAAAACTTCTTTTCAAAAGTTCAGTTGCTCAGTTGTGTCCAACTCTCTGCGACCCCATGAATTGCAGCACGCCAGGCCTCCCTGTCCATTACCAACTCCCAGAGTTCACCCAAACTCATGTCCATCGAGTCAATGATGCCATCCAGCCATCTCATCCTCTGTTGTCCCCTTCTCCTCCTGCCCCCAATACCTCCCAGCATCAGAGACTTTTCCAATGAGTCAGCTCTTCGCATGAGGTGGCCAAAGTATTGGAGTTTCAGCTTTAGCATCAGTCCTTCCAAAGAACACCTAGGACTGATCTTTAGAATGGACTGGTTGGACCTCCTTACAGTCCAAGGGACTCTCAAGAGTCTTCTCCAACACCACAGTTCAAAAGCATCAATTCTTCGGTGCTCAGCTTTCTTCACAGTCCAACTCTCACATCCATACAAAGTAGGAAGTCTCAAAAAAGGTTATAACCTTTGCTGGCTCACTCTGTCTCTCTCTTCACTTTTCTCCAATCTCACTCTCTCCCTTTTTGTCTCTCTCCATCCCTCTCTCCCTCTGATTTCAGTGCCTCTCTTTGTTAATCTTTCCTTGGTTCTCATTCTAGTAATAATGTGGAAGTGAGCAAAGTGTATTACATTTAATTTTCATTTCTTTTTATGCTCATGGGAATTTTCATAGCATGCTAATCTGATGCTTTTTGTAAGACTCTTATAAAATATTGATTAAATCTTGTGGATTTTCCTGACTCCAGATCAAACCTTGTTAAATTTAGTCATTTTTTTTTGTTTCCAAGGTGAAAATCACCTGGACAAAGTGCATAGGGCCAAACTCCTAGAAATCTTCTCAATAGCAATGGCCCAGAATAGTCAGTTCTCTTGGATTCTTTCCTTCTTCTTCTTCTTCTTCTTTTTTTTTTTTTGTAAAAATTAGCTCTTTTCCTTTGCTTCTGTTGCCTATTGAAACAACTGACTCTTGGTAGCAGGAATGAACCAACAGATCTTCTGGATGTTTTAAGCAAAAGCCTTGAATGTTGCTACTAGGATTACAACAAAGCAAAGAGATTATTTTGCAAAGCTCAAATAAAGTTGAAATTAACATTGCTGGACATTTTCATTTATTCTGTCCATCTTGAAGCTTTCCTTGAATCTCCCAGTGGTAATTAATCATTTTCTCCTTAGTACTTCTCTCTCATACAACTTATCAGAATCTCTCATCAAAGATCTATGTAATTACAATTTATAATATAGGCTTTGGGCCATATTTTGTTTATCTCCATATGCTACTACCTGCTTTAGAGCCAAATACATAGCACATGTTGAGTTAATACATAGCTATAAGGAAATGGGACATTTAGACCTCACTTATCCAACAAATATTTATTGAGAATTTACTCAATACTAAGTATTGTTCTAGGCATTGAATATATCATGATAAGTAAGATAAGATAGTCAAAGTTTCTGCCTTCCTGGAGGTTTCACTCTAGTGGGAGAGATGACAGTATGCAGAGAATATATAACATAATGTCAAGCAGTGAAGTGTTAACAAAGAAATACAGAATGACATGACATGGTAATAAAGAGGATGGAGTGGGAGGGGGTGGGGCACAATTTTTAAGAGAACTTGGAGGAGATGACAGATATTTGAAGTAATAACACTCCAAGCAGAGTGAGCAACATGGGCAAAGACTCTGCAACAAGAACAAATCAGGCTTAGCCCAGGAACTGCAAGGCCAATGTGACAAGCAAGAAATGGTTGGAGCAAAGGTTGGAATTGGCAAGACCAGATCACATGGGGTCTTGCAGGCCTGCAAAAGCTTATATTCTGTGTGATGAGAAGCCAGTGAAAAGTTGGGCAAGAGGGAGATATGATCAGATGTGCATTTTTAAAAGATCGTCCTGGGTGTGATATCCAGGATGGATTACATGTGGTACAAGTGAATGCAATGAAATAGACTTGGAGAAAATATCTCCAGTAGATGTAGATTAGAGTATAGGTGATGAGGGTACTAAGCTGTGGTTAGATTCCTCCTACAGTTTGCAATTCAGGCTATCAGGATTTATTTTGACATATTAAAACTCTCCCATGAGTATGGCTCAGGAAACTCAAACAGGGGCTCTGTATCAAACTAGAGGAGTGGGATGGGGAGGGAGACGGGAGGGAGCTTCAAAAGGGAGGGGATATGTATATACCTATGGCTAATTCATGTTGAGGTTTGACAGAAAACAATAAAAGTCTGTAAAGCAACTTTCAGTTAAAAAATATATAAATTAAAAAAAAAAAAACTCTCCCATGAAGTCTGTACTTTATGGAAGTGACTCTAAAATGAAGACTGATATTTGACTGCCCAGGCTATAATCTAACACAATGTTTCTTGAACTTTTTGATCTGAAAGTTCTTTATACTCTTAAAAATTATTGAGGACCTCAAAGAGTTTGTTAATATGGATTAGATCTATTGATAACTGTTTTAGAATATTCATCTGTTGATTAATTTTAAAACAATAATAATAAACCTAAAACTAATAAACCCATTATGTTTATTAAACCCACGTTAACAGAAATAACCCATTTTTTTAGTGAAAGCTAACTATATTCTCCATGATGAAAAATATTTAGTGAGAATAATGCCACTGCTCTACATTTAAAAAGTCTGGGGGGACTCCCCTGTGGTCCAGGGGTTAAGACCCTGTGCTTGCACTGCAGGGGTCACAAGTTGGATCCCTGGTCAGGGAACTAAGATCCTACATACTGTGTGAGGCAGCAAAAAAATAATTTCTTTAAAGTCATTTAACAGAAGATAGGGCTTCCCTTGAGGCTCAGCTGGTAAAGAATTTGCCTGCAATGTGGGAGACCTGGGTTTAATACCTGGGTTGGCAAGATCTGCTAGAGAATGGAAAGGCTACCTATTCCAGTATTCTGGCCTGAAAAATTCCGTGGACTGTATAGTTCATGGGGTCACAAAGAATTGGACACGACTGAGCGACTTTCACTTTCTTTCTTTTCCACTTTCAACAAAAGATAGATAACTGGATTCTCATATCTACTTCTGCATTCAATCTATTGTGATATCACACATCATGTAGCCTCTGGTGAACTCCACTATACTCTTGTAAAAGGATAGAATTATATGACCAGTAACATCTTTTTTTTTTTTTTTTTTGTATAGCCATTTTATTAAAAACACTAAAGATGGAAGAAAAAGGCAACATTTTCAGCATATTGTGCTTTAGGATTTCCAGAAAGGCAAAAATGCAACTAAAATGCAAAACAAAGATTTGTGTAGGGTGTGGAGAGGGTACTGTGACGTATTGAATGTGTCAAAAATGGTGTGCGATGTTTCGTGCTGGAGATTTTTCGCTGGATGATACTTCATGGCTGAGTAGACCAGTTGAAGTTGATAGTGATCATATCAAGACATTAACTGAGCAGGATCAACATTATACCATGCAAGGCCAGTAACATCTTAGTATCATTATTTTTTAAATGCTGACCTCACTGACTCCCTGAAAGTGTTTCAGTGATCCCCAGAGTTCCTTAGACTACACTTTGAGAGCTGCTAATCTAAAGGTGAACAATCTTGGACTACACCTCTGTTTAAAAGAGATATTAGCATTAATCTCATTGAGTTAGATGATGAAGCCGTTATAGAATCCCTTTATCGCCTGTAATTACTGGCTTTGAAGGTATGTAGAAAACCAGACCACAGTTTAAAAACTGCTTTGACTTGGGTGTCCACAGCCTTTTAAATCCTGATAACATTAATAGGGTTAAGTGTGAAACAATAAAGATTTAGAGAGAACACAAAAAAGCAAGGGAAAAAAAGAAGAAATAGTGGTAGACCAATGAGAAGAAAGAACTGATTATATAGAAATGGTATACATTGCAGGAGCAGGAGACTTGTAATAAAATTGCCTTCTCAGTGGCTCCAGATACCCATTAAGCATTCTGATCTAACAAGCCGACTTTGTTTCAGCCATCAGTTCCAAATGGTGTGCCTGAGACCTTCCCCACAGATGGGCCCAAAGGTGGAGACACCACATGTCTCAAGCCATATGTTGGTCTAACATTACTCCATAGTATACAAAAACAACCTCTGCTTAAGCTTTTCCAACTCAGATGCCAACACTCCAGGTCTCCAAGTAAGACTCTGGCTTGAAACACCGTAACTGCCATATAATCCACTATAGGTAAGTGTCACTGAGTGTAAAACAACCCAGTGGCTCATTTGCCTAAATTAGAAAAGGATACAATCAGACAATACCATGAGTGAGAGGAAAAGGAAAAACTTACCTCCAAACTGGGCACCAGGCAAAACACTCAGCTTCTCCTTCCAGAAAATACAATGAATCACTAACAGCATTCAAAACCAAAACTACATTAACACTCAACATTTGTCCATAGGAGCCATAAGAATCCACATCATTACAAGGCCTTGAACTTCAGGGTGATGTGAGAGACAGAACAAGTTTGAAGACCAGGCACAAGTTTCCAAAGAAAAGCTCCTGAGTCCCACTCAGCCTCATAGAACATAAACCCAACTAATGTTGGAAGCAATGCAGCTCCGAACTTCTGTGCTAGGTGAAAGGTAACCCAAGGTTTTAGTGACCTGCTTACTCCTGTTGAGGGCATGGGGCTTAGTATTCTGCCATATGTGTGATGCCATTGAGAAAGTTTATTTAAGCCCATCAGGAATGCTGGAAAAAAGTCTAAATTCTTACCTGCTTGCGGTTAGAATGGGTGCACCTCACTGGATTATCATAGGGTTATATGGAATTAATTAGATTTTTTTTTAATCTGAAAAGCTTCCTCTTCTTTTTCTTTTCAAAAATGCAAATGAGAATAGCAATGATGTCTCTGGGCTTTGAGGAGCAGAGGCTGTCTGTTGTGCTGTAAGGCATGACTTAGGGCAACCAGGGGTTGGATGGGGGGTTGTGGTGTCAAGAGTGATGTATTGTCAAGAACAAGGTGTAAATCTGTGAATCCATGACTCCAAAGGCATAAGATAACCACCACTCATTTCTAACAACTTGTTTTTTGACACTGAGGTCATTTAAGTTTTTATAAGTTTGAATAGAGAATGATGTACATAGATTGGTTTGTTTTGGAAAAAAGCATGTCTGAAGCATTCCTGAGATTCTTGTAGCAGTTATTACTTCATCTTATTTGTAGTTCCAGTTTAGCACAAAATAAAATTTGGACTGTCTCTCTGTGTGAAGATTTTATGTCAACTTCGTCGTCAGGTAAAATTTTGTTCTAGGTTGTGAAAAGAGGCAGGTTGAGAGTCGTTAGTCACTGCTGATGTTTTATCAGTTGTTTTTTTGTTTTTTTTTTCTGATTCACTCTAGCAGCATTAGAGACAATAAAATAGGCTGCTAAAACCCCTTGTAGGCAATTTTATAAAGTGGAAAAGATATTCTCTTTGAATTATTCTTCCTTAAAGACAGTGGATGATGTTGTAGTGATAGTAAGAAGAGTTAATGTCATGGGCTTTGCAATTAGAGAGATCTGTTTAAATTTCTTCTTTCACAAATGTTTATTGAGTACCTACTAAGTGCTAGACTCTGTTTCAGGCATTAGGATGCAAGAATGGGGAAAAAGCAAAGCACAGTGCCCACCTTCTGGTGGGAGAGGCAGCCTCTTTCATCTAGGTGACAAACTCAAGGCTGACTCAGCCATGTGCTGAGATGGCTGGGCAGGTGTCACCTCTCAGCTGCAAATGCCTTCTTTCACACATTACTCTGTGGGGCGGGCTGGGATTCTATACATTTCTCCTTTGCCAGCTGGCTTCCTGTTGCATGCAGGCTAAGTCGCTTCAGTTGTGTCCGACTCTTTGCGACCCCATGGACTGTAGTCCGCCAGGCTCCTTTGTCCATGAGATTCTTCAGGCAAGAATATTGGAGTAGTTTGCCATGCCCTCCTCCAGGGGATCGTCCCAACCCAGGGATCCAACTCTGTCTCTTATGTCCCCTGCGTTGGCAGGCAGATTCTTTACTCCTAGCACCACCTGGGTTAGGGTCTGCAAATAGGGACAGCAGAGAGACTGCAAGGATGGAGGAAGGGCCTTTCTCCTCCCTGTTTTCCTGTTGTTCGTCTCAGTATCACTCCAGCAATGGCCTTTGTCTGACAGCAGCAGTTAGTTCTGGTCTGCAGTCTCACTTGGCGCTCTCGAAACCAGCCCTTGGGCATGTTCTCAGAATGTTAGCAGTAGTGGGGTCATCCCCTCCTCGGGGATCTGAGCCCTATCTCTGTGGGGCTCTCTCTGAGCTTCTGAGCTCTGATAATTCCACCCTCTTTCCTGGATAGCAGCTGCTCCTGCTGTTGTATATCAGGGTTACCGCGGTGACCCTGTCGGCCCATTCAGTCTTCTACCATCTGGAAAACCAATTCCCTGAAGTAATTTCATGTTAAAAATTCCTCCTGTGGTTTTTGTTTTCTTTTCTGGATCCTGACATATATACCATACCAATTCATCTTAACATTTGTTACAAGGATACTGAAGAATACTAATTTATTGATTATGAAACACATCATCCTGGCATAGTCACCATAGTCAATAATGAAAAAAGAGTGAGTGCTTTTATTTGGTTGAGTATTTTGCATGGTTCCAAAGAGGAAGAAGTATAAATGTCAACATTTACTTTCAACAGATCAACGTTGAGTCTTTTTTAAGGCTAGAGGAGAAATAATTTTGTTACTTTTTACCAAAAAATAATTGGTATTATAATTACATATATGTGTGCAGGGCTTCCTAGGTCGCACAGTGGTAAAGAATTTGCCTGTCAATGCAAGAGACAGAGATGCAAGAGACGCAAGAAATGTGAGTTCAATCCCTGGGTTGGGAAGATGTGGAGTATGGCATGGCAACCTACCACAGTATTCTTGCCTGGGGAATCCCAAGGACAGAGGAGCCTGGTGGGCTGCAGTCCATGGGATTGCAAAAAGTCAGACATGACTCAGTGACTGAACAATACTCACTTTTAAGCCAAGCCCTTACTACTTCTTGATGTTAATTGCTAAGTATAGAATGAAATATTCCTCAGATGCAATCTAGTATGTAATGTATTGGACTTTTTTAAAATTTATTTTAATTGCAGGCTAATTATTTTACAATATTGTAGTGGTTTTTGCCATACACTGACATGAATCAGCCATGGGTGTACATGTGTTCTCCATCCTGAACCCCCCTCCCCCCTCCCTCCTTGTCCCATCCCTTAGGGTGTATTAGACTTTAGAAAATCAACTTCATCATTTAAATAGGATCTGTGTCTCCTTTTCAGATATTGATATGCTTGTTCCAGTTCTGTTATATTTCTGTCGACTTCAGAATCTTCAACTATGAAATGAAGATAATATAATCTATTTTTATAAATCAGCATCAAGTATTTGTCGTCTACTGGGCTGGCCAAAATTTATTTAGGTTTTTCTGTAAGATGCTACAGAAAAATTCTAATGAACTTTTTGGTCAACCCAGTATTTGCCATACCCTTTTAAAGTTGCTTTCATATATTCTGTAAATGAACATTTGGCAAGAAACTATAGATTTGTTCACAGGCCATGATAAAACAAAAAACCTGAAGTGCACAGCTTCCAGTTTCACCTAATTTTAAATTTACAAATAAGGTGCCTCTTGTGAAAGTGAAAGACTATAATAAGCTGAGTTAATAATAAAAATGATCACTTGATAAGTCTCTGTAAAGCATCTCTGTTTAGCTAGAGTTCCCAGGAACTGAAAAGTGAATGGCTTTAATCCCTCAATAACATACCCTTTTACAAGGCAGATTGTTTTCAATTTCTTGTTATCAACAAAATTGAAGAGGACTCCTTTGAATTGTCAGATGAAAGATCATGAAAAAATAATTTTTGATGATAGATCACTATGTGATTTTCGGCATTTATCTTAGGAGATCAAAAATGAGTAACACTACTCTAAAGGAACTCTGTCCATTTTCACTGAATGATTCCTCAGCACATAAATGCTAAAGTTTAAGGATTAATAGGATTGAACTGATGTTGAATCATGTTTCATTTGAACACTAAATAATTTTCATCCAAGCTTACATAAGTTAATTGAGAAAAAATCTATTGTGCTGAGGTATATTCCCAGTAACATTTTACTTGTTTTGTCTAATAATTACTTTTCAAAATAAAAAACATAGCTATATTGCTTTAATCAACCATCTACAACTAATAATTTTAAGAATAACACTATGAAAAAGTAATTTAACACTTAGAGCTTCATATTTGCAAAAGAAATAGGTTCTTTGTTAATCAATAAAATATTTTCCAGCATAGCATAATATTATATGAGGGTAAAATTATGTGAGGAAAGTAGAATGAAAAAACTTCACAAGGAAAGAAAATGTTGTGAAAATGTCCAACTGTCAGAGTGTGTCCACGTATCTTTTAAATAGATGATAGTGGGTATCAAGCACTTTGGTATTTAGATTCCATTTTATTTATTTAAAAATTAAAAATTAAACAATATTAATAAATGCAAATATTTGCAATATGCTGGAGATTATGTCTTTGCAACTATTTAAACTAATATTTAAACATTTAGGAGAATAGTCAGGAATATGTAAAGGGTAGTTATTTTTTTCATACTTTAGGTTAGGAGACACATGAGCAAGAAAATGTGAAGAAAGACTACTGGCATAAAAAGACCAGAAAGTAGCCAGTTCAGAGTAGAGCATTCAGTGATTCTGATATCATATCTAGCTGCAGGGGGCATCTCTTACAAGATTCCCTGCTGGTTTAGGGTACAGGATACCATTTTTCAAAGGTGGACCACTGCATAATTATGAAAACAACTATAAAATTACATTTAGTATTTTTCTTTCACATACATTACATTTTTTTGAGAAGTAAAATATTATTTGGCATTCTATTTTTAATATTCTACATTTTCCCCCCTGCACTACTAGTGTTCCAGGGATCATCATCTTGGTGTACTATTTTAGTCTAACTCATTGGTGTGTACTTTGTTCTTTGCTTGGCATGCAGAAGACAGCCAATAAATGTTGAGTTTAATTAAAATTAAATAAAATAAAGGCCAATCAATCCTTTATTATTTAAAAAGGTGAACCTTTAACATCAATAAATAAATTTAATTTCAAAGACATTGAGAAAACTGGAGTGTCATTCCATAACTACCACAGTGTAATAATGAAGGAAGAGGTAGTGTGCCCTCAGCACAGAAAGTCAAATTCTACCAGTAGATATCTGCAGCAAAGAAAGCTTCCTAGGTAGCTCAGTGGTAAAGAATCTGCCTGCAGTGCAGAAGATGCGAGTTTAATCCCTGGGTCAAGAAGATCCCCCAGAGAAGGGAATGGCTACCCACCTCAGTGTTTTTGCCTGGGAAATCCCAAGGACAGAGGAACCTGGCAGGCTACAGTTCATGGGATCACAAAAATGTTGGACATGTCCTAGCCACTAAACAACAACAAAGGGTTTATTACAGGGTGGTCAGCAAGGGAGAAGGAGACAAGTCTCAGATCCACTCTGTCTTGGTCTTTGAGTTTGTAGTTTTTAAAGGGGAACAACAAAGGGGATAGGATTAGCCATCATCTTGTGACATTTCTATGACATTTCTTAACCTTAGTTTTGGGAATCAGGATGTCTTAGGTTTATAATTCTCTGACCAGGTGGTCCAGGGCTGGGAGGTCTGTTAGGTCATCTTGCCCTGTAGAAATAATCTGACTTTGTACATTAACAATGATATCTTTAATAGCAATCTTGGTACATTAACAATAATGTCAAAAGCAGTGATTTTAGTATGTTAATGATGTTATCTACAGCAACAATTTTAGTTGCTGACTCTGGTTGACTGGTGTTCAGTCACATAGGATTGAGGATTGAGGAGACAAGAAAAGGATTGAAGTCAGAGAGAACAAGAAATGGAATAAAACTGTGGATAGAAAGATTAATCATAAACTTGGTAAGCAGGTTTTAGGTGAACTTAATTTCAACAGTTTACAGCACATCTCCAATCCGGCTATATTTGGCTGGTCAAGGTGGGAAAACTGGCTACCTATCACTTTTCCATGCCCTGATTGAAAAGACTTGGATGCTTGGTTCTAAATAAGACTTTTCAAGTCTACAGGGTTTGTAGGTTGCTCAAGTTCATACCAAATGTGTAGCCTCTAGACATAACTACAGATTGTAAGATCTGTGATTATTTTGAGATGATATGAAGTTCTTTGAAATGCATAAGGAAGTGGAACAACCAAAATTAATCTTGCAATGTATTGAAATGTAAATGTCAACCTATCCTCAATTGGGTATGAGCATTCACAAACTTATGTTCAAGCACTGGGGGTGTCTGGAACATTTGAAAAGCAAAATCCTTACTCTAAAAAGCAAAAGCAAAAATGTAAGTCATTTCTTCCTCTGTTTACAAGTGTGTTTAGCACAAGTTCCATCAAATCCTTGCTCAGAGAACCCAACTTGAGTCATTCTGTTTAAATAAACTGTCACTGTCCTAATTTTCTACCAAAAAGTGGCTGTATCCTTGAAAACTGCTGTTATACAAGATTTTTTCCATTTCCTACCTCCAGCCTCATGCACTTTTGCCCTAAAATTGATTCCAAACAGTAGCCAGAAAACATACCCAGGAAAAGTGTATTCTATGCCAGTCCAGCCTTCCTAAAAGCAAGCAATCTCTATGCTCCTGCAGTTTTGTACAGCCATACCGTAAATAACCTGCTGCTGATGCTGGTGTGCTTTTCATTTACACTTTTACAAGGTTGGTGAAGCTGCTCTTCGTCAAAATAATTTCACAAACTAGAGGGCTGGGGCTAGGCAGGTCACAGTTTCCTGAACACATGTCAAGGTGTCTGTTAGTTTTGTATCTAGAGTTGATTCTTATTTTGGTTTGTGGTTGCACTGGATTCATAATGCTATGCGTGGGCTTTCTCTAGTTGCAGTAAACAGAGGCTACTCCTCGTTGTGGTGCTCGGGCTTCTTATTGTGGTGGCTTCTCCTATTTCGGAGCACAGGCTCTAGGCCTGTGAGCTTCAGCAGCTGCAGCATGTGGGTCAGTAGTTGTAGCTTCTGGGCTCTGGAGCACAGGATCAATAGTTGTGGCACACAGGGTTTGTTGCTCCATGGCAGGTGAAATCTTCCCAGACCAGAGATAGAACCTATGTCCCCTGCATTAGCAAGTGGATTCTTATCCTCTATACCACCAGGGAAGTCCTAGAGCTAATTCTTTATTTAACTAACACAGCCAAGAAGGGAGTCACAAGGTATAGTAGGAAAAGTGAATACCGAGTTATTTTGTGAGAATGAGACAGAGTCAAAACTTTGGATTTGTCTCTGTCTTTTTATGTGCTGTCTGGAGAGAGTTCTCTCAAAAGCATCTTTGTGAACACATCCGCTTTCCCAGTACAGTTGAAGGTAGAGTTTAACAAATAGCCTGAATCCTGTACCACTGGTGAATTCAGTAACTTCTATATTCAAGTCACATGTTTCAGTAGACATGTTAGCATTGTTAGAAGACCAAAAAGGGGCAGAATTTCTAGCCCTAAGAAGATGAAGAGAACTCAGTGTTTTTACAGATATAAATGAATGATTTTGAATTAAAAGGTAGAACTCTTCCTTTAATTTACATAACCTTTTGAAGGCATCTACAGGTATACACAATAACTTATGTGTGCTCAATCATGTCTCTTTTTGTGACCCCATGGACTATAGCCTGCCAAGCTCCTCTGTCCATGGAATTTCCCAGGCAAGAATACTGGAGAGGGTTGCCATTTCCTCCTCCAGAGGATCTTCCCAACTGGGATCAAACCTCCCGCATTTGGCAGGTGAATTCTTTACTACTGAGCTCCTAGGGAAGTCCCATCTACAAGTGTATCTCCTTCTAAATATTTTATTAGCCGAATTAGAGCATTCACATACACACTCAGTAAAAATGGATTTGAAAGTCAATCAGAAGTTCACAACTGTTAATGAGTCTGTTGGAAGATAATGGAAATCCTTAGAAACACTCAGCCAGTTTGGTCTTGTTTGGTGAGGAGGTCAGATGCACTGAGTGACCCCCTCTTCAGACGACTGTTAAATAGTGGTAAGATGTATCTCTGAGGGTCCCTTCATTGCGTGTGAGGCCACCAGGAGAATCAATCAAGACCACAGGCCCTTAACATTTGCTATTTCATCACATCGAGGCTCTAGGAGCTAATAGTTAAAGCTGCTCATCCACTGTGATGAGTTCTGAGTGCTTGAAACTTCTCGGAAAAAGATATATTATGGGCATTGATCACTGTACTAGTGAAGAGGAGCATGTGGTTGTGGAGGTCAGAAGAGTTAACAGTCTGCTCTGTTAAGAGGGGAAGGGATAATAAATTAGAGAGCACTTAACATTGGCATCCCTGGAGGTGGTATGGGAATTGACAGGTTGGAAAGCCTCTGATGCTGGGAGGGATTGGGGGCAGGAGGAGAAGGGGACGACAGAGGATGAGACGGATGGATGGCATCACCGACTCGATGGATGTAAGTTTGGGTGAACTCTGGGAGTTGGTGATTGACAGGGAGGCCTGGCGTGCTATGATTCATGGGGTTGCAAAGAGTCAGACACGACTGAGTGACTGAACTGAGGGAAGGGAAAATCTTGTGCCACTACTAAAAAACCCCTTAATCTTTAAGCTCTTGTCACAGAATTCTGTGTTCCTTTAGATGTTGGCTGGACCCTAGTTCACTTCCCAGTACAAGACTGTCCCTTGGGCCCTGTTCAGTATGCACACCGCAAGTGGAGGGTTGGGGTGTACACTAATGTTCCCATGCCAGCAAAGGTCCATCTAGTCAAGGCTATGGTTTTTCCAGTGGTCAGGTATGGATGTGAGAGTTGGACCATAAAGAAAGCTGAGCACTGAAGAATTGATGCTTTTAAACTGTGGTGTTGGAGAAGACTCTGGAGAGTCACTTAGACTGCAAGGAGATCCAACCAGTCCATCGTAAAGGAGATCAGTCCTGGGTGTTCATTGGAAGGACTGATGTTGAAGCTGAAACTCCAATACTTCGGCCACCTGATGTGAAGAGCTGACTCATCGGAAAAGACCCTGATGCTGGGAAAGATTGAGGGCAGGACGAGAAGGGGATGACAGAGGATGAGATGGTTGGATGGCATCATCGACTTGATGGACATGGGTTTGGGTGGACTCCGGGAGTTGGTGATGGACAGGGAGGCCTGGCGTGCTGTGGTTCATGGGGTCACAAACAGCCGGACACGACTAAGTGACTGAACTGATTGAATTGAACTGACTGATGCACCCCACTACCACTTCACACAAGCACGCATCTACTCTGGCATAAAATTCATACTCTGGGCAGGTTTACACCAGTGTATTATTGACCACTACTGATGGAGCCAGAATGTCATTCTGCCTAATTCACAGATGTCTTTAGCTTTCGCTATTATTCTTCACTCCAACCCCTGCCGTAATTGTAGGGTGTTTCGGGGCCCTGGAGGATGAGTGAATCAGCCCCCATTGGACCCTCACAATTTCCCAGAACTTTCTAAACTCATTCCACTTCAGCCACCTAGGTGAAAACCTGTGCGGTCTCCTTGATTCTTTCCTCCCTACTTTGCCTAATTACCTCTTGATTCTTAAATCCATCCTTACAACCATGCCCTACCTTAGAATCTGAAGTATTTCTCCACTTCCTAATATCTTCATCCAACCCATTTTCTACAGTTACCAGTGTGACGTATTTTATTCAAAAAAAACTATGAAAGTTTAGTAAACGTGTTAGTCTCTCAGTCATGTCTGACTCTTTGCGACCCCATGGACTGTAGCCTGTCAGGCTCCTCTGTCCATGGAATTTGCTGGGAAAGAATACTAAAGGGGGTTGCCATTCCCTTCTCCAGGGGATCCTCCCAACCCAGGGATCAGAACCGGTCTCTCACACTGCAGGCAAATTCTTTACCATCTGAGCCACCAGGGAAGCTGAAATATAACTGTATCGATTATCTATTTAAATGCTCCTGTTGCATTTTCTATCAGTTTTCCACAGGATGAAATTAAAAATCCTTATTGTGACATACCTTCATGAGCCGCTTCCTGCTTATCTCTAGTCTCCTCTCTTCATGCTGACTGTTCTCTGCTTTAGGCCTGTGGGCTGCAGTATTGAATAGTTTGTAGCTCCCTGCATGCACTTGCTTCCGTGCTTTGACTGATGCTGTTCCTTGTACCTGGACTACTCTTCATTCTCCATCTTGCTGACCTTCCATTTATCCTTTAAGACCTCCCATGTGATACTCATTAGGTAGCCTTCTCCCACCTTATGAGTTAGATACTCTTCCTCCAGGCTCTCACACTATCCTGGGCATCTCTCTATCATTGCACTCATTACTTCTGTTCATTCACTAGTTGGAATTGTCTGCTTAGGTTTCTCTATCCCCATCTATACTGAATGTCTTGAAGTCCTAGAAGGTGCTTATTCATATGTCTGTGTCTGTGTCAATGCTGTGCACAAAGTGAGAAATAATGATGAAAATAGTGGTAATACACTGACAGTCCCATATGTTCAAGGCATTTAATATGCATCTTTTCTCACTGAGGAGACTGGCAGGCTACAGTCCGTGGGATGGCTAAGAATTGGACACAACTAAGCGGCTAACACATCTTATTTACTCTTCACCACAACTCTAAGTGGTGGTTACTGTGGAGTCTATTTTACAGTGAGGAAACTGAGATTCAGAAAGATGGTGACTTGGCAAGTGAGTAACAGAATTACAGTGTGAATCTGTTTGTCTGACTCCAGAATACACATTCTGTTTACGACAACCACAAGATGAAGGTCATCCTGGAAGGGTGCTCTACTCTCTGAATCATAATGAGATGAAAAAGAATGAAAGCCACTGATAAGAACGTTAGTATATTAAGTATCTGGCTGGTCCCCTCACCCCAGGCAAGTACAGAATTTCCTCATGCCTGCATTTCCACTTTCTTTACCCAGGTCAATCTTGTAGCTGAGGACACTCAAAAATGTTTTACGGAGCGATTTACTAAAATAAAATAACGTATCATAGAGCAAAGAATGACATAAAGAATATGCCTTTCAGGTTTTGGTTATGTAAAGAAACTGAAGCCTTTACAGAAATACCCACAGATGCTGTTTCACTCAGTGTTATTTTTTTCATGATTTGTATGAAAAGAATCTTAAAGGTATATAAAATAAAGTTACCAATGTAACTTTATTTTGAAAAAAATAAAAATATATGGATTAAAGACTGTACAGAAAAGAGAAAATATGAGCATTATATTTTATGAACCATCCCTGTGTAGTTACAATAAGCATAGCATAGATGGCATCTATGCATATTTGAAAACCAAATATCTGTGACTTAGATTAGCATCTGTTGTTGTGACAGCTGCAAATGATTCCCAAAGCTTCTTGTCTTTATGTGGGGACTAAGCCAGCCTATTAGTCAGCATCAAGTCAAAATCTTTCTCCATGATGTCAGCAAATGGATTTCAATAAATCGAGAAAATTCGACAAATATCTATTGAACATCTGTTGCATAATCTGAGTCAAGCATTGTGTAGGATACAAAGATAGTGCATCTCTCCCTTAAGACTCTTACAAAATCGTTTCAGATTAAAAGTTAAATCAGAATACAAGGTATTGTATTAAAAATGAGTGTCACAGACAGTGGATATTAGAGACTCCCTCATCCTGCTTTATATTTCCTCATTGCACTATTTCCTGGAATTAAAAGATATTAAGTATAAATATGTGTGTGAATATGTAAATGTGTATATATATATATATATATATGTATGTATGTATAGTTGTTTAGTAGCTAAGTCATGTTCAATTCTTTGCTACTTCATGAACTGCAGCACTCCAGGCTTCCCTGTCCTTCACTATCTCCTGGAGTTTGCTCAAACTCATTTTCATTGAGTCCATGATGCCATCCAACCATTTCATCCTCTGTTGCCCCCTTCTCCTGTTTCCCTCAGTCTTCCCAGCATCAGGGTCTTTTCAAGTAAGTCAGCTCTTTGCATCAGGTGTCCAAAGTACACACACACACACACACACACACAGACAAAAATTATATATATAATGTGTTGTTGTTAACCCTGGTCTTCTCCACTAGGATTTTAAGCTCAATAAGAGTAGGAACTTGTGTGTCTCCCTCACCATTGTATCAACAGTACCTATAACAGTACCTGACCTATAGTAGATACACCATAAATATTTGCTGAATGAATTAATTTGGAGAATAAAGAAATTGCTATAAGCAGAGTTGACTGAAGAATGAAGCTTGATATAATTCTTAAAGAATGAAGACAATGTACATAGAAGCAGAGAGGCATTTCAGGAGCAAGATTTAAGGAGGGCAAAGGTTTGGAAGTGATAATAAACTTGCAGTAGATTTGCCTGGCTGGAGAGTATGTTTCCTATTGTGAATTATTCCGCCATAAAATGGACTGGGGTCGTGTTGACCAATACGTACAGAATTTCTTCGGGAGCATAGGCACTAGAACTATTTGAGATGCTGAGTCACTCGTGTCAAAGCAATTTCTTCTTTTCTAAGTATGTGGCAGTCTGTCTGTGCTTGTAATTACCGGTTCGCTTCAACTATACGGGACCCCATGAGCATTGTCTTCTTGCCTATAGCAAACACTAACAAGGCCCGTGTTGAGCGGGCTGTCAGCACTGACAGCCTCAAATGTTACACTCCACTGAAAATGACAGTTCTCTACCAACATATTTTGCAGAAAAATCCTTCAGAGCAAGGACACTGGTTTTCCAGTATGTTTTAATTCCTATAATTCCCTCTATCCCCACCCATTTGCTGGAAGATTCATCTATCTTGATTTTACTTTGGAAGCACCCACAAAGATTGATAATCAGCTATTCAGAGTTCAAAACCCCAGCACATCCCTTATCAATCCTCCAGATATGTCTGAATTAAGACTGTCAGAAGTGTGCCAAGCTGAATGACTTTGTCATTGAGGTCATCCTCAGTGGGGATAAGTTTGGAAATTCTAACTTTGGGTAATCCAAGTAAACTGTATTTCAATATGGAGTGTTATCTAGAAACCAAAATTTATTAATTTCCTGAGTTTTTTTACATTTTTTGGCCCTTGGAGTTTTTTCAAATTTGATTTTTGCCTCACATTCTTCCTCAAGTTTTAAAAATGAACAGCAGGAAAAGTCTATATTTTACTTATGGAGATAAAAAACTAAATTTCCAGCATTGGGTCTTTGGTTAATTTTTCTTTAACAGAGCCTTTTGTTAAATCCTCAAAGTATCTCTAAGGTATAAAAGAGAAGAAAGTAGCTCTGATTAGGGAAAGAGGCCCAGAGCGCCCCTTCCTGGTTACATGCTTTTCTGCCTCCCCACCCTCAGCTGCACGGTGGTGGTTTAGTCTCTTAAGTCTTGTCCGACTCTTGGGACCCCCATGGACTGTGGCCCACCAGGTTCCTCTGTCCATGGGATTCTCTTGGCAAGAATATTGAAGTGGGTTGCTGTTTCCTTCCCCAGGGGGCATGGCAGGCACCATTCGTGAACTCCACTGAACACAGTTTTATAACCACTAAATCAAAGTGATTCCTAAGAATATTTAGCTGGACTGCTATAAGAACAGTCATTAGTCAAGAGCCCCCTCTGTATTATAGTCGCCGTGATTTACCCATATTCCCTGATGAATTATGCCACCAAATGTTCTTATTCTTCTGGAAAGCTCTTCTTCACTCGTGCTTATTTGCTCAGTCAAATCAGGCTCTTTGTGACCCTTTGGATTGTAACCTGTCAGGCTCCTCTGTCCATGGGATTTTTCAGGCATGTGCTGGGAGTTTAAGCCAGTAAAGTACAGTCTGCGTTATGTTCTAACTAAACACAGAGCACTGTTAAAACAGTATAAATGATTATTGAAGAAAAGAAACTTGCAAAATTCTTTAGATTTTGCATGAACTCTCCACATTTCAGTCACTAAGTAAAATTTCACAGTCAGTCCACAAAATAGATGGTGGATCTGAGTTGTGAAATATTAACATGGCATTCTGATGGTCACTGGGTGGTCTATGATATATAACATATATCATAGGTTAACATTCAGAACCCCCGTTCATTAGTGATGCTACTCCAGCTCCTGCGCAGATGGTACAGTGTAGCTGTACAGGCTGCCGTGAGGGGCAGGTCACACCCCAGGCATGGGATAGGCTTGGAGTCAGGCTCGGCTATTACCCTTTGATCCTCTCTAAGAGTTGTGCTCCTTTCATGTCACCTACTGCAGAAGGCAATGGCACCCCACTCCAGTACTCTTGCCTGGAAAATCCCATGGACGGGGGAGCCTGGAAGGCTGCAGTCCACGGGATCGCTGAGGGTCGGACATGACTGAGCGACTTCACTTTCACTTTTCACTTTCATGCATTGGAGAAGGAAATGGCAACCCACTCCAGTGTTCTTGCCTGGAGAATCCCAGGAACAGGGGAGCCTGGTGGGCTGCCGTCTATGGGGTCGCACAGAGTTGGACACGACTGAAGTGACTTAGCAGCAGCAGCATGTCACCTACAATTGAAAAGTAGCCAGTGTTGCCTGATGTTAATTATATTGGGAATAATAAACCCACTTGTAAAAATACTAGTGCAAAGTACTCATAAGAATTTACCAAGCCAGTGTAAAATTGATTAAACTTGCCAAAGGGCAGCCTCAGTTAGAGGCTGTGCATAAGTTGCAGGGGTGTACAAGAAAACACATTGAATGTAAGAAGAAAATATTAGAAAATGTTTAAATTTTATAGCATTTTACAATTTTCCTACTTTTATATTTTTTATAATGCACACATTAAGGTATTATGACTCCACAAGTACATAATTTATGAAGCTATACATGTTGGGAGTTGGTGATGGATAGGGAGGGCTGGCATGCTGCGATTCATGGGGTTGCAAAGAGTCGGACACGACTGAGCGACTAAACTGAACTGAACTGATACATGTTTAGGTATTGAAGTGTGTTTTGGAAAGATTTTGCTAATAGGATGTGAGAACTACTTCCTATGTTTTTCACAGCAAAAAAGTTCATTATTTTATTTTTTCAATAGTTCAAATAAATACAGATCCAAAGAGAGAGGCATAGGAGACAGAATGAAGATTTTGCTACCAAGAGGTCCTAAGTTCAAATCTCAACTGATCACTTACCACTGTGGTCACCTAGGACAAGATTACATCTCTGAACATCAATGTCCTCATCTGTAAAAAAAGGATAATAGCCCCCATTGTTTTAAATGAGGTAATTTGTTTAAAGTGCATAGTAGATTGCTTGGCACAATAGGTAGTACCTATTATCGTTTGTGAAATCGTTTATTCAAGTTGTCATCCTATTTGTCACATTTTTACATGTGTTAATGGAACATGGTTACATTAAAAACATAAATAATGTTTTGTCCCTTGGGCTAGAGAGAGATAAAGGCTTTCTTGTCCTTTTCAACTCAAACCATAAAGTGTACACCCTGCACTTATTAATTTATGCAAGAGCCCTTGATTCTTGTCTTCATGGGCTCAGCTCTGCTCAGCCATAACTGGATTAATGCATGTCCACGTCCACATTACAAGATTCATTAAGAAAAGAAAAGTCAGCTCACACTATGTGGTTAAGGATAATGGAAATTTGCTTATTAGAAGTCTTCCAGAGAGAAAATTTCTTAATTACTTGCTTTCGATTAAAATGAAGGTAAACAGAAGCAATTCTGAAGTTAACCTTGTGATCATGTTTTCCTGAACATAGTGTGGAAGTCTGACAATTAGGAAGCAATTTCCTGAAGTTCTGTTACATTTGTCTGAGTCTCAGACAGCTTGCAATCAAACAAATAAACAGGAGAGTCACTTCACATACTTTTTGAAAGAGGGTGATATGAAAGTATGGAGTTTACCAAGAAAAAATTTGCATCAGATCAACCTAATTCTTTTAAAGGAGAAACTAGACCAGTTAGTCAAGGGACTGCCTTAGACACAATGTATCTGATTTCCAAAAAGCATTTGCAGGGTATATTGTGACAAATCAGTAGCCAACATGGGATGTATGGTCCTGACCACATGGTGGTTAGGTATGTAGGACTGTAACCCAGTGTATACAGGACAGGGAGTAATTAGGCAGTAATGCCTTGAGTGATTGTTTAGAGGGAGATGGTTAATGACGTAACATTTTTGCACAATAAGGGAATTCACTTTTAGTTTGGACTATAATAAGAAAGTGATTCTTCTGATATTAATATTTAAAATGTCCTCAATTACAACAGGTTTCAGAAAACCCTGGTTGTTTCAGAAACAATGCACACATACAGTGTAGACAAAAAGAGTTCCAAAGCTATGTTGTCATACAACCATTTTATTTCCAGAGAAAGCAGAGGATCAGTTTCTCTCATAGGAATCAATTGCTAAAAAAAATAATTACCACAGTCAAGGGTGTGAGCAGACTATTAACATTTTTCTAATTAGTGAGGAAGATCTTTAAGAGTGGTGTGCTGGTGAGTCTTTAACAATGTATGCATTATAGATACCACAGAAGTAAATAATCACAAGGCCACTGTTGTCAGTCAGTCAGTCAGTTCAGTCGCTCAGTCATGTCCGACTCTTTGTGACCCCATGAATTCCAGCACGCCAGGCCTCCCTGTCCATCACCAACTCCCGGAGTTCACTCAGACTTACGTCCATAGAGTCAGTGATGCCATCCAGCCATCTCATCCTTTGTCGTCCCCTTTTCCTCCTGCCCCCAATCCCCCCAGCATCAGAGTCTTGTCCAATGAGTCAAGGCTTCGCATGAGGTGGCCAAAGTACTGGAGTTTCAGCTTTAGCATCATTCCTTCCAAAGAAATCCCAGGGCTCATCTCCTTCAGAATGGACTAGTTGGATCTCCTTGCAGTCCAAGGGACTCTCAAGAGTCTTCTCCAACACCACAGTTCAAAAGCATCAATTCTTCGGTGCTCAGCTTTCTTCACAGTCCAACTCTCACATCCATACATGACCACTGGAAAAACCATAGCCTTGACTAGACGGACCTTTGTTGGCAAAGCAATGTCTCTGCTTTTGAATATGCTATCTAGGTTGGTCATAACTTTCCTTCCAAGGAGTAAGCGTCTTTTAATTTCATGGCTGCAGTCACCATCTGTAGTGATTTTGGAGCCCCAAAAAATAAAGTCTGACACTGTTTCCACTGTTTCCCCATCTATTTCCCATGAAGTGATGGGACCGGATGCCATGATCTTCGTTTTCTGAATGTTGAGCTTTAAGCCAACTTTTTCACTCTCCTCTTTCACTTTCATCAAGAGGCTTTTGAGTTCCTCTTCACTTTCTGCCATAAGGGTGGTGTCATCTGCATATCTGAGGTTATTGAGATTTCTCCCGGCAATCTTGATTCCGGCTTGTGTTTCTTCCAGTCCAGCGTTTCTCATGATGTACTCTGCATATAAGTTAAATAAGCAGGGTGACAATATACAGCCTTGACGTACTCCTTTTCCTATTTGGAACCAGTCTGTTGTTCCATGTCCAGTTCTAACTGTTGCTTCCTGACCTGCATACAGATTTCTCAAGAGGCAGGTCAGGTAGTCTGGTATTCCCGTCTCTTGAAGAATTTTCCACAGTTTATTGTGATCCACACAAAGGCTTTGGCATAGTCAATAAAGCAGAAATAGATATTTTTCTGGAACTCTCTTGCTTTTTCCATGATCCAGCGGATGTTGGCAATTTGATCTCTGGTTCCTCTGCCTTTTCTAAAACCAGCTTGAACATCAGGAAGTTCATGTTTCACATATTGCTGAAGCCTGGTTGTTGACCTCACTGTTGCGGTCACTAACAAATATTCACTTTTATAGTTAATAGTAAAATGTATTAAAACTGGGAAGTGACATTTTAAGCATTTATTGCCTTTTCCAAAAACTTTTTTGTGAAACTTTAAAAACTTTTAATTTTGAAATAATTTTAGATGGGTAGGAGAGTTGTAAGATAGTATAGAAAGTCCTCACATACCCTTCACTCATCTCCTAATGTTAACATGTTTTAGAACCATTGTACATTTATCAAAACTAAGGAATGAATGTTGATAAAACTCAGGCTTTATTTGGTTTTCACCAGTTTTCCCACTAATGTTCTTCTTCTGTCCAGGATCCTATTCAAGGTACTTTGCTGCATTGATTTGTCATGTTTCCTTAGTTTCTTCTGGTCTATCACAGTTTCTTAGGCTTTCCTTGTTTTTCTATGACAATTTCAATATAATTTACTTGAAGTGAAGTGAAGTTGCTCAGTTGTGTCCGACTCTTTGCGACCCCATGGACTGTAGCCTACCAGGTTCCACCATCCGTGGGATTTTCCAGGCAAGAATTGTCAGTTAATTTTTGAGTCAGTTACTCATGGGCTCGTAACTTATTGGTGCACAATGCCAAAGAGTGTGGTTTAATGGATCAATGTCATGTGGACAGAGGTTTCTAGGGACATAACCACAAGGATTTGTCATTGGTCTTTGCTCTTCAACAGTCTTAATGATGCCTTGGAAAAGACTGTTGCTGCCATGCAAGTAATGGCTTCCCTGGTGGCTCAGTCAGTAAAGAATCCACCATGCAAATCATATTGGCATGGATACAGATGTGGGAATGTAACAAGTCTGTTGGATTATAGTATAGAACCACAGAGATTACAACATAATAGACAAATTTAACAGCATAAAATTTTATAGGGATAAATGTATTTTATAACATAAATGTAACCAACATTTATGTACCAAAACCACTTCCGTAAATGTGCCTAGGGAGACATGATTTAACAGAAGTTCATGCTAAACATGTGCTTAGGGCTTGGGCTTTGTGGACAGTGTGGGAGCCTCAGGGCCCAGCAGGAAGTGACTTGGAGGCTTCGCTTCATTTCAGGGGCATGATCTCTCCTGAATGTGAGGAAAATGTGAATATTTTCAGGGACATGTCCATCCAAAAATCACATAATTTGTCTCAAATGTGTCATGATAAGTGTGATGTAATTTTCAAGGAAGAGTGTCCAGCATCACAAATAGCCTCTGCCCAGCGAGGGCAGTGTGAAAAGGGACCTGGAAAGGTGAGGTCAAGCAGAAGTGCCTCAGCTCATGATCGTGTAGCCAAAGAGGCCTTGCGTAAGGTTCCATGGTCAAGGGCAAGGGTGTGCCCGCAGCTTAAAATGTAGTCTCTCAGTAAGAGCATGAGTGACGGCAAGTGGTGAGCCAGTGCTGTGATTTGATTGCCAGAGCTTATTCTCTTGCTCTGCGTCTGTAGAAATACAGTGTCTAGCTCAAATGAGCTAATAGATTCACTCATGTTTACTTCGTTCAGTCAAATCAGGAGTATTATGGTCAGTTCTGGACATCAGAACTCTGAGTATTTTAAAGGAAGGTAGCCTGAGTGGTCAGAGAACGCTAACCAATGCTGGAGAAGGAACATGAGAGAAACTGGGGGATGCTTAGCCTGCTGAAGAGAAGATGTAGGAGAGTGAAGATTACTGTTTCCCAATATTTGAAAAGCTCGCTCATGCAGAAGCACAATTAGACTTGGACAAATGGCTGTGCACGAGAGAAGGACAAATTTTAGCTCAACAAACAGAAGAGCTTTTAATTATTAGTGCTCTCTAAAAAGGGAGTAAGCTACCTCAGGCAGAAGTATTTAAGTAGAAGCAAAATAAACACTTGGTAGAAATGTTGTCTAGAAGATTGTCTATTCTGCTACGACAGTTGTGTGTTTCTAAGTGTGACTTAGTTCGTATTCTGTTGGCCACTAGCATAATGCTATCAGTATGAAGTGGGATGTTGTGTTGGATCCTTAGTGGTTCCCATCAGCCCTTTGATGTTTTGCACCATCAAGCAGTGGTGCCAGAGTGCCCTCTCACTGCTGACCATGGCGTTTCAGCCACGGAGGGGTGCAGTGCAGTGTGAGTGTGACCACACTCCACACTGTGTATTCCAGTTTAGGAGTACGTGTGTGCTGTCCTCAGTCTTTGTGATTTTCTCCATCAAACATCATCTTTTTTAAGGTTAAGTATTGCTTACTCCTTGTAAGGAAAGTTATGACCAACCTAGACAGCATATTAAAAAGCAGAGACATTATTTTGCCAACGAAGGTCCGTCTAGTCAAGGCTATGGTTTTTCCTGTGGTCATCTATGGATGTGAGAGTTGGACTGTCAAGAAAGCTGAGCACTGAAGAATTGATGCTTTTGAACTGTGGTGTTGGAGAAGACTCTTGAGAGTCCCTTGGACTTCAAGGAGATCCAACCAGTCCATCGTAAAGGAGATCAGTCCTGGGTATTCATTGGAAGGACTGATGTTGAAGCTGAAACTCCAATACTTTGGCCACCTCATGTGAAGAGCTGACTCATTTGAAAAGACCCTGATGCTGGGGAATATTGAGGGCAGGAGGAGAAAGGGACAACAGAGGATGAGATGGTTGGATGGCATCACTGACTCAATGGACATGGGTTTGGGTGGACTCTGGGAGTTGGTGATGGACTGGGAGGCCTGGCATGCTGCAGTTCATGGGGTCACAAAGAGTTGGACATGACTGAGCGACTGAACTGAACTGATTGTATACTACACATATCTTTTCTGAAGATGTAACATTTTAAAAATGATGCTAGTGTTTTTCTGTTACTTTTTTGTTGTTACTACTTTTGTTAATGGTTATAAAGTTCTGCCTCTGTATCTATTTTGCCCATAAGCACCAGAATTTTTAGGGTGTTATTTGGAAGAATAAATGGTGATAGGACAGAATTGTTTCTGTTCAGTTTAGATTTACAGCAATTTTTCTCAATCCTGACTGTATATGTCAACTTGTGCTTGTGTTCAATTGCTCAGTCATGTCCGACTCTTTGTGACCCCATGGACTCCCCACCAGGCTCCTCTGTCCATGGAATTTCCCAGGCAAGAATACTGCAGTGGGTTGCCATATCCTTCTCCAGGGATCTTTACTACCCAGGTATTGAACCCTTATCTCCTGCATTGGCAGGCAGATTCCAAGTGAGCCACTTGGAAAGTCTTCCTAATCAACTAGGGAGCCTTAAAAATTCTAAATTCATAGGGCCTACCTCAAGATCTCCTAGGGGCAGAACCTGTAATATTGTGTTTTTAACAAGTTCATTGCAGTCAGCCTGGAACCAGATAAGAAGCTTTGGTTTGTAATCACTAGCTGGATAACTCTTAGCTCTGTAATTCTGCCCTCACCCCCACCTTCCCTGCCATCTATTAAGACAAGACAAATGCTATCCTTGAAATAGTGAAGTAGCAAAATAAACATTTCAATGTGGACACGGACATCTGCCAGCATGGCAGTGAACTTCAGGTGTGCATGTTAGAACCATGGGAATTTTGCAAGATAAGCATCCCTGGTTGAAATAACCTTCAAATCACAACATTTTTCATACCACTAAAGTTCAGCTCTCAAGAAGATTGTCCTTATTAGGTTATTTTGAAGGTGAGCTTATCTTTCACCCAGGCAGTCAAGAGTTTGAACAGATTAGCATCATTATGAGATCAGAATCAGATGTCAATTTATGACCATTGTCATCCCAGTGAATTCCCCATTGACTTGGGACATTTTGACATAAATGAACATTTTCACTTGTGAGCGGTGTTATTAGAATAGGAAGGGTGGAGCAGGTAAGTATGGAGGTTTGTTAGCTGTGCAGCTGGTCATTCACTTGGGAGTTGCTCAAATCAATTTTATGGCCACTAATCTCAATATTGCAATTATAAAATTTACTTCAAAGGCCATATGTATGGTATCTGCTCCCCATTTCGAGCTTGTCTCTCCCCCTCCGTCAATATAATTCCACGGTGACTGCTTACCGGTTTTAAGCAGGCAAATCTTGAACTTTACATATCAAATAGGGATCTAACTTTCTAGAAAGTTATCTCTCATGGTAAGATGTTTTCTCAGTCTTGGATTAAGCATAAATAGGCAGCTGAGCTATGAGCCCATTGTTGTCAAATCTTGATAAGAGAGATGCCAGGAGGCTTGAAGAAGAGGAATAATAAAAACCTATACAAAGCTGTGCTTCAGTACCCTAGCAAATTATGGGATATTTATAACCCATCTGAGTTGTCTGAAGTGCAAGCGGGCGTATTGTGGCAGTACAGAGATTGCGCCCTCCCTTGCGTACTTCAGCTGTTTGGCAAAACAGATTTAAAGCAAGAACCTTCACTCACAAATCAAAGGTGGAAAAGAATTCATTTAACAAAAAATCTCGTTTTCTTGAAATGACTAAGCCCATTCAGCAACTGCGCTCCATGGCCATTGAAGTAGAATCATTTTAGAATGGCAAGTGACACGTTTTGCAGTCAGGAGCCTACACTTAGCAGCTGTAGGCCTTGGATTCATCACTACTTGCCCTGGTTTCTTGCGTTTGTCTTTACAACAGTCAAACCAGAACAGCCTTTCTTCAGTCTTGTTCTAGAACAATGCGTGTACAAAATCTGACCTTACAATGTCAGAGGGCTAAAGATGTAGCCAGCTAATTCAAAATAATGGTAATAAGAAGAAAGGAGTGAAAACAAGCCCCCAGTAGAAACCGGAATCCCTGCTACCCTCCACCCTAAGCAAGAACATGAGGTAAATGCAAAATTTTTTACTGAGTCCCAAATTCTCTTAAATGAGCAAGACTGAATCAAAACTTTTAATAGTCTCCAGGTTACTTTAAAATTTTTTTAATATATTTTATTTTTGAAAGTTCTTATTTGGTTATTTATTTTTGGCTACATTGGGTCTTCGTTGCTGCACTCAGGCTTTCTCTAGTTGTAGTCCAGGGCTTCTCACTGTGGTCCCTTCTCTTGTTGCAGAGCTTGGGCTCCAGGGTGCACGGGCTTCAGTAATTGCAGTGCACAGGCTTAGCTGCTCTGCAGCCTGTGGGTCTTCCTGGACCAGGGCCTGAATCTGTGTTGCCTGCATTGGCAGGTGGATTCTTAACCACTACACAGCACCAAGGAAGTCCTTATTTTATTTTTTTAATTGAAGTATAGTTAATTTACAATTTTGCCTTAGTTTCAAGTGTACAACAAAGTGATTCAATTATATATATATATTCTTTTTCAGATTCTTTTCCATTATAAATTATTACAAGGTATTGAGTATAGTTACCTTTGCTATACAGTAGGTCCTTGTTGTTTACTGTTTTGTATATAGTAGTGTGTGCATGTTAATCCCAAACTCTGAATTTATCTCCCCACTTCTGCCCCTACTATTCCCTTTGTTAAGCATAAATGTGTTTTCTGTATGTGAGTCTGCTTGTTTTTTTAAATAAGTTCTTTTGTATCATTTTTTTATTTTTAATTTTTTAAAATATTTAACTTTATTATTAAAAAATAATTTGAAAAATATAAGAGCATCTCATTTCAAAACTACAAAGTGTGAGGAATAGATAGAAAAAATGAATTAATCAGAAACATATAAGAGATTCTATAGACTCTTCTATGTATCGTATTTTTAGATTTCACAAATAAGTTACATCATATGATATTTGTCTTTCTCTAACTTACTTCACTTTAATATGATAATCTCTAGGTCCAGCCTGTTGCTGCAAATTGCATTATTTCACTCTTTTTTATGGCTGAGTAATAGTCCATTGGGTATATATACCACATCTTCTTTATCCATTCATCTGTTTATGGACATTTAGGTTGTCTAGGCTACTTCTTTGTTTCTCTGGCCATGATGAGGGTCTTGCAGGATCTTACTTCCCTGACCAGGGATTGAACTGGGGCCACTGTCGTGAAAGTGGAAGTCCTGACTATTGGACTACCAGGAAATTCCCTAGACTACTTCTTGAAAGAGGAGCAGTCAAAAGAATGACTTTACTAAAAAGTAACTGGAAATATAAGCAAGAAATAAGAGAAGAGGAAGAACTGAGAAGAGAAAAAAGAGGAGAAAGAGAGAGAGAGGAAAGTATTTGCTGTGCTGGGTATGGCAACATCTTAGAAACATCACTAGGAAATGACTGTTTCTTTTCCAGGAAGTTAAATTAAATATCAAAACATTTGGTTTTTCCATTTCTATTTTATTGTAAACTCCTCTATTGTGATTCATTTTCTTTCAGAGTACTGTCCCACACCTAGCACATGGTGGCTGCTCCATTAATTGTGAAAGGGGGAGGGGGTGGCAGGTTAATATTTACTTTTTTATTTTAAAATTTATTTTATTTTATTTTTGAATAAATATTTTATTACAGACTGAATTGTATCCCCCACCCCCCACCAAATCCATATGTTGAAGAAAGGTCTTCCACCTTCTTCAACATTGAATTATACCCTCAAATATGACTATAGATAGGCCTTTAAGGAAATAGTTAAGGTTATTAAGATGGGGCCCTAATCCGTTAGGACTGATGTCCTTGTAAGAAGCAAAGGAGGTAGAGAAGTGCATTCAGACCGAGAAAAGACAACAGGACGACACAGCTAGAAGGCAGCTGTCTACAAGGCAGAAAGGGATATCATCAGAAACCAATCCTGCAAGCGCTTTGATATTGGACTTCCAGCATCTAGAACTGTGAGGAAATAAATTTCTGTTGTTTCAGCCACCCAGTCTGTAGTATTCTGTATGGCAGCCTAAAGACACTACTACAATATGGTTCGAAGATTAAAAGGTGAAATGAAAAGTCTTCCTCCTACTCTTGCCTCTTCCCCAAATACCCTTCCCTGCCTTAAAACAGCAGGAAGAATATTACTGAACAATTTTCTTACTGACTCATCACTAATGGGTCTATTAGTAATACAGTGGGCACTAATGGGTTGTGGGTAGTGATGTCCTTATGACATCACAAGTTATACAGGGCTTTGAACACTTCTTTTATTCTCACCTTGTGCTAACTTTCAATATTTTTTTATTTTTTAAGAAAGATTGAGAAACAATTTCTTTGACTGGTTACCAGCAGTGATTGGAACAGTTTATGTACTCATCACTAGTATCTGCTCCACTGATGGCTGATTACCAGTTCTGTTAACATTGTTTATAAAATAGGAGTTGTTAAGAGCTAAACAAGAGCTGAGCCTTTTTGTATGAGGAAAGCACATAGACTTTGATCTTTCTTTTACCTTTTCAGAAGTGCTTTAAATTTGTTGTCTAGTTTCTGGCTATGTTCTGGTAGTTGGGGTTGCTAGAGAAGTAATTTCCAGTTAGCATTTTGTATTCATAAATGACCTTCTGCCTCTATGATTTCAGTCTAAAATTAATGGCTTTGCCAGGAGCTAACATTGCTTTGCTTGAGAGCTTAGTTATGGGCTTCCCAGTGCTTGCCTGTGAGAGTTTCAAAAACTCCACCTCTTCTCAACTTATAAATTCCTTATTATCCCCAGTTGATGTAAGAGTTGTTACAGAAAACTAGTTAGAGAAGTATATTAAAAATGAAACAAGGAGCCCCTTTACTTAGGTAAAAGCTTTCCCACTAGACATGCATGTGATGTACTCTGAAAATGCTCACTGTGGGTGGTGCTCAGGCTGATGGCAAGACTTTGAAAGTTCCTCTGACCTGCTGCCCACCAAGCATCATCACTATCACAGATTAAAACAAGAAAAAGAAAAATTGCTCTTTAATACTCTGTCCTAGTACAGGAAGGGAACAGATCCTTTCTTGCTTCTTAGGTAAGACTTAACTATACAGTAAAATATGACTAGTTCTTCATTCTTAGTCCATTTAGGAGAAACAGCCATGCCTGCATGTACCTTTAGTTCTTGAGACACATGAATCTGGAGTCTGATGAACCTGAGTTCAAATCTTGATTCCAGCACTCACTGGCCAAATGACAATATTTGAGTTTCTTCATGTCTCCAAGTCTCATTTTCCTTTAATGTAAAATGGAAATATTATTAATGGCTACCTCATAGGATTGATATGAGAGTTAAGTGAGATGGTGGATGGGCAGAGGTTTCTACTGGGCCTTGCAGTGTAGAAGCACTCAATAGTTGTGTTTCATCAACCCCTCAGTATGACCAACCTAGATAGCACATTAAAAAGCAGAGACATTACTTTGCCAACAAAGGTCCGTCAAGCCAAAGCTATGGTTTTTCTAGTGGTCATGTATGGATGTGAGACTTGGACCATAAAGAAAGCTGAACACCAAAGAACTGATGCTTTTGAACTGTGGTGTTGGAGAAGACTCTTGAGAGTTCCTTGGACTTCAAGGAGATCCAACCAGTCCATCCTAAAGGAGATCAGTCCTGGGTGTTCATTGGAAGGGCTGATGTTGATGCTGAAGCTCCAATACTTTGGCCACCTGATGCGAAGAACTGACTCATTGGAAAAGACCCTGATCCTGGGAAAGACTGAAGGCAGGAGGAGAAGGGGACGACAGAGGATGAGATGGTTGGATGGCATCACAAACTCAATGGACATGAGTTTAAGAAAGCTCCAGGAGTTGGTGATGAAAAAGGACAGCTGACGTACTGCAGTCCATGGGGTCACAAAGAGTCAGACATGACTGAGCAACTGAACTGAACCCCTCAGTGTCTCTGTCCAGCATGGATTCACCAGAGGTGAGCAATCCTTTGGCGCACAGACCAATTTAGGATGTATTGAATATTTATGAGCCACTTTAAAAATGGAAACTTAAATTATATTTAAGTCCTCTGGGAAGAATATATATCCATACAAATTAAATTACCTACTTTGTTTAATAGAAGAGTGATGATAAGAAAATGGCACTACTTATCCACAGAAATTCTGTTATCATGGTACCACTCTCTAATCTTTCATCCTCAAATTAGCTCATGAGCCAAAAGGGTCCCTTAGATCTTGGAACTCTGGAACAATGCTATAGTTGACATATAATTTGACTAACTTGAATGACCCATTTTTTTGTCATCATCAATAAATCAATAAGTAGGACATGAAACCATACTGTATATATTCAATATTGTTTCAAGTCTCATCCTCTTCTCAAAACACAAAGCATTTTATTTAACAAAATCTGTATCCTTTTTATTAAATGAGTCTACAAGAAATGTCTTTAAAATGGTGGTCTAAGACCAGAATCACACAGGTTGTTAAAATGCAGATTTTTGAGGCAGGGTTGGTCCTGGGAATATGCAATATGAAGGTTCCAAATAATGCTAAAGTTAGAGAATTGTTGCCCTAAAACACACAGAGGTTGGCATTTCAAGGCTCTCTCTTAAATTTTCTTTCTTTTTTTTGGCAATCAGTACAAAAGAGCCTGGTGGGCTACAGTCCATAGAGTCACAAAGAGTTGGACATGACTGAAGTGACTTAGCATAGCATGCACAATGTTAAGTTAGAACAGTCAATTCAAACTCCAGGCCCCACCTGCTTCCGCTTTCAAAGTGGGATTGAATATATGGAATGAGGTTTAGATCATTCTGATGTTTCTCTAGGAACCACTGTTTTGGAAATTCTGATTGGATCAAAGTTTTTGTGATTGTTAACTTGTCCTTCTGACTATAACGCAAATATCTTTCTTTTGTTAATTCCTTTTTTCAAAAATAGATTACAGTAAGTTTTATCCTATCATGACCGTAAGACACATCTCAAGCTTTTATCTGATGGAGTACTTAGCACTCTGGAACAATAATGAAACATTTGGAACTTTCAAGAACAATCTAGAAATTTCAGTTTTGCAAAAGTTTCTTAATACTCTAGGATGTGGATAAACATATCCTTTTCTCTAGGCTGAGTTAAACCAGATAACTCTCCTAAAGCACTAATCCAGATAAGTAATTTATGCCCTGTCTCATTTTCAAAACCAGAGCTTTGGAGAGGCACATTCTACTTTTCCTCAGTAAAGTCATCCTTTCCCACCTGATGGAGGAAGCCATCCTCCTTGGCTATCACCTCATTTGGTTCACTTATTTTTTAAGTTAAATGATTTGGCTTCTCTGTAACTGGGAGGGGCTCAATTATCTTAAAAACTTCACTGGCTTCTTATTGAGTATTTTCAGCAATGACATACATTAGGACAAAGAATACTTCTCTGAAGGGCCTCAAGAAGGTAGCTCTCTTTTTGAATCACCTAGGGCTCAAGACTCAACTTCTCAGCAAGGATAGGTGTCCTTCCTATAAGTGGAAAAGTCAATATTCAGCAAATGTTCACTGTGTTAGAGTCCTAGGTCTCAGGGAACAAGAATGAATAAGGCCTAGGACTTTGCTTGAAGTCATGAGTGGGAGACAACTCTTGTTTTAGTGGCTGTAATACAACATAATAAGGGCCCTCCTAGTAGGTGTTGAACCAGGAGTCATGGGAGCCACATGCAGGAAATGGTTAGTCTGCCTGGGAGGTGAGGATGTGGTAGAGGCTCAGAGCAAATGTAACACAGGAGATGACAGCTTCATTTGGTTGCAGATGATTTCCCATGATTGAAAGCATCTTTTTTGTTTCATATTGTGGGATGAGGGGGAAGGTGTGGTAGGGAGAGAGGTCTACCTGTTCATCTTCCATCTTTGGTGAAGTATTTGACTTCTGGGAGTTAAAAGTTGGCATTTCTGAAGTGACACTTAAGATTAGTCATATGGTTTTCATTTGACAATGATTTGAGACATCAAATGATCTCTTTTACACTTAGGTTACATGATAATTTGATAGCTACTGTAAAATGGGTAAACCACTTGTCAAATTTTGAAAAGCAGACCATCAATCCAAAGGGAGTGACATTGAATTTATATACAACCAAGAATTGCAAATGCAATTTCAGCACCAGCTTCTTCATCTAAGCAATTTTCCAGACCCTTTGCATAAATCAATAGTTAAGATTATTTTTAAAGTTCTCCAATGATTTAATGATGCCACTTTTCCTGTTATTGATTATACATAGACATTGGTAATCTGCACAGAGTCTAATCAATTTGTCCAGTTTATATGCTGAGACCCCTAGAGAAACCCAGGAATTTTCAGAGAAGTGTTATTTCGTTCACTTTCTCTCTCATGTCACCAGGTAATTCCTCATGAACTCCATAAGGAGGTAATCTATGTGACCTATCAGGTCTTTTATCTATTGTATCTTGTGACAAAATAATTCTACTGGTTTTGCTCTGAATCATTTTCTGTGAACTCACTTAACACAGACATAATTCTTTCCCCTTTGGACTGAGAAATGCCCTAAAACTTGCTTAATCACTCCAGGCTGCTATTACCTTCAGGACAGCACCAGTGCATATGTAACTCTTGCCTTCATGAATTCTGGTTTATCACAGTGGGTATGCAGCAATAACCACCTTTCATGGGGTGGCCTGCAATTACCGTGTTTAATGTATGCCATTTACTTTGATCTTGCTCTTCACGGATGGTGTTGAAACCACAGTGCAAGGGCAGTACCCCAAGGTTACTACCCAAGTGGGCAGGAAGATTGGGGCTTTAACTAGCCTTTGGTTTCTGAAACCTATTTTGATAAAACTCATAAAATAATTCTTTGGTTTCACTAAGTCCCTCACCTATTTATATTGACCACTTTAAATTAATTCAGTTTATTAGTTAAACTTTTGTGATGGCTAGTGATAAAAACCCAACTCAAACTAGTGTAGTCAAAAATGGGAACCTCTTGGGGTTCAGTTGCCTGTGGGAGGAAGCAGTGTTGCATCTGAGCCCAGACATAGTGGAGTCAGGGATTCCTGCTCTGCATTGCCTCCCTTTCTCTCCATCTCTTTTTTCCTGCACATCAGATTAAAAAATGCTTGTAAGAATATGGAAAGAGCTTCCCTGATGGCTCAGCTGGTAAAGAATCTGCTTGCAATGCAGGAGACCTGGATTCAATCCCTGGGTTGGGAAGATCCCCTGGAGAAGGAAATGGCAACCCACTCCAGTATTCTTGCCAATAGAATCCTGTGGACAGAAGAGCCTGGTGAGCTGCCGTCTATGGGGTCACACAGAGTTGGACACAACTGAAGCTACTTAGCAGCAGCAACCCACTCCAGTATTCTGGCCTGGAGGATTCCATGGACTGTATAGTCCATGGGGTCAAAAAGAGTCACCCTGCTTCCTCCCAAAGGCAACTGAACCCCAAGAGGTTCCCATTTTTGACTACATTAGTTTGAGTTGGGTTTTTTATCACTGGCCATCACAAAAGTTTAACTAATAAACTTAATTAATTTAAAGTGGTCAAAAGAAATAGGTAAGGGACTTAGTGAAACCAAAGAATTATTTTATGAGTTTTATCAAAATAGGTTTTGGAAACCAAAGGCTAGTTAAAATACCAAATCTTCCTACCCAATTGTATATTGTCACCCTGCTTATTTAACTTCTATGCAGAGTACATCATGAGAAACGCTGGGCTAGATGAAGCCACAAGCTGGAGTCAAGATTGCCGGGAGAAATATCAATAACCTCAGATATGCAGAGGATACCACCCTGATGGCAGAAAGTGAAGAAGAACTAAAGAGCATCTTGATGAAAGTAAAAGAAGAGAGTGAAAAAGTTGGCTTAAAGCTCAACATTCAGAAAACTAAGATCATGGCATCCAGTCCCATCACTTCATGACAAATAGATGGGGAAACAGTGGAAACAGTTGCAAACTTCACTTTGAGGGGGCTCCAAATTCACTGCAGATGGTGACTGCCGCCATGAAATTAAAAGATGCTTACTCCTTGGGAGAAAAGTTATGACCAACCTAGAGAGCATACTAAAAAGCAGAGATATTACTTTGCCAACAAAGGTCCATCTAGTCAAAGCTATGGTTTTTCCAGTAGTCATGTATGGATGTGAGAGTTGGACTATAAAGAAAGCTGAGTGCCAAAGAATTGATGCTTTTGAACTGTGGTGTTGGAGAAGACTCTTGAGAGTCCCTTGGACTGCAAGGAGATCCAACCAGTCCATCCTAAAGTAAGTCAGTCCTGAATATTCATTGGAAGGGCTGATGTTGAAGCTGAAACTCCAATACTTTGGCCACCTGATGCGAAGAGCTGACTCATTGGAAAAGACCCTGATGCTGGGAAAGATTGAAGGCGGGAGGAGAAGGGGACGACAGAGGATGAGATGGTTGGATGGCATCACCAGCTCAATGGACATGAGTTTGAGCAAACTCCGGGAGTTGGTGATGGACAGGGAGGCCTGGAGTGCTGCAGTCCATGCGGTCACAAAGAGCTGGACACAACTGAGCAACTGAACTGAACTGAAGAATATGGAGACAAGGAACCCCTTGTACACTGTTAGTGTGAATGTAAACTGGTACAGTCATAATGGAAAGTAGTAGGAAGTTTCCTTAAGAAATTAAAAATAGTACTATATGATACAGGCTTCCCAAGTGGCTCAGATGATAAAGTGTCTGCCCGCAATGCAGGAGACTCAGGTTTGATCCCTGGGTCAGGAAGATCCCCTGGAGAAGGAAATGGCAACCCACTCCAGTACTCTTGCCTGGAAAATTCCATGGATGGAGGAGACTGGTAGGCTATAGTCCATGGGGTCGCAAAGAGTGGGACACGACTGAGCAATTTCACTCTCACTTTTAACTATATGATCCAGCAATCCAACTATCAGGTTTATATCCATAGGGAATGAGAACGTTATCTTAAAGGGATATCTTCACTCCCGTGTTTATTGCAGCATTATTTACAGTAACCAAGGTATGGAAACAACCTAAGTGTCCATCAAAGAATAAATAAATCAATAAAATATAATGTATATATGTAAATTTACATGTATACATATGGGCCTTCCCAGGTGGCTCAGTGGAAAAGAATCTACCACCAATGCAGGAGACACAGGAGACTTAGGTTTGATCCCTGAGTCAGGAAGATCCCCGGGAGTTGGAAATGGCAACCCATTCCAGTATCCTTGCCTGGAAAACCCCATAAACAGAGGAGCCTGGTAGGCTACAGTCCATGGGGTCACAAAGAGTCAGACACGACTGAGGGACTGAGCATGCATGCACATGTATATGTAATATTCAGCATTGAAAAAAAGATATCCCATAATTTGTAGTAACATGCATGAACCCAGAGGGCATTATGCTTAAGTAAAATAAGCCAACAAAGAAAGACAAGTACTGCATGGTATCACTTACATGTGAAACCTAAAACAAAAAAGAAAAAAAGGAAGTCAAGCTCAGAGAGTATATGAGCATTAACAGAAGCTGCAGGATGAGGGAAACACGTAGAGGTTTGTGAAAAGTTAAAAGCGTTCTATGTTGAATAAGATCTGGGGGTCTACTATATTGCCATTGCCTTCTCCTGAATATGTAACATACCAACTATAAATGAAAACACTGTATTGTATAACTGAAATTTGCCGAGAGAGTAGAACTTAAATGCTCTCACCAAAAAGAATAAATATGTGAGATAATGGATGTGTTAAGCAAATGCAAAATGACTTCCTCCTCTTGGTCAGAAACAAAGCCTCCAGCAGTATCCTTGCTTGGTTTGGGTCACATGCTTATCGTTGGACTTGGTCAACTGTGGCCAAAAGTGTGGGGTCCTACCACATGCAGCCCTCATTAGAACCCCTATATGCGTGAAGTCACGGAGAGAGAAGTTCCCAAAAAGAAGGAAGTTAGCATTCCCAGAAGGAGGGTGGCATGGCTCCCATGCTGGGAGTCCTAAGTGAGATTACTAAATAGGAAGCTTCAGCCACCTTGTCCCTTTTTAATAAGGGGATCTCCTTGTATAATTTTGACTTGCATCTTCATAAGGATAGAATGCATCTACCATGCCCCTAATTTAAATTATAATTTCTGATTTTCTTATGTCCTAACCACACTTCCTTATGCTATATCTCACCTAGCACGATGCCTAGCACCCAGGGGATGTTCAACCACTATTCTTGAAAGTATAAATGCATTTCATCCACTTTACCGTCATTCCACTGCTTCGCTTGCAAAATAATGCATTTGACACTATTACCCCTCTAAAAGGGAATTTCCCAGGTGGCGCAGTGGTAAAGAATCTGCCTGCAATGCGGGAGATGAGGGTTCAGTCCCTGGGTTGGGAAGATCCCCTGGAGTAGGAAATGGCAACCACTCCAGTATTCTTGCCTGGGAAATGGCATGGACAGAGGAGCCTGCCAGGCTACAGTCCACAGGATCATAAAGAATCAGACATGACTGAGTGACTGAGCATACACCCCTCTAAAATAATATGTTAAACTGGTAAGAATTCTGTGGGTTTTCCCCAAGAAAATAACACTTGTAAATGTAGTTCTAACCCCAGCTCTGCAGCTTACTAAATGACTTCAACCTCCTGACACTGTGGATGACAAGATGTGTATGTAACAGGAATAAAAGCCAGAGCAAGGAGTCTCATAGAAAGAACTTTAATCCATCAAACAAAAGTAATTAAAAGCAATTCAAATCTTTACTGGAGATTCTTAGAAAATATGTAAGCAGATCTAATTTGTAATTCTAACCATATATACTTTCTTCATTCCTGTTGTTCTTAATTATTGAACTGTACTCCTGAATGTCCCCTATGTGCCACACATGCTCCCAGAGTGGACAAAGTTCCAATGCCATAAGAGCTTGTATATCTTCCTTGCCTCTCCTTGCACTCAACTCTCAACCTTAAACTGCCTGTCCAGTGCAGCCAGATGGGACTCTTGACTTCCACGACCTCCTCTTCCCTTTCAAGGCCTTCTTTAATTCTGTGCTTTTTAAAAAAGTTTTTTTTTTCCCAACAAGTATCTTGATCTTTACATGTGAAATCTAATGACTCACAGGCAGCTCTTATCCTCTCTGGGACTTGGTGGGGATGAAGATGGGCAGGGAGAAAGAACTGATCTGCAAAGGGTGGCTTTTCCTTAGTACATGGAGTAGGCTGCAAACAGTGTAATAAATTTCATTATCTTTCCTGTTTACTGCATGGCATTTCAGAAAGTATTTTTCTATGGAGAGTGAAGAAAGGGAAACATGAGTTGGGGGAAGGAAGAGGAAAGGATCATAGATAATAAAAGAATGGTTGGCAGCTGAGGAAATGAGAGAGCCAAGAGATTCCAGGTAACCTCTCTGCCCACCGCCCTCTCCTTCAGCTCCCCAGGTGCCGTGTTTGCCAGCCTTCCTCTTCCACAGGGAACTGCTGTCAGCTGCTCCCCCCACCCTCCTTTTCTCTTACTCCTGTCTGCTGTTGACAGCACAGAATTTAGTTTTGGAAAGGTGTAGAGTGGGAGATGGAGAAGGAAATGGCAACCCACTGCAGTGTTCTTACCTGGAGAATCCAGGGTCGGGGGAGCCTGGTGGGCTGTCGTCTCTGGGGTCGCACAGAGTCAGACACGACTGAAGCGACTTAGCAGCAGCAGCAGCAGCAGCAGCAGCAGAGTGGGAAAACAAATGCAGAAAAATGGTTGAATGCAAAAGGAATCATAGGAGTTAGCCAGGAGAATGTCTTAAAAATAATATTCCATGCTTTGATGTCATTGATATTCTTCTCTAATCTATAGGAACCTAATCTGGTAACTTCGTTTGGCTTTTCCAACCAGGCATCTCTTCTCCAAATATACCAGAAGAAAGCAAATTGACAACTTTCAAATGATCAACTTTCACATATGCTGATGAAATCTATAGGCTTCACTTCTTGAAGTCCAAGAGTATTTCTTTCTATATGTATCAAAAATGCTTTTGAATTCTTAAATGGAGTAAGCTTGTATTTGAAAGAAATACATGTTTAACTTGTTTTAGGGTTAAAGCAGAACTGTCTGTGAACTGCTGCTGAAGCACTGTGAGGAGACCATGCATATTTTCAAATCAACTTTGAAGAATTCATGAAACCTGGAAGGGGTGTATTAGCACACTGCCCATAGCTGAGCCTCACAAAAGCTTATCACAGGGTTAGAAGAAATTGATGTAAACTCACATGAACATCAGAAGTTTCCTTTTATTGGGAAACTTTTTGCAGTTTGGGAAGTCTCTTATCATTTAAAGACCTGAGTTGTAGTTTAGTTAATAGGCATTTAAATCTGGCACTAGAAGTAGTTGAGATTTTACAGTTTCCCTGCCAGACCCTCATCACTAGAATTTTTGGATACCTTCTTATTATATTTTTGACAGTTGCCTCACTCAAACGGGTGCAGTCTTTTAAATTTCTGCCTACATTGCACTGGCATCTTCAGATATATTGGCAGCATTTTAAAAGCAACTTATTTAAAAGAATATGTGAATTTGAAAAAAAAAAAGCATAGTATATGCAAACTCTTGGATCAGAGTGTTTGGATATGTTCTATATATAGCATTTGGCAGATACCTAGCTGTCACTCAAAAGAAAAAAAAATAGCTAATATTCAGGTTAATCTAAAATACCTACCTAAAGTCCAATTCATTTTTTCCCAAGTTGGTCTGATAACTAAATAGTTTGTATTGATGTGATGGGAGGAAGTGGAATGAAGGAAGTGTTTCCAGTCATTTAATTTAATTTCATATGTTAAAGCATTTACAGTGAGCATTAGAGAGTTCTTTAAGCAAATGTTGAATATCAGTCTGCCATTTAACATTACATTTAATGTCCCCTAATCAGATTGACGCTGAAAAGGACAACAGTCATTCTTAGTGGTAATCAGCTCAGGCCCAAATTCATCTTTATTTTGGCCATGAATAATCAAATGCTGATGACCACCTGTGCTGATTGAAGTGGTTATCTTATTCTGTTTGGGTTGCTATAACAAAATGCCAGAGACTGGGTGGCTTATAAACAACAGAAATTTATTTCTTACAGTTCTTGAGATGAGGGAGTCCAAGATGGAGGTGCCAGCAGGTTAGATGTCTGGTGAGGGCCTGCTCTGGTTTGTACCTGGTGGCTTCTCTCAGTGCCCTTACCTGGTGGAAGGGACTAGGAGCTCTCTAGTATTTCTTTCGGAGAAGGCAATGGCACCCCACTCCAGTACTCTTGCCTGGAAAATCCCATGGACAGAGGAGCCTGGTGGGCTGCAGTCCATGGGGTCGCTAGGAGTCAGACACGACTGAGCGACTTCACTTTCACTTTTCACTTTCATGCATTGGAGAAGGAAATGGCAACCCACTCCAGTGTTCTTGCCTGGAGAATCCCAGGGACGGCAAAGCCTGGTGGGCTGCCGTCTACGGGGTCGCACAGAGTCAGACACGACTGAAGCGACTTAACAGCAGCAGCATTTCTTTATTAGGACGCCAATCACCTCCCAAAGAACCCCACCTCCTAATACCACCACATTAGGCATTCAGTTTTCAACCTATGAATTTTGGAGAGACATAAACATTAGACCATAACAGCTGTGGATCAGAAGTCAACAGGATTTAGGGGTTTTGAGGGAGGGTAGTTTTGGGGGAGCTTGTAAAAGTCTTTCATGGGATTAAAGCAGAGCAGGAATTCACATTCTTGGTGCTTGAAATTTATCCTTAGTGTTTACATGGGGGTTTAGGACAACTGACTCTTAATGGACAATGTTGATTGCCTAACCTGGATATTTTCTTTTTCTCCCTTTTTTATCAGAACTTTGATTTTGTTTGGGTATTTCTTCCTTCCCCATATAGTCCTGTGTTTCGAGAGTAGCTGACCCCAATCCTGGCTCTAGGGATGTGCCTGACTGGCTGACATATCAGCCTCACTCCCTTTGTTAATAATCTGGTTCAGTGATAGACATGTGGCTCAGCTATGGACCATGAAACCAGAGGCAAAGTCTGCTGGTGAGGGTAGGAAAGGAGTTCTGAGGAGCATTCCTAAGAAAGAGTTATTAAAAAATGTTCCTCTATTTCTCTGAATGTTATTGTATCTCTATGTGATGTCTGGAACAGCTGCAGCCATTTTACAACCATCCTGAGGATAATGCAATACTGAGAAAAACACAGAGGAATCGGAAATAATGTGGGTCTTTGATGACAATGATAAGCCACTGAATCAACTACCTACCTCTAGACTTCTTCCTTTGTGAGATGATAAACTTTCCTACTGTTACGCCATTGGATTTCTTTTACCACCAGCCTAACAGACCGTGACTGATAAAAATATCCAAGAGGAGCCTTGGTTGGAGTCTTGGCTGATTCAGTTGCTGAAATAGCTTTTCTAGTGCCCGAACTTAAAATAACGTAGGCTCTAACTATTCTATCAAAGATGAAAGTTGTATAAGACAGCTTAGTTGGAGTCTATGCCATTTTGAGTAAGAATCAAAGCTAGTCTCTGTGATCCGAGGTGATCCAACAAAGTTCATTGTCAATTAAATAGGGCTACAAGCACCTCTATTTCTCAGGAGTACTTTCAGGATAAATTAAATTATATAGTTTAAAAGTGCCTTTAGAAGAAAGGTACATCATGAATTCAAATAATGATAGCCCTTTTTCACATGTCTTTATATCTACATAGGAATGAAGGCTTATAACATTTCCTCTCCTGAGCCTACAGGGTAATCATGTTTGCATGCTATTGTAATTTCAGTGGTAACAGTGAAAAAAAGACTAAGGATGTTCTACAAAAAATGTTTTTAGACACGAACTCCCCAAATCCAAATATCCACACATATGTAACACTGCTGCTGCTAAGTCACTTCAGTCGTGTCCGACTCTGTGTGACCCCATAGACGTCAGCCCACCAGGCTCTCCTGCCCCTGGGATTCTCCAGGCAAGAACACTGGAGTGGGTTGCCATTTCCTTCTCCAATGCATGAAAGTGAAAAAGTGAAAGTGAAGTCGCTCAGTCATGTCTGACCCTCAGCAACCCCATGGACTGCAGCCTACCAGGCTCCTCCATCCATGGGATTTTCCAGGCAAGAGTACTGGAGTAGGGTGCCATCGCCTTCTCCATATGTAACATTAGTAGTGAAAAGTGGGTTGCCATGCTTTTCTCCAGGGGATCTTCCTGACCCAAGGATTGAACCTGGGTCTCCCCCATTTCAGGGAGATTCTTTATTGTCTGAGCCACCAGGGAAGCACCACATAACAAATTAAGCATATAGAATTTCAGTGCTAGAATTCTGACACACTAGTTGAATACTCATTCTTTGATATCATATAAAAATCCATAGAATATTTCTGAAGCAAGTTTGAAGAAGTTAAAATTTAATTATTTTTAAGAGGTGAAGCATGACATGCTTATGAATTGTTTAGTCACTAAGTCGTGTCCCACTCTTTTTGACCCCATGGACTACAGCCCACCAGGCTCCTCTGTCCATGCCATTTCCCAGGCAAGAATACTGGAGTGGGTTGCCATTTCCCTCTCTAGGGGATATTCCTAATCCAGGGACCAAACCCCCATCTCCTGTTTTGGCAGGTGGATTCTTTACCACTGAGCCACCAGAGAAGCCCATGCATATGGATAGAAGGATTCAAATTGAAACATGCTAAATTTTTATGAGCAGAAGAATGAATGACTATGTTGGAATATTATATAGCAGAGAAAATTAAATTAACAGAATTTACATACATTCACATAAAGAGACTACATATATATATATGTATATATACACTATATATATATGTATGTATATACATATATAACCATGAATTTACATACATTCACATAAGGAGACTACATATATATACACTATATATATATATATATATATATGTATGTATATACATATATAACCATGAACAGAAAAAGCAGGTTGTAGAATATATACAATATGATTGTATTAATACAAAGTATAGGGCCATATAAAATGAAATTATTCTTCAGGGATACATACATTTATACATTGGGCTTCCCTGGTGGCTCAGTGGTAAAGAATCCACCTACAATGCAGGAGACATGGGTTCAATCCATGAATTGAAAAGATCCCTTGGAGGAGGAAATGGCAACACACTCCAGTATTCTCGCCTGGTGAGCTACAATCCATGGGGTCACAAAAGAGTTGGATACGGCTTAGTGACTAAACAACAATATTTATACAGTATTAAAAAACTCTCATTGATGATAATCACATCGTTTGGGATAATTGCCTCCTCCGTGTATTAGCAAAGGGAATGAGATTGGAAGGAGAGGCATTTGGTACTTCAAGCTTTAAATTATATTGGAAATATTTTATTTCTTAAGTTGAATAATGAATTCATGAGTCTTCACTCTATAATTTTTAAAAAACTTTTTGTCTGAAATGTATAATATATTAAAAAAAATAAAAATCTCAGTTTTCTGCACAATGGGAGTGCTAACAAATTTCCCAGCTTTGTGAGGATAGGATTCTCTCTTTCTGTCTAGAAGATTCTAGCTTTCCCATTCACTGTAATGTTTTCTAACTATATAGGGATGGAAGCTTCTTAGTATCTATATAAGAGAAGTAGACAAACATGCAAATTTAGTCAGATTATCTGACTGATATATCATAATGTATTATTTTTCTTTTAATACATGTCTGATCACTAGACACTATTGTAGCAGGATAGGTGATACTACTTGAATACTCGTCTCCTGGCAAGATAATTAAAATCGTCTTTATCTTTTGTTACTATCAGTGCATCATCCCATTGCATCTTGCAATAACTTCTCCTTCAGACTGTACACTGCATACCTCTCTTCCACAGCAGTTATATTTATTTGTGTGATTATTTTGTCAAGGTCTGTTTTCCAGACAGGATTGCAATCTCCAAACAGTCAGTGATTATCAGTTTTGCTCACTATTATATTCCCAGAGCTTAGTAAAGTGTCTGGCTCAGAATAAATGTCCAATAAAACTGGTGGAATGGATTGAACAAAATAGAATTGCATCACTTTTTCTTTCTCACTGTAGCCTACTAACATTAAGACCTTCTCAAATTTTTCCCAAGTGATATGAGAAAATGGTTTACTATCTTCTTTTTCACCAAATCCCTCCACTTTATTTTTTAAAATACTTCATATCATTACTTGACTATTTTATTTTAGGTTTCCCCAAGCTAAAGCCTGACTTGGGTACAGATGATACCAGGAAACATAGGAAAGACTTGGGAAGGGTGAGGCATCAAAGAAGAAAAGCCAGGGAGGGAGACTGGAGCAATATCTGGACCTGAGGAGAAGGATCCTGGAAATTTATACCTGCAACTGACTGGCTAGTCCTCATTTCTTGCTATAAACTGCATGGGAGAATTGGGAGAGATACTGGAAATTAAGCCAGTCAAGTCAGTCAGCCACTATTTCATTGCTCATATAGGTTCTGGGGACACAATGTGGCATAGAGGTTGAGATCTAGATTATAGAGTCAGTAGCCAGATGTTTTACTCTTGCCTCTTCCACTGCCTTGGGTTGTTAGATCTGGGTCTCTGACTAGGGATTTTACCCAGGCCCCCTCCATTGGGAGCATGGAGTCTTAGCCACTGGACTACCAGGGAAGTCCTGTGGTGATTCATCTGCTTTTGTTCCCAACTGGTTTAAAAAAAAAAAGAAAAAAGAAATCTTGTTTCTTTGCTTTTTCATTATTCCTGGTGGTTCAAATGGTAAAGAATCTTCTGGCAATGAAGGAGACCCAGGTTTGATCCCTAGATTGGGAAGATCCCCTGGAGAAGGAAATGGCAACCCACTCTAGCATTCTTGACTGGAGAATCCCACGGACAGAGGAGCCTGGTGAGCTACAGTCCATGAGGTCAAAGTCTTGGATAGTAGGAAATTCAGGTCTTCTGACAGGATAGTAGAGATGATCATTTAAGCTGGAAAAAATTTCAGTGGCATTCATATTTAAAATCTTACATGTCCATGCAGAGAGTGACCCAGCTATATGAAATAGTGGGGAGCTAATGGCATTGGAGGGAGGGTTGAGAGGGATGGGTTAGAACTAGGTATTTTATGTAATGAACCTTGGATTTACATGGATTTGCAATCAATGTTATTTGAATTTGCAGTTGTATTGATGCTACACTGAATGATAATATTAACTTAGAACCACACAATTCTGTGGAGCAGTTCACATTAAATCTCATTGATGTTGTTTTTATTGAAGTAAGTTGCTCTATTAGATCTGTTCCTGTAGTCCTTGGAAAGGTGTGTCCTCTATATAGGTACTTATAAGTCATTTATTCAGGATTTACAGTTATGTATGGAAGGTGTGATAGTGGGAGGTGTGATTAAGTGAGGAAACTAATTTTATTTATGTAGCTTATTGAGAACTATATTTCTTTATTTTATATCTTTGGCATATAAGAGAGTTAGCTTAAAATTCTTAAGGCTAAAAATATTAAAACATTTTTCTTATAAAAATTATACATTCATCTTAAGAATCTGGAAAATACAGAGAATAATAAGTTAAAAAGTTGAAATTATTACTAATACCACTAATATTTTTATCTTAGAAAATCTCCCTGTGTGTACGAATATAAAAGCTAAGGTGTTTAAAGTTGTTTTAAGCTATTTGAATTGTTAATTTTAATATTTATGATATATAAGGTATAGATATCTGTAACATATATATCTTTATACATATACATTCATCTTTAAGATGTATCTGTATGTATGTCGAAGAATTGATGCTTTTGAACTGTGGTGTTGGAGAAGACTCTTGAGAGTCCCTTGGACCACAAGGAGATCCAACCAGTCCATCCTAAGGGAGATCAGTCCTGGGTGTTCATTGGAAGGACTGATGTTGAAGCTGAAACTCCAGTACTTTGGCCACCTGATGTGAAGAGCTGACTCATTAGAAAAGACCCTGAGGCTGGGAAAGATTGAGGGCAGGAGGAGAAGGGAATGACAAAGGATGAGATGGTTGGATGACATCATCGACCTCGATGGACATGGGTTTGGGTGGACTCCGGGAGTTGGTCAGGGACAGGGAGGCCTGGCGTGCTGCGGTTCATGGGGTTGCAAAGAGTCGGACACGACTGAGCGACTGAACTGAACTGAAAGTGTACTAAAGCAGTTTGACTTTTATTTACATTCGGTTAGGTTAGTCAGACAATCTTTCCTTACTGGATATTTTATCAGATTTCTATAAACATGGCATTGTTTTCCAAAAAGAAATTAATTTGAACTATATATACATATTATACATGATATACAACATCTTTGTTTAAATGACCAAGTTATGGCTTTTACCTACACGTATTAAACCTAAAAAAACCACATTTCCTTTCAGTAGGGTTTCTGTTAAGTTGATAGTACTCATTTTTTAAGAAGACTTATCTGATTTGAAATTGAATGTTCTCTGGTTTTGCTTTGGGTCATTTGATGTTGACTTGGAGAATAGCTTGCCTGGAGCTTTCCTAAACCCACATTGAAACCATTTCCTCGTCTGGCGATTTTATGTCAGAAAAGTTCTGTGAACTTGTATAACATTTGCTCCCTGGCACAATGTTACCGTGTTACCTGGGGAGAATGGTAAATTGAATCTTTTTTAACAATATGTAACTCCTAAGTCTAACACTGCCAAGAATATGAAACTCTAAATCCCTAGCCTGTGTAAATGCGTAATTATCTGTGAAACTAGATTTTTTTTTTTTGAGTCAAAAACAGTTTTGTCCCCATCACCTGTAGGTAATTAGTTGGGATTACAGGGTGCATCTGGCCATCCTTTTAGAAATCAGTCTGTTATGCAGAACAAATAAGTTTTCTGAGCCTGGAAACAGCCCCCTACTAACCTTGGTGAAATAGCAGTAGCACTCACAGCAACTCTGCCTTGATTAAAAATTAATGATGATGTGAGCAATGGGAATTATTTATGAACTGTGAAATCTATGTCTGATACATTTAAGAAAAAATGAAAGCTATGGCTGCTCAAAATTGACTTCTTTCAGTACATTTTGAGTTTCCTTCATACAAAAGAAAAATGTTTAATTGATTTATAGCTTTTTTCTCTTAAAGAATAATGTTAACTACATATTTTGTTTTTCTATGATTTAAAGAAAATCTCAAATAATGCTTTCTTCCAAATAATTCCAATAAAATTGGCAATGCAGTCATAATTTTGTTGGCAATTTGAGTACAAGAATGTTTATATCTTATTGAAAGCTTAGGACAATGAGAATGAAATCAGAAGAGGTTTGCTATTTGCTATTCTCTGTTATTTGTTTAATATTAGAATTACATGAAGTATATTTTGCATGAAATATTTCAGTATGAAGGAACAGATGCTGGGGAAAATGTAAAGCAATCCCTTTGCCTTGGGAATTTTTTCTCCCATTTTTCATGATTTGGTATTTGGTGTTCTTCCAAGGTATTCTAGATACTTCATGAGGTCTGGGAAGAATGAGATGACAGGCTCATTGGAAGTGATAATTTTTACAAATGGCTTCCTTCAGGATCTGCCCTCCAGATTTCACTACCCTATGTTTTGAAAGTAAAATCTTGAAGTAAGTTATTTAAGTCTGAAATATTTGTGGGGTACATTTTTTTCCTCCACCCCCCTTGCCTGTCTGCCTTCCTCTTTTCTCTCTTTCCTCCCTTCTGTTCTTCCTTCCTTCCATGGAAAGGGAATGCTGCCTGCCATTTCAGTAAACAGGGAATGTGGTCTGCCATCAAGCCAATACCCCCTGCAGTGACCAAATGTATGCCCCGAGGGGAATTCAGGATGCAGAAAACCAGGAAACATTTGGTGCTCTGGATACCAGCCCTAGATAGTTAAGATGCATATCTAAGGAATAATTTCAATGAAGCCAGACTCTTGCACCTTCCCATACATAGAAAAGCATGAAAATCACTAAATGGAGATGTCTATTCTTTATGGTTAGCAGTAATCTTTTAATGTCCAACCACATGTTTCTTTCAACTACATGTTTTTTTTTTTTTTTTTCAACAAAAACTCCTATATATCATCCCGGCTCCTCCCTTATCTCTTTGGAGCAGTTCCTCAGAACTATCTGAGAAGCTATCTCCCAGACTATACTTTTCAATAAGATCCTCAAATAAAACTTAAACTTTAGGTTGTGCCTTTTTCTTCAGTCGACCTTCCCTTCTTTCCTTCTGTTCTTCTTCCTTCTCCTTCATCTATGTATTCAATCATTTATTCATCCTTCATTATTGATTGCCTTCTAGATATTCATTACATTTAGTTCTTTGTGGAAAGTGATCAAATAAAACAAAGCCTCAACCGAGCCCTTATTTAATCCCTCTAAAAACCTATGTTTAAGGTTATTATTATTCTTGACTACTTTGAAAAACTTGAAGCTTGGAGATATTAAGTCCTTTTTGCCTAAGGTCATTGAGCTAATAAACAAAAGGTCAGGGTTTTTTCTTCTGTCTTTTCCCACTGTGCAGCAAGCCTTCTCCCAATATATCAGAGATGACTCCACCCAGTTCTGTCATTTTCCAGAATAAAAGCTCATTATGCTACACTATTCTGCATTCAGACATAAAGACAGAAAAATGTGTGAAAGAGAAAGTGTTGGTGGCTTTAAACAGAATCAAGTAAACTTCAGATGAATCCATGATGACAAAAACTTTGGGAAATAAGAATAACTACCATTTATTGAGTGCTGCTACTGTTTCCATTATTTCCCCATCTGTTTGCCGTGAAGTGATGGGACCGAATGCCATGATTTTAGTTTTCTGAATGTTGAGTTTTAAGCCAGGTTTTTCACCCTCCTCTTTCACATTCATCAAGAGGCTTTTTAGTTCCTCTTCACTTTCTGCCATAAGGGTGCTGTCATCTGCATATCTGAGGTTATTGATATTTCTCCCAGCAATCTTGATTCTAGTTTGTGCTTCATCCAGCCTGGCATTATGAAGAATGTACTCTACATATAAGTTAAATAAGCAAGGTGATAATATACAGCCTTGACATACTCCTTTCCTAATTTTGGACCAGTCTTTTCCACCTTCTGTTCTAACTGTTGCTTCTTGACCTGCATACAGGTTTCACAGGAGGCAGGTAATGTGGTTGGTATTTCCATGTCTTTAAGAATTTTCCACAGTTTGTTGTGATCTGCACAGTCAAAGGCTTTAGTGTAGTCAATGAAGCAGAAGTAGATGTTTTTCTGGAACTCTTTTGCTTTTTCAATGATCCAGCGGATGTAGCAATTTGATTTTTGGTTCCTCTGCCTTTTCTAAATCCAGCTTGAATATCTGGGAGTTCTTGGTTCAGGTACTGTTGAAGCCTAATTTGGAGAATTTTGAGCATTACTTTGTGAGTGTGTGAGATGAGTGCAATTGTGTGGTAGTTTGAACATTCTTTGTCATTGCCTTTCTTTGAGATTGGAGTGAAAACTGACCTTTTCCAGTTCTGTGGCCACTGCTGAGTTTTCCAAATTTTCTGACATATTGAGAGCAGCACTTGAACAACATATCTTTTAGGATTTGAAATAGTTCAGTTGGAATTCTATCACCTCTACTAGCTTTATTCATAATGATGCTTCCTAAGGCCCACGTGATTTTGCACTCGAAGATATCTGGCTCTAGGTGAGTAATCATACCTTAGTGGTTATCTGGGTCATTAAGATCTCTTTTGTATAATTCTGTGTATTCTTGCCTCCTCTTCTTAATATCTTCTTCTGTTTGGTCCATACCATTTCTGTCCTTTATTTATTCTGTCCTTTATTTTCTTGGGCTCCAAAATCACTGCAGATGGTGACTGAAGCCATAAAATTAAAAGACACCTGCTCTTTGGAAGAAAAGCTACGACAAACCTAGACAGCGTAGTAAAAAGTAGAGACATTACTTTGCCAACAAAAGTCTGTCTAGTCAAAGCTATGGTTTTTCCAGTAGTCATGTATGGATGTGAGATTTGGACCATAAAGAAGGCTGAGCGCCGAAGAACTGATGCTTTTGAACTGTGGTGTTGGAGAAGACTCTTGAGAGTCCCTTGGACTGTAAGGAGATCAAACAAGTCCATTCTAAAGAAAATCAGTCCTGAATATTCATTGGAAGGACTGATGCTGAAGCTGAAGCTCCATACTTTGGCCACCTGATGTGAAAAGCCAACTCCTTAGAAAGGACCCTGTTGCTGGGAAAGATTGAAGACAGGAGGAGAAGAGGGCAACAGAGGATGAGATGGTTGGATGGTATCACGGACTCAATGGACATGAGTTTGAGCAAGCTCCAGGAGATGGGAAGGACAGGGAAGCCTGGCGTGCTATAGTCCATGGGGTTACAAAGAATCAGACGTGACTGAGCATCTGAACAACAACAACACTGAGTGCTGTTAGGTTCAGGAAACTTTCACACTTACCTCCAATTCTTATAGCAGTTCTACAAAGGTTGCCCTTTTTACAGATGGAAAACTGTGGTCTAATTTAGAAAGATTATCTTGATGAAAATCACAGTTTAGTAACAGGTTGGAGATTTGAATCCAGGTTAATTTGATTTATGTTCTTTCCACTACACTACCTGATGTTTGGAGAATGAAGCCAGAAGGATCAACTGGGTATCTCAGACATTTCGTCACTCTTTAATTTTTTACTCTTTTTTAAAAAATTTTATTGGAGTATAGTTGATTAATAGTGTTGTGTTATTTTCAGGTGTACAGCTAAGTTAATCAGTTATACTGCTGCTGCTAAGTCACTTCAGTCGTGTCCGACTCTGTGCGACCCCATGGACGGCAGCCCACTGTCCCTGGGATTCTCCAGGCAAGAACACTGGAGTGGGTTGCCATTTCCTTCTCCAATGCATGAAAGTGAAAAGTGAAAGTGAAGTCACTCAGTCATGTCCAACCCTCAGCAACCCCATCGACTGCAGCCCACCAGGCTTCTCTGCCCATGGGATTTTCCAGGCAAGAGTAGTGGAGTGGGGTGGCATTGCCTTCTCCGTAATCAGTTATACATATCCACATATCCACTCTTTTTTAACATTCTCTTCCTATATAGGCCATTACAGAGTATTGCATCAAATTCCCTGTGCTGTATACAGCAGGCCCTTTTTAGTTATCAATTATGCATATAGTATGGAGAAGGAAATGGCAACCCACTCCAGTATTCTTGCCTGGAGAATCCCATGGACAGAGGAACCTTGCGGGCTGCAGTCCATGGGGTCGCAAGAGTCGGACACGACTCAGTGACTTTGACTTTGACTACTTGATATATATAGTAATGTGTGTGTCTATGTCAACCCCAATCTCCTAATTTTTCCCTTGCCCCTTACTTCCTGGTAATCATGTTTATTTTCTACATCTGTAACTCTGTTTTGTAGGTAAGTTCAATTGCACCTTTTTTCAGTTCCACATGTAAGTGATATGACATGATATTTGTTTTTCTTGTTTGACTTACTTCACTCAGTTTGAGAATCTTCAGATCCATTCATGTAGCTGCAAATGGCATTATTTCATTCTCTTTTACAGCCGAGTCGTACTCTGTCATTAAGTGCTGCTTGTGCCAGTGCTGCGGTGACTGTGGACAAAGTCTTCCCTCATAAAAACCTTCTCTCTAGTCCTTCTCGTACTGAAGCCAGAGTTCTTTGTAGCCCACTCTCTGTGAGAAGATTTCTTATATGCTTATCTATTTTGGCTAAAATGGTGCATAAAATAGGGGCACATTTCTGAAACTGTTAATTAGGAGATTAGTTTTCTGTTTATATGAAGGACAAATGTCTTTTGTAAAGAGAGGAAAGAATAGAAGTTCAGTGTTTATGGAACACTGGGCCACACTAACCATCACAAAATGCAGGATGGAAGTCAGCTTTGGTGTGGAGCTCTCAGTTTTCAGTGTTTAGTTACAAACTTTCTCCTAGTTGTTATGATTACATTTTATTCACAAAGGGAAAAGAGTAAGGGAAGTGACCTAAAGAAATGGTAACAAAAAGCCAACATTTGCTGAGTATTCACTGCATGCATGCTAGGTACAGTGTCAAGTGCTTACACAGAGAATTTAATGTAATCCTCACAGCAACTCCTGGAGATAACCTTATAGCCCCCATTTCGCAGAGTCGAGAAGACTGAAGCACAGAGAAGTCTCAATATGGCCAGGTCACAGAGAAGAATAGGAATTTCAATCTAGGCAGTTGATGATCCAGGTTAGTTAAATTCACTTAACAATTTATCATCTATCCTTTTATTTTGGTCAAGGAAACACAGTATCTCATTCATTTCATTTAATTCAACTGATAGTTTTGCTCTAAGCCCTCTACAGTATCATAATTATTCATAGTCATCACCATTTATTTAGCAACAGCCTCATGCTTGGTGGCCAACATATACAGTGTTTGGTAAAAGCTAAGGCGATATATTTTTCTTCCAAGTTTTTTATTTGTGTCCTCTCAATGTTGTATCCGGAGAAGGCAATGGCACCCCACTCCAGTACTCTTGCCTGGAAAATCCCATGGACGGAGGAGCCTGGTGGGCTGCAGTCCATGGGGTCGCTGAGGCTTGGACACAACTGAGCGACTGCACTTTCACTTTCCTGCATTGGAGAGGGAAATGGCAACCCACTCCAGTGTTCTTGCCTGGAAAATCCCAGGGACAGGGGAGCCTGGTGGGTTGCCGTCCATGGGGTCACACAGAGTCAGACACGACTGGAGTGACTTAGCATAGCATAGCAATGTTGTATCTCTTCATATTCTTTCTTCAGAAAATGACAAGCTTTCTACAGAATACTAATGAGTTATCTCTTTTTATTCTGTGTAAGACATAATTCAGATTATGGAAAGGGCTGTTTTCATTAGACAAAGTTAAGGTCAGTTAGCAAAAGCATGTGGAATTCATTCAGGTTCTCATTTTTATAGCTATCTAAAATCAGTAAGAACTGGAGTGTGTCTTGGTTTAAATTTTTTTTAGTATTTTGTCTTGCAAGATGATCTAGAGTTAACTAAGAATCAAGAAACAGGAAGCAAAGACCATGCAAAGGCGATGCAAGACATTGGCATTTGGTTGTGGGCAATCAAATAGTGGTTAAGAAAGGACGTGGCTCAGATGCTAAAGAATACACCTGCAATGCAGGACACCTGGTTTCGATTCCTGGGTCAGGAAGATCTCCTAGAGAAGGGAATGGCTACCCATTCCAGTATTCTTGTCTGGAGAATTCCATGGACAATAGGTCTGTGGGGCTGCAAAGAGCTGGACATGATTGAGCAACAAACACAAACATACAAGCGCGTACACACACACGCACGAGGATCATTGTAGCCACCTCTGGCAGCAGGGAGCCAGGTCTACGTAGGGCTGCCTCTTTTTTGGCCATTCCTCATCCTTTGATGTCTGTATCAGCATACCATTCCCTGCTCTGATCTCCAGCATTTCACTGTCAGCCATGGATATGTACCCTGCTGCTTCTCACTTCCATCCCAAGGCCAGCCCCAGGCAGACTGTTTAAGAAAATAGCCTGTCTTGCTTCTCTGCAGATGGGATATTTTACATGAGAAATAATCCAGCTGATTCTTTTCTCCACAGTTTGAATAAGAATGAGCTGGCCTGTGGTTTAGTAGGGATTTGGGTCAGGAATGAGCTATGCTGTCAGAAGAAAAGGCAGTTAATGATGGGAGTTTGTGAACTCTTGGTTTTGAGTTCCAAATATTGATTTAGACGTAAGTTCAAGAATTCAAGACCCTATAGTGCTATTTATTTCCACCTCTGAGTCTCAGTTTCTTTTTCCATGAACTCAAAAGTTAGTCCAAGAAGTAAAAGAGATGATGCATACACTGTGTTTAACATATGGTCTGATACATGTTGAGTGCTCAATTAATGTCATTTATTAGTGTTGTTGTTTTGGTTTTTATTTCATGGAGAAGGGAAAAACATCCAACCTCTGTTTTCAAATCTTCCCCAGAAGCATGGTCACCTGTGTCCTACAAAAGGGCTAATAATGTTAACCCCCTCACACCAATCCTGTTCCCATTGAGCTAGTTGACTGTGCTTTGCCATATAAGTGTATCTAAGACTGTAAAAGGCCCTTCAACTAATGAATGACTTTTTCAGGGAATCCTCCTTTGGCATCTTATTGTAAATTTTGACCCTTCCTCTTTCCCGATCTTCCATATCCTTCCCTACTTTTGACTGATGATCTATCGATTTTCTGAGAGACGTGTCTTTTAAAAATTAAAGCGTGATGGTGCATTTTAAAGTTGTTCCTGATAATTACATCCATTTTTTACATTAGATGCTTTGTTTTTATATTGCTAGAAGCATGGAAATTAATATTTATATTACTTTCTTGGTATAATGTGCTTCTTGTCATCATGTAAAGTCTCTCTTTACCCTAATAGTACTTTCTGGCTTAAATGTTCTTTTGCATGAAATTGATATTAAAGCACCAATTTTCCTTTCTGTAAATGGAACATTATTCGGCACTAAAAAAGAGAAAATTAGTGATACACCTGATAAGGATGAATCTCAAAAACATTAAACTGAATGAAAGAAGCCAGATAGAAAGATCAAATGTAGTAGAATTTATAGAAAATTTATAGAAAGTTATAATTTATAGAAAATTAGAAAAATTCTAATTTATAGTGACAGAAACCAGGTCAGTGATTACTAGGGGACAAGTTGGTTGGAGGAATTGACTGGGAAAAGACATAAGGAAACCTTTCACAGTGAGGGAAATATTCTGTACCTTGATTTGTAGTAGTAGTTACAAGTTTATATTTATTGTCAAAGGTCATCAAACTATACTCTTAAAATGTTGTTGTTCAGTCGCTCAGTCTTGTCTGCCTCTTTGTGGTCCCATGGACTTCTGCATGCCAGGCTTCCCTGTCCTTTACTATCTCCCGGAATTTGCTAAAACTGCTGTCCATTGACTCAATGATGCCATCCAACCATCTCATCCTCTGTCACCCTCTTCTTCTGCCCTCAATCTTTTCCAGCATCAGGATCTTTTCCAATGAGTCCCTCTTCGCATCAGGTGGCCAAAGTGTTGGAGCTTGTTTTAATAAAGTTGAATAATATAAAAAGATCTGATTTGATGGTTTCTGTTCTTTACAATATGAGCTTTTTTGCTCTCATTATGAATGATGGTTTAGCGCCACACAGGTTTCTGGGTGGATAGTCATTTTCCCTCATACTTCAGATGTGTTATTCTATTATCTGCATATCATTGTTCAGGAGAACTTAGTCAGTCCAGTTGCTTATGTTTTCTTTTCCTTCTTCCAATAGCTTTGAAGATTTATGTTTTGCTGCAGAAGTTGTACATTTTCACTAAGATATATATATATAATTGAGGATTTGTTTTTTAATTACTGTATTTGAAATTAAATGTAATCCATAATGACTGACTTCTTTCTTCACTTCTGGAAAGTCCCTGGACATTCCTTCTTTGCATATTGGTTCTTTTTCATCTTCTCCATTATTTTCTTCTATAATTCTTATCAGATATACATTAGACTTCTTATTTTAATTTTCCAATTTCTTAATACCCTTTTCATGTTCCATATTTTGAGTACTTATATCTCTTTGTGCTACATTATCCAGAATGGTTCCCTTATGCCTGTCTTCCACTTCACTAATTCTCTTTTCACCTGTTAAGGACTTTTATTTCAATGAAGGATTTTTATTTTACTCTTAAAATGTCAATTTTTAATACTTTTCAAACACATCTGCTTGTTTTTCTACTGTCCAGTTCTTGCTCTGTGTTTTCTGTTTCTACCTTTATCTCCTTCACGTTTTAAATGTGTTTATTTCTAAGTCTCTCCATTTTCCTTTATTACCCCAGGTCACAGTGTGCCATTTCCACTCTCTGCTTTGTCTACATCCTTTTTCCCTATATGGTCTGTGATTTTTTATCATAAGTTGATTTTCAGAAGGGTTTGTTTAATGTGTGAATCCCATAGGATCTGGAGCCGTTTTGAGTTTGCCTCTGTGAGGTCCCTAGAGATTTCACTGGTCCTGGCCTAATTTTTATGTTTAACTTCTTTGCCAGATTATGTTTCCATTGAGCATCATGACAGTATCTTCCCTCTCACAGGCTCTTTTATAAAGTACCTCTTGCCACTTTATTTAGTTCCCCTTGCCCTGATTGCAGGCTGCCCTGTGGCTGGCTTTAACTAATAGAATGTGGTGGAAATGACATTTTATAACTTCCAAGACTGGATTTTAAGAGATCCCCGACTTGTATTATCACCACTTAACTTGCTTCCTCTTAGAGGCCAGTCGTCATGTTAGATGCCTAACTACCTTGAGACTACCATGCTGTGAAGAAGTCTATGCTTTCCACATACAGAGGGAGAGCTGAGAGAAAGAGCACCAAAGCAATCAACCATATGAGTGACGATTTCTTGAACCTCTGCCTCACTCTAGCTGAGTCAACAGATAGATGCAGGCAAGTAAATAACCCAGCCTCAAGTAGAACAGAAGAACCATCTAGCCAAGTTTGACCTGAATCTCTGACTACAAGATCATAGGCAAGTAATTTCTTTTATATTGAATTTTGATATTTGAAATAATATGAAACTATCAAAAAGCTTCATTTACATAGTCATATAGAAATGACCAAAACTCTAATTTTCTGTGGCTTTTATATTTCACAATTCTATTTTAAAGCATATTTGCTTTTTATTTTGTTTTTAAGTTGCATTAAACGTTGATTAAGATTCATAGGATCAACTAACCTAAGGACAATAAAATTTTCTTCTTGTTTCAAATTTCAAAATAGGAGGTCCCTGGCTGTACTTTTTTCCCCTCCAAACTTGAACTCTGCATAAGCAAATAATTTTAATTCACCATATATCTGCAGATTTCTGATTCTTAGTTGGTGCTTTTCCACTCATCAAGTGTTAGTCGCTCAGTCTTGTCTGACTCTTTGTGACCCCATGGACTGTAGCCACTATGCTCCTCTGTCCATGGAATTCTCCAGGCAAGAATACAGGAGTGGGTAGCCATTCCCTTCTCCAGAGGATCTTCCTGACCCAGGGATCGAACCCAGGTCTCTTGCATTGCAGGCGGATTTTTTTACCATATGAATCACCAGGCAAGCATGGTATAGGCAAATGGCATGCTATCTTACCACTGCTTTAGTCTAGTGGATGTAGCCTTTCAAATCCATCTTTCACTGAGGTCTTTCTATGTTCCCTGCAAGGACTGGAAATGCATCCTAGCTACTAGGACAATTCTCAATCCCTTTGGGATGACTTACTCTGATCATCATAAGGAAAAATGAATATTTCCTCTCTGATACTACTCTTCTACCTGCAATATATAGTAGTTTCTAATTTTTTTTACAGAAGGAGATTTTATTATTTAGTTCAAAATACTTTTATTGAGCAAAATCCCATCTTTTCTGTCTCACTGGCCTTTTTCACTTACGTATGTCTTAGTCAAACTGAACTACCTACTCTTCCTATACATACCCCATTCTGCATCCTGTTTGTGGAGTTGCTCATGTTGTTCTCTTTGCATGAAATATCTAACCCTCTGGTACCCATAAATAGATCTAACCAATCTTTCAGGCCCTGCTAAAGTGCTTTCTCTTCCATAAAGACTTTTTTTTGATAGTTCAAGCTATAATCTCTCCTTATCTTGAAGACTAATGTTTCAATTGGTCTGTAATTGTCTTCTGATTTCTACCTTCTCAGGACTTTAAAGCATAGTGGTTTAAAACAGAAGTTGGTGAAGTATAGCTCACCACACATCCAGAAAACTGATGGTTTTTGCAAATGAAGTTGTATTGGAACGCAGTCACACTCATTCATTAATATACCATGTGTCATTACTTTGGCACTGCAATGGTAGAGTTGACTGGTTGGAACAGAGACCATTAAACTCTAAAAGTCTAAAATATTTACTATCTGGCACTTTACAGAAAGATTTTTCATCTCTGGTTTAAAGCATGAGAACTAGACTTTGTATAATTTTTTAACATTTATCAACTATTTGACCCACAGGCTTGCACTGGAGGTCAAATGATAAAATGGGAATGAACTATTTTGGAACCTTTACAACATGAATATAGAGTATTTCTATTGCTGTTACTTTGCCTTAACTTAAACCATATTATAATTTACCTCTAACTAAATAAATCCTTCTTATAAAGAAATGAAAAGAAAGTAGAAAGATCATGGTATTATGACATTATTACATTCTTTTCATACTATATATATATATATATATACACACACACAACACACATATGCACACACACATGTGAGGCGCTTTAGATAGGAGCTTGACTAAGCAAATATCTAGATTAAGCTTAGAAAAATAGAGGAAAACTTTTCCTTTGTAAGCTCTAATGAGGTATGCTATGACTGCAAAATAGACCAGCACATCTTTGGTTGTTTGTGTAAAATGTCCATCTCACGATGATATTTAGAGAGTGAGGAAGTTGATGTTGCCATTTCTAGGCATGAAAGGATCCCTCAGCTTTTGTGTTTTTGCAGAGCCAGATTTTGGGAAACAGAATGTCAAAGATGGTTTATCAGAATGGATAATAAGTGAAAGGTCACTGTCAAAAAAATAACCCAAAAATGGATAGCTCCATGATGATGGTAGAGGGAGCCGTTTTTTAAAGAAAAATCTCCGAGCCAGTGGTATTTTAAAAGAAGGAATTATGTTCCATCAGGAAATTTTGCTTCCTTATCCCTTCTGAAAAAAAAATATTAAATTTTTTTCTAGGAAGGAGACCCCAGTAAACTATAAATTGTTTTCTTCACTGTTAGTGCAGTGAAAATAGCAATTGGGAGGGAGTGTTTAAGGAGCCTGGCATTCTGCAGAGCATCAGGGCCTCTTTAATGAAGAGAGAGGCTGTCAGGGAAGATGGACAATGTTCCCTTTGTTAGAGCAACACAGTGTCTTTCAAAATCATATTTGTTTTGAAACTCAGTGGATTTGCATACAACCATGAGGAGAAACAGTTTAGATGCTGCAGAAGAATATGAATAAGAGATGTTTGCCTTAAAAACTATAACAAATAATGATACAGGCCTTGAAAACCAGGAGTTGCAATGAAAGAGTGCTATAAAAAGTTCACTCAAACTTTGAAATTTTCTGGTAAATGAGTTATATCGGCTTGAGGGGGACTATAGTACACATGGATACTTTGGATATGAAAATGGAATCAAAACTATTCTCTTTTGGCAGTAAAAGTAAATTTTATGTCAGTGGATTCTTAGATACCTTTTTTTTTCTTTCTTGGGCTTCAATTTTACATACATTCATACAGTAGTAAAATGATATAAATAGCGAAAACTTTAAAACATCTAGAAATTTCTTTGACTCAGACAAGGAAATCAAGAGGGTTTATTGTTTCCAAGTATGTTAGTGATACCAGATTGTCCAAGGAATTTTATCTCTATGACAAATAGTCTGATATGGCTGGCTACTTAATGGTGTATTTATACCTTAACGAGGCTTTTCCTTTAAGAGAAGTGCCCTGGGGATCAGAACCAGTTATTGAGATTCTGCCCAGGTCTCTGGATATAAAATGCATTTGTAATGTTTATTTTTCCCAATGTGCTTTTATTATATGCAATACTAGATTACCCAGAGTATAAAAAGCAGCAACAAGGTAGGGACATTAAAAAAGAAGCAATTGGAGGTGGACAAAAAATTGATACTGTGTGTGGATGTGTGTGTGTGCATATATATTTATTCTTCATCAGTTCAGTTCAGTCACTTAGTCGTGTCCGACTCCTTGTGACCCCATGGACTACAGAGTGCTGGGCTTCCCTGTGCATCACCAACTCCCGGAGCTTGCTAAAACTCATGTCCATTGAGTCAGTGATGCCCATCCAACCATCTTATCCTCTGTCGTCCCCTTCTCCTCCTGCCTTCAATCTTTCCCAGCATCAAGGTCTTTTCCAGTGAGTCAGTTTTTCCAAAGTACTGGAATATATATTATTCTTCATTTATATCTGTATATATAAAACAGCAGTGAAAATGAACTAAGAGTTATATAGAGAACTCTTTTGCCTCAATTTGTATGGTTAAAAATGTTTATGCATATGCTTGTACACTTTATAAGAGCAATACTGCAAACAGAATTGACATTTCTTTGAAAGCTGATATTTTTCAGGGTCACACTTAGCAATTTTAAGTGACTTAGCACATATATATATATATATGTATATATATATATGCATATATATATATACAGCATCAAAGTAATTTCCATAAAAATAAACAAGAGCTTTGTTGGACTTTCAGCTAATTTGTGTTTTTGTAAGGTTTCTATGCTGAATTATATGTTGAGGGAAGGGACACCATAATATTTTCAATCAGGACATGATTACATGTCTTGCATCATACTGGGCCTTTTAGAGGAAATTAAAGATGCAGCCCTTTTCTACAAGGAGCTTGTTACTTATACAAGCATGAAATATACTCAGGAAACAATTAGAGTCCTAGTTATAATTATATTTGTTTGACATTTATTTAGTTTGATTATGTTGTTAACTATCATATTGATAGAGTCCCTTATTAAACTGTTAAATACCATATGTCCGAAATCTGGGTAATTTGCAGTTACTGATTAAATACCAAGAGAGATAATCCATCACACCACAGGTAGATGATCAGAGAGCATCTCTCCATAGCTGAAGTTTGCCCAGCTGTAGCCTAGCAGACCAAAGGTTCCAGCTAACTGGAACCTCCAAATAATTGGATTTTTCCCCTTGCACTTAGGTTTGATGGAAAAAAAGCAATGCTAAGACAGTAACCAATGAGAGAATTTTTTTCATTGAGTTCCTGAGCATGGTTTTGAATCACTATATGTAAAGCCCAGTTTCCTAGCCCATCTCCATGTGTAGTTCTGCTTAGTGAAAGCAATTATTGCTAAGAGTGGCCTTGAAAAACATCAGCTTTCAAAGGAATAATAATTCTGTTTGCGGTATTGCTCTTATAAAGTGGACAAGCACATTCAGAAGCATTTTTTTTAACCATAAGAATTGAGGCAAAAGAGTTCTGTATATAACCCTTAGTTCATTTTTACTGAAATCACAGTTTTACTTACTTGGCTGTATTCTACCATTGAGGTAACTAAGTTTTATGTGTCTGGAAACGTGTTCTGTGGCCTGACATCCTTCTGAGGGTCTCTAAGGATGGCAACATGGCTAATCAGATCTACTAAAAAGATCCATCAACTAAGCTCACAATGTAATGAAGAGTATCCCAATTACCACATGAATCAGTTACAGGAAAGTCCGTAGTTTAGGAGTTGAATGCTGCAGGTACTGTAGGGCCAGGAACTGTGTTTGCCTTGTTCAGGGCTCTATGTCTAATGCAAGTGAATTAGTTGAATTAAGTATTTCCTATTAGAATGGTCATCTAGATTGTAGCTTTTGAATTGGTCATACAGAGATGCTGCTGAAGAAGAGAAGGAAAGACCTTCTGGGGGAAGAATGAGTGGTGAAAAAAATGCAGAGGTGAAAAGAAAAGTGGGCAGTGAGGAGTGGGATTAAAAACTTCACTGAGTTACAAAAAGCCATTTAGGAGATTATTCAGGGTACAATATCAGCTTTAAAGAAATATTAATTCTGTCTCCTCTAATGCTTAGACTTGGTGGTGGCTTTAGAGAGGTATCATTTTATGTGTGTGCAGTTTTATTCTTCTATACATCATTCTTACCTGTTCCTCCTCCACACCCCACACACACATTTTAAATTAGAAGAAGGATCATTGCTTATTACTAGGGTCAGCTTGAGTTTTAGCTTTGAAACATCCTGAACAAAATTGTTAACTGGGCATGTCTGCACCCCAAGGTGCAGAGCTAAAAGAAAGTTTTGCGAGATTCCAGAAGTATTTCACTTGACAGCATGTCTTCACTTTCCTTCAAGATGAACTCTCGGCTAAATCTCATTATTTTGCTATTCCTGAATCCATAAAGAAGCCACTTGAAGTGTCCCTGAAGGACACTAGTGTGTTGATTGTTAGCATGGCTGAGTTGGTGCACGATGCCTTTGGCACTGTGTACCCTGAGGAAATGCCATCTCAAATGCATCATTTTGCTGAGTGCCTCTGCTCAATGCCAGTTCTGGTTTGTCCCCTGAGTAGGCGTGCTTCCTAGAAATTACCCTTCAGCTGACCCCACAGCACATCACACATTACATGTTTAGTGATATCATTCCCATTCCCTGGCTGCAGACAAGAGATGTCTGAGAAGAGGGGAAAGTTTACCATTGAAGGGAAGCGGAAAATGTTTATTTTATGTCTCATCAGAGGCTCGCTGCCAGACACACATTTCAGGGCCCAGTATTCTGGACCTGCAGATGCACGTGGACACTGAAGTGTGGAGAATACAAGTGGAATGCAAGACCAAGAAGACATGGGGAGGTCAGAGTGGTGTGTAATGACTTTAATTTTTTGCAAGGAAAATGTCAGTTTTCACATGAAGGAGCATCTTGGAAAGATTAGAAGTACTGGAGCTAAATATCCCTAAAGAATGTTGTAAAATTCCCTTTTTCAAATATGACAGATTCTCTCATTTCCGGGATAGATTAAATTAGCACAGTCTTGCCTGAAAACAAAGGGTTAATTCAGATGCTCGCTTAAGACATTTGTGCATCAGCCAGGTCTGTGTGACTGCTTCATGTCATTCAAAAATACAGTGACTCTGCAAATATAAGCGTCCTCCTATACTTATGTCCTCTAATTCCTTCCTGGGGTTAGCAATATTTGGGTTTGCTAAAAATAAGAAAGAAAGAAAAAAAAGAAATGTGGTTTGGGGCGGGGGGACTCTATTTAGTAATATGAACACCTTGAATGTTTAACAGAGCATCCATTACTCATCAGTAATTCAATCACCATTCTCTGCATAGCTAAAACTTTAATGACATTTTATGTAATCTCTGTTTACAAGAAAAATAGAAAGTGTGTGTGTGTGTGTATGTGTGTGTGTGTAGCAGAAAAAACAGAAAGACAATAAAATAAAAGATATTTTTGAAGTCAGTGGGTAAATATTTCATTTTAAAGCATACAGTGATAGGATGCCGATAGAAATGATATTTAGGGTCAGAGGAGGAATAAATATTTTGAATCTGTGTATACTCTAGAATTAGTTAATATCATTATATTTTTACAAACTTTACTTCCTAAAAAGTTATTTGAGGTAGCTCACATTCATTCAACAAACATCACTGAATGCCTCATAATTGTCTACATTTTTTGAAAATAGATAAGGAGTGTCAAATCAGACAAAATTCATAATGCCATGTACAGTGAATGTGATTACTAACAGGAGACAATTCTCAATTTGGTCTTGTAAGTTTATGTATATCTTGCCTTAGGGTCTCCCTGGTGGTTGTGATAAAGAACCAATTCAGGAGACGCAAGAGATACGAGTTCAATCCCTGGGTTAAGAATATCTTCTGGAGAGGAAAACGGCAACCCACTCCAGTATTTTCACCTGGAAAATTTCACAGACAGAGGAGCCTGGTGGGTTACAGTCCATGGGGTCACAAAGGAGTCAGACACGACTTAGTGATTAAGCAACAGCAACAGCATACCTTGCCTTTGTTCTGAAATAGCTTTTCAAGAATGTTTGCACAGCTACCAGTCTCGGAAGAGAAAGAATTTCCTTCAGGAGCAAAAAGCCAGCATGCTTATTGCCTATTATAAAGATCTGAGTTCCCTAAACTCAGGGAATTCTTCTACTATTAATAAAGGTAACCCACAGTGGGCGCAGGTATGTGGTTTTTAAGTTATGTTGTAAGAATTGGGGCTTGGGCATCGGGTGCAAACACTGATACTCTGCCTGGAGTAATTGTTGAGAGTGCTAAATAGTCCTCTTCCTATAAATTACAGTCCTGTATCTCTGGGCCCAGGATCTTGGGCTTTAGTCAAGAGCCATAACTGTGTACAGATACTTCCTTAGTTTGCATGTAGGGTAAAGCCTCAGGTCGTTCACAAATCTTGTCAACTACATGAAGTATTTGCACTTTATTCAAACACTTGAGCCAAACTAGTCCTTTCTTAAGGTGAAATATCTTCCTTGGTTTTTAATTTTCTTGTTAAATTTAAACTGAAAAACATTCTCAGGGGAAAAAGGGTAAAGGATGTTGTAAGTGAAGAAAGAGGTAAAATGGGGTGATGGGAATATCAAAAATAGTGGGAAAAAACAGGTCAAAGAAAAGAGCAGGGCGTAGGTATGAAACATTTTTGTATGTTCAGACAAATGTAGTTTTTAAAAAAAAATTAAATTCATCCAATGGCTGTACTAATAGACATACTTTTGTTGAAAATACAGAGAGGCTAATTAATCAGGAGAGAGGTGGTTTAATAATTTTCACCTATTTTTAAATGGCAAATTTTAATTACAATTAAAAAATGGAGAAAATGGTAACTCACTTAAAATGTAAACTGATAAGAGTTAAAGGAAATGATAGTTTTCTAATGTTCTAATCATGCCATGCTTGTCCTGAATACTGCTGAATTCACCGCTTGGAAGGGAAGACTAATCTTATTAGGACTATGTCATAATTTAGAATATGACTTCTTACTATTTCTTAATTACAAAAGTGTCAGTAAAAACTGCAAACTCAGTTATTTAAATATTTGATACCTTTGAAAATCCACATCTGTTCATCTATTAGACAAAATGAATTTATTTATAAGATCTGATTCATTTCATTTTAATAAAAATAAAGATAAAATAAAGTGAAATGAACTGGAAAAAATAATAGTGTAAGTCAGAAAGTAATTTTTAATGAGAATAAATATTGGATAAACAGAATTCACTGCCACTGATTAAAAAATACTGTACATAGTGATTTTTAAAAAAATATCATGATGGAAATAAGGCAGCTTTCATTTAGAAGAAAAGCATCACTGATTTCTTAATCAACTGAGAACACCCACAGGGGTAATTACAGGCCACTCTTGTTGTTAAACATGGGCTGCAAAATCCATCTAAATCAAGTAATCAGTTTGTTGATTAAAAAATAAAAAGGACTAAGATGATATATGCCTTAAAGAGAAATATAAGACATTCTGAGAATATCATGTGTGGTGGAAGGATTACTAATACATGCAAAATTCTTTTCTCAAAATCTTTGAGTAGTATTCAAAATGGTAGAACAGCCTGGTTTTTCAGGCTTATAAATTTGGGGCTGCTAACACTTTCTCACTTGGCATTCTTCGTTATCTCTTCATAGTTGCTGTGTTTGCGGCACAGAGAAGTGAAAGATGCAAAGAAGAAAGAAATAAGTCAGGAAGCTTGTGATCTATTTGGGAAGTAAGGCCAAAAATAAAAGTCAAAATAAAGATTCAGATAATAGGACAAATTAATGTTGGAAGAAATGCCATGAGATAGAATGTGATTGACCAACAAAGATTTTTGCAAACTAATTGCTAGAATTCACATAGGGGAATCTTTGGTAGACTAGGGTGTCCAAAAAGTCACCGATTTGATTCAGCCATGAAGGACAGTGAAAACTGGCTGCGTGAAGAGTACAAAGATTAAGATGGGGTTGACAAACCTGTTTTGGGCTAAATCTGGCCTGGAGACTACTTTATACAACCTGCAGAACCAAGAACGAATCATACATTTTTCAGTTCAGTTCAGTTGCTCAGTTGTGTCCGACTCTTTGCAACCCCATGGACTGGAGCATGTCAGGCTTCCCTGTTCATCGCCAACTCCCAGAGCTTACTCAAACTCACGTCCATTGAGTCAGTGATGCCATCCAACTATCTCATCCTCTGTCATCCACTTCTCCTCCTGCCTTCAATCTTTCCCAGCATCAGGGTCTTTTCTAGTGAGTCAGTTCTTCGCATCAGGTGGCCAGAGTATTGGAGTTTCAGCTTCAACAACAGTCCTTCCAATGAATATTCAGGACTGATTTCCTTTAGTATAGATTAGTTGGGTCTCCTTGCAGTCCAAGGGACTCTCAAGTGTCTTCTCCAATACCACAGTTCAAAAGCATCAATTCTTCTGCACTCAGCTTTCTTTATAGTCCTACTCTCACATCCATACATGACCACTGGAAAAACCATAGCCTTGACTAGATGGACCTTTGTTGGCAAAGTAATAATATCTCTGCTTTTTAATATGCTGTCTAGGTTGATCATAGCTTTCCTTCCAAGGAGCGGAAAAATAAAGTCAGCCACTGTTTCCACTGTTTCCCCATCTATCTACCATGAAATGATAGGACCAGATGCCATGATATTAGTTTTCTGAATGTTGAGCTTTAAGCCAACTTTTTCATTCTCCTCTTTCACTTTCATCAAGAGGCTCTTTAGTTCTTCACTTAGCCATAAAGGTGGTGTCATCTGCATATCTGAAGTTATTTCTATTTATCCCGGCAATCTTGATTCCAGCTTGTGCTTCATCCAGCTCAGCATTTCACATTATGTACTCTGCATATAAGGTAAATAAGCAGGGTGACAATATGCAGCCTTGATGTACTCCTTTCCCAATTTGGAACCAATCTGTTGTTCCCTGTCCAGTTATAACTTTTGTTTCTTGACCTGCATACATATTTCATACAAATATATATTATATACATATTTCTCAGGAGGCAGGTCAGGTGGTCTGGTATTCCCATCTCTTTCAGAATTTTCCACAGTTTGTTGTTATCCACACAGTCAAAGGCTTTGGCATAGTCAGTAAAGCAGAAGTAGATGTTTTTCTGGAACTCTCTTGCTTTTTTGATGATCCAGTGGATGTTGGCAATTTGATCTTTGGTTCCTCTGCCTTTTCTAAAACCAGCTTGAACATCTGGAAGTTCATGGTTCACGTATTGTTGAAGCCTGGCTTGGAGAATTTTGATCATTACTTTGCTAGTGTATGAGATGAGTGCAATTTTGCGGTAGTTTGAACATTGCCTTTCTTTGGGATTGAAATAAAAACTGACCTTTTCCAGTCCTGTGGCCACTGCTGAGTTTTCCAAATTTGCTGGCATATTGAGTGCAGCACTTTCACAGCATCATCATTTAGGATTTGAAATAGCTCAACTGGAATTCCATCACCTCCACTAGCTTTGTTCATAGTGATGTTTCCTAAGGCCTGCTTGACTTTGCATTCCAGGATGTCTGGCTCTAGATGAGTGATCACACTGTCATGGTTACCTGAGTCATGAAGATCTTTTTTTGTATAGTTCTGTGTATTCTTGCCACCTTTTCTTATGTTTGAAAAAAAAGAAGAATATTCATAACACTGAAAATTTATGTGAAATTTAAACTTCAGTGTCCACCAATAAGGTTTTATTGGTACACAGCCGTTATCCATTTGTTTATGTCTATGGCTGCTTTTGTGGTACAATGCAGACTGTACAATGTACATGTGTACCACAGGTACAATGTGGCACAAGGGCAGAACTGAGTACTTGTGACAGAGAATAAATGGTTTAAAAAGTCTAAAGTATTTAGTATATAGATCATTACTAACAAAGCTTGCTGACTCCTGATGTAAGAGAATAATGGGAAATGATAATGGAAAGGAATGTTGGCATGCTTATAAGACACCCAGCTTGAGATGAAAAGGAACCCTCGCAGGTTTTGAATATAGGAGGAAGCCAAACTGCCTTTGCTTCCTAAACACATCACCTGTGCCTAGAAATGTTTGTTAAATCATAAAAAAATGAACAACAATGTTTCAGATTCCTAACCCCACTGTTGCTTTAGAATTGTTGCTCTTCAAAAGAATGAACGCTATTTCAGCAAAGGCCATGTACCTTGACTCTCTGAGGTTGTCCATCCTAATCTCCCACAAGTGTGCTGTGAGCGGCTCTCACAGATTTTGACGTTGTTGGGCGTGAAACAGTACCTTGTGTTTTGGGGCTTTTCTAAGAGTGTATTTAAATGACTCCTCCCTGGACCTTTCTTCTCTGGATTGTATGACATTGTTTGTCTTCTACTTTTCCTACATAGCTCAGATAGAACTACAAAAAGTGAGAGTTTGCACTGACACAAAGAATTGACCAGAAAAGCTCACTGTCTCTAGAGGGTTTGTGAGAGCCAGATCATTAGAGAAAAAGTTGTTCAGGCAAAGCCACATTGCAGAAGGAGGCCAATGTTAGACCACTCCTGTGGGTGTTCGCATCAGATCCACCATGGATTCATTTCAAATACCAAGTTTCCTCTAATATTTTAAGGCAGCGTGTCACCAAGCCTCGCTAAGGGGTGAAATATAAGAAGAGTGTAGAGAAACACATGGGAAGAACCTCACCATAAAAAGAAAACAAACTCTGGGAAATGTGGTTAAGAAATATCAGACTCAATTAATAGTGGAGCCTTCAATAACTTTAGAGAAATCCAATACAAACCAAATTCAAATGACATGCCAGAGTTTCTAGCCATGCTTGCTTTCAGTTGACTGTGTTTTTAAAAAATCTTAGGCGGATTTCTTTAAGGAAACCAAACCTGGTTAAAACCTACATTCCTCTAGGTAATAAAAATTAGGTAAAATACAAATTTCACATTTTTATCTTTTACTTAAAAACAGATATCTTTTTAAAGTTTTTGTCTCATTTACAAAAAAATTTTTTGAGAAATGATGGGACGATCATTTCTCAGTAGATCATTCAGTAGAGTAAGGCAGAGATGAAGTTAAGGGAGAACGTTGAGAATGAGAAAAGTTATAATATTTTAAAAATGCAATTTAAAATAAAAATGCATAACTTGTTTTGGAGCTAATCCCAGATAAGTATGACTATAGTCAGGGATAATGATGAAATCTGGATTAGAACTGTGTAAAGCTTTGAAAAAGCAGTAAGCGCAAGTGTTGGGAATGTAAAATGGATGAAATTTTGGAATGATCTTCTACTCTAAATGGAGGGAAATAAAGCTTAACTCACATGTCAGTATGGTCTCATAAATACTCACCTAGAAGAGCACAACCACAGAATACTTGGATATAGATACAGATGCAGACACACACATGGACATGGACAAATAGATGTGCTTTAGGGTATGAAAAAGTTCCTAGGTCAAAACTGTAACAGTGCAATGCATTCTAGAAAAAAAAATCATTTCCTACCCTAGACAAGAATGTAAAAAAATGACTGCCCCACAACATTGTATAATGAATCTTCTAGCCGCAGTCTCCTATAGAAGCATAATTTATGTAGTGGATGACAAGAAGAGTTTTATGATATCTGGAATTCATTTAAAAATTTTAGATGGGCAAAACTGAGATCCAATTAAAACCTTAATAAATGACTCTGTGTTGAATACAAATATATTAAATTAATATGTGTGCAAGATGAAATTGGAAAAGTTATGGGAGTCTGAGTTTTAATTCTATTTCTATTAGGAAACATTATAACTCAGAGAATTACATGGTAATGGGACTGTTTACACTGAAAGCAAAACTGAATTTAAATAGGACATTTTAGCCCATGACTTGTCATAACTTATAAAATCTCAGCCTTAAGGCATATTAAAATTAAGGTGAAAGGCTGGTGAGGAAAAGGAAGATGGACCATTAGAGCCCAGAAGAACCCACAGGAGGCTGATGTAACAATAGGGCCAGTTCCCAAGGATCTTACCATGGAGGAAAGCAAGGGCTGGCAGGCTACTGTACATCAGGCCCCACCCACATCATACAACCATGAGAGATACAGCAGGGAGAGTCTTTGGTCAGATGAAATTCTCATGAGCAGAAGGTGGTAATAGCTGCTTTTATGGGAAACCTGGATGGGATATGCAATGTCTTTGTTAAAGTAGGACCCAGGAGCTAAGGGTTGATAGATACAAGTGAGTATACCTATCCTGTACACTTAGAAAGATAGAATGTATTTATTTCCCATATACTTACATATTTGCTCTAGGTTTTGTATCCTAGTCTGTATCCAGCACGTGGCACACGTGCGTGCTAAGTTGCTTCAGTTGTGTCCAGCTCTTTACAACTCTATGGACCATAGCCCACCAGGCTCCTCTGCCCATGGGATTCTCCAGGCAAGAATACTAGAGTGGGTTGCCATGCCCTTCTCCAGGGAATCTTCCCAACCCAGGGATAGAACCCCTATCTCTTACATCTACCTGCACTGGTAGGCAGGTTCTTTCCCATTAGCGCCTCCTGGGTAGGTCCCAGTATGTATTCTAGAGAGGATATATTCTTACCCTTGGTTTTTTGACTATCAAATCTAAGACAATTAGATTAAATTTGAATGGTGTCAAATGATAGAGATTGGGCTTCTAATCTACCTGGGAGCCGAGTGTAGCAGTTATGAGTGCAGACACAGAAGCCCAACTATCTCAGTTCAAATCTCTGTTGCCCTACTTACCAGCTGAGAATGACAACATTGATATGAATGTCATGAGGATCAAATGGGATATTGTATATAGTTGCAGGGTGCCTATGGTTGGTTATTATTATTTTTGGAAACAGGCTTTTGGCTTTAAGTCATGTAACTTGAGACTTGGAAAATTATGCTGTATCTATGGGCTAAACTAAGCTACTCCTATAGTTTGGCTAGTTTTAAAACAGACAACCAGTACCCACCTGCACATCTGGCTGTGCCTTCATTCCCTAATAAGATCAGAATATGCTTTTATTACCATCCAACTGCTTTTTTTCTCACCGAACTTCTGTCCAGCTCAAAGAATGACTGTTAATATTGTTTTGTAAAACTTTTGGTCCAGACTTACTTTAGAATTGCTTGAGTTTGTTTTTAGGTTGTTATAAAATATGACAATTCCTGCCCCTATTTAGTTATAATTTATGGATGCTAACAAAAGAATAACATTTTGGGAAGTATGGACATGGGTGGGTGGGAGTTTGAGAGAGCCATACACAAGATTGAGGGAGCTAGTGAAACCCTCTCTGCAATGTACCCAAGCCACAGGATGCTGGTTGTTTGCCTGATCAGTGTTTATTTTCCTGAGACACTCAAAAAGAATGGAAATCATCCTATTCACACTCTCTTTAGTCAACTTTTTTTTTTTTTTTTTGCTTTAGAAAAAGAGCTACCATTTTGAGAATGTTCATAGTGCTGGAGATTGAGGTGAGTGGATTTACAAGCAGTATCTTATTTTTCACAAGGAATTACATATTATTAAATAAACTAAGGATTAAAGAGAGGTTAAGAAACTTGATCAAGGTCTTCCAGCAAGGAAGGGCTCAATGGGGTTGCTCGCTGGAGTCCACTGTGTTGTCTCCCAGAACGGCAAACTTTCTGGATGGAAAAAGAGAGCTCTGTCTGCTCTTGGCCTTCCCACCTGCCACCCTGTCAGACTCAGTCCCTCTTTTCTTATAGCTTTGCTTCCACTTTGGATAAGGACCTTGTTGTGGTAGTCACTCAGCCATGTCCAACTCTTTGTGACCCTTGGACTGTAGCCACTGGGCTCTTCTGTCTATAGGATTCTCCAGGCAAGAATACTGGCGTGAGTTGCCATTCCCTTCTCCAGGGGATCTTCCTGACCCAGGGATCGAACCTGGGTCTCCTGCATTGCAGGCAGGTTCTTTACTGTCTGGGTCATTAGGGAACCCTGGTTAAGGACCTTATCACATTGTATTATATCATATATGTCTTATCTTTCTCACTTGACAGAACCTGAGATAATGTTAGAGACCACAGAAATCATTCTCTCATCTCTGATAGGTCCTGTAGTACTTCAATAAAAGTTTTCTCCTCCAGTTAACGTTAGCTCAAAAAAATTTTAATCTTCTAGTAGCAGCTCAATAAAAGTTTGTTGAATTCATAAACAGATGAAATACTGAGTATTCCTGACTCACTGAAGACCATGAGAGAAAGTGGTGGTTTAAAACACGCAGTCAGGATCAAGGAGTTCTTCCTTGAAAATACAGCAGATCTCTGAAACAGATGGAAGGGTTAGAGGAAGGAGTGGGAGAGCAGAGTCTTCTTCAGGGAGACTAAAAAGAGGAGTTTCCCTTGGGAGCAAGTCAGTTCCTCCACAGTCTCAGCCTCTGCAACCCCTTTCTATGGTTCCTCCTGCTCTCCCGGGATTTTGCATGTTCTCATCAAGAAAATATCAAATGCCTTCCTTGACAGCTGGGGCTTTTGCTCTATGGTTTGTGAGCCAATCTCAGATGTCACAGTCACCACTGGCAGCCTATAGTGCTTTTCCTGACGCCATGTAGGCAAACTAAACTGGGTTCCAGCAAGTGAAACTTCTTTTGGGTAAATATTTTGGGCCTACTTTTAATATTTCTCTGACAGACTAAGTGGTGGAGATCTGTATATACACAGGTCAGTCTCTCCCTTTTTCTGCTATGTATGTGATGTTACTTTCCTCGTAGAAATAACTGTTTCTCTTAGTCAGTTCTGGATGGGGAATTGGGCTTTCCTTGTTGCTTTTCAGTCAACAAGGAAAGGGGGCTTGCTGAGAAGAGGTGGAGAGAGCCTAGGACATGTCTTCTCCCAGATCCCCTGCTTCTTAGGTGGAGCTGCTATACCTCACCGTGTTTTAGCATCAGAGTATTCAGGTTGGATGGGAGAAGGCAGTGGCACCCCACTCCAGTACTCTTGCCTGGAAAATCCCATGGATGGAGAAGCCTGGTAGGCTGCAGTCCGTGGGGTCACTCAGAGTCAGACACGACTGAGAGACTTCACTTTCACTTTTCACTTTCATGCACTGGAGAAGGAAATGGCAACCTACTCCAGTGTTCTTGCCTGGAGAATCCCAGGGACGGAGGAGCCTGGTGGGCTGCCGTCTATGGGGCTGCACAGAGTTGGACACGACTGAAGTGACTTAGCAGCAGCATTCAGGTTGGATGGTGAAAACTGGCCTCTCTGGATTTCCAATGCTAATAGAAAAGTTTAGATCTAACCTTGTTACTGAAATTGCAACAAAATTGTCAAATTCTAAACTTGTTGCAGGAAAGGGCAAAGTCCTGTGCATGTGCGTGCGCGTGCACACACACACACTCTCTCTCTCTCTTTATATATATATATACGCATACAGTTAATGTATATATATGAAAATATACTATATTTTCATATATACATATATTCTATTTACAGTGTATTTATGTATACATACATTTTTCATGGGCTTCCCAGGTGGTGCTAGTGGTAAAGAACCTGCCGGCCACTGCAGGAGATGTAAGAGACAAGGTTTTAATCCCTGGGTTGGGAAAATTCCCTGGAGAACCGCAGGCAATCCATTCCAGTATTCTTGCCTAAAAACGTAAGCTTAAAGCAGGAAAGAGCAATGCATTAGCAGTTCAGTTCAGTCGCTCAGTTGTGTCCGACTCTTTGTGACCCGGTGTACTGCAGCCCGCCAGGCTCCTCTGTCCATGAGATTCTCCAGGCAATGAAAGATCATCGAACCCAAGTCTCCCGCATTGCAGGCGGATTCTTTACCGCCTGAGCCACGAAAGAAGACATTGTGTACTTAGAAACGAAATATATCCTACATAGGCTCCAGTTGGTTGCATCTTTCCATGATTGACATTTGTGCTCCCTTTTAATGGCAAATTAATTTTAGATAAGGCCATCACAGGGTTTTAAAGTAGAATGAAGGCTCTTTCCTTGACCAGCTTAGGGAGAATTTTGCTACTTTTGAAGAATCCTTTGATGTACCCAAAGCCTGGAGAGAGATGATTCCAAACCCACTAAACTTCTTTAAAAGTGTGAAGGGTCTGCTATGAGTTCTCTGATCTGTTAGCGAAGACCGTATCGAGGAGAAGAAAAGGCCACTTTCTCTCCCCAGCGGGACCCATCTGAGCTCCCAGCCTGCTGCTGAGCGACATTATATACGATGAACAGACAGAAGTTTACAGAAAAAAACAGAAAAGAAAAAGTAGCAAGCACCAAGAGGCAGCCGCAGGCGCCAGGGACGGCACGTGATCTGGGGGCGGGGCCTCGCAGGCCACTAGCCAGTGGACGGGACCGGGGGCGGGCCCACGACCCAAGGGGCGGGGCCTGTGCCCGCGCAGCTCTCACCGCGGTCCCCTTATTTGGATCTGCGGGAATGTGGGCTGGAGCGGTCCTGCAGCGGTACCAGCCTCCAGCCTGTCGCCGGGACTGCCCCTGACCCAGGCGCGCCCGCTGCTCGGTGGCAGGAGGGCCGGCGGAGCGCCATGGCCTGCATCCTTAAGGTAACGAATCGCATCTATGGCTCGGACGCGTGGTTGGCCAGCCTCTTGCTGCTCAGAGGCGCGGAGTCAACCGCGGTCCCACCGCATCCTCATCTCAGTTGTCTTTTCCTGGCGTTGATTTTCTTTTTGTTCCTTTGGCAAATGCATATGGAGGGAGATTCAGAAACATGTAGCTGGCACGGCTTCTCTTCCCACCATTCCTGCCTGCTCGCGCCTGCATTGAAGGAACTGCAGACTGTTGGCTCCAGGGGAGAGAAGGGCTGTGTGCCGAATAATGGGGATGGCAGGGAGGGGAGGGGTGCTCCAGCGAATCCCGCGGCCCCGATGCCTGAGGCCTTTCTGAAGCCACGCACAGTAGAGCAAAGGCTGGCCACGGATTATTGGTGCTGAGGAGTAGAGCGCTTTTGAATGGGATGAGAGTGAGCAGAGGGAGTTCTACCTCACATTTGATCATATGAAGACAGAAACTTCTGAGTTTACAGGTAGTCCCTTAGGAATGAGTTTTCTGTGAAATCAGCTAACTCTGTGCCCGAAGTTCGACTTCGGAAGAGTTCACAAGAGGATGTATTTATTAGTAGAGAATTTCAAACCTAACTTTGGCTAAAAAATTTAAACAGTTGAACCTTTCTTTTGCTCACAAACACACAAAATGATTTCACTCCCTCTCAGAGTCTGCTCAGGCGCCCCTTCTTTGTTGAGTTTTCTTTCTCCACGTGTGTTCTTAGCCTGGAGTGAACATCTTTCTAGGTTCACAGCCTTGTAGCATCAGGTGGGAGGACTTGGTGTGAGTGCCTCACTTGAGAACTTTTTATTCCACAGGGAATTTTGTTTATTTTTTCAATTTGTTTGTTTTTTCATTTTTCTGCACTATTGTTTCTACTGGTGCCTAACCTGACTCCTGACTGTATATGAGTCAAAAACATTCACAGCATGAAAGTTTCCTGGGCCTTGACTGGAGAGTGTAAAGGCCTACTCGTTCCAAGTTTGGGGAAGCTGTGTGTGACAGAGGGAAAACACCAGAAATTTGTGTGTGTATACGTGTGTATGTGTGTGTGTGTGTGTAGGAGCATTTGTTTTTCTGTGGAGTGATTTGAAGCCATCTACTGCTATATTAGTTACCTGAATCCTCTTCCAACATGCCTTGGTGTTAATGATGCAAATAAGAGACTAACCTAGTTTGTTTCCATTTCTTATAGTAAAGGAGATGAGATATTTCCTGTGATTTCTCTGAACTTCCTTTGTTTGATTTCGGAACATTATCTGGGACATAATGGTAGCAAGATCAAATAATACATTTTTATTATTTACATTCGTACTACAGTGTGGGATTTTTACCTTGGAGACTTCTAGCACAAGGACTGAAATATAATATGAGTCATCTCTACTATTTATTGGGTTATTAGCCTAAAGGGAAGTTGAGTGTGACGTTTATTGTTGGCTGTCTTCTTCCCTTTTGATTTCTTCTCTATCTCATCTTGCACATGTTCCAAACATTTTTAAGACATTTTAAGATGAATCTGATCCAACTTTGCCTTCTAGCCCCTCACACTGACCTCAGACATTTGGGACATATCTGATTGCTCCTTATTTTTTCTCCACTGAACCAAGCTGGGGTGCAGACAGGTAAACTGCAAAGAGCAAAGGCTTTGGACTCAGAAAGACCTTGGTCTGAACTCAGGCTCTGCCAGATGCTACCGGTGTGACCTTGGACAAGTCACTTAAATCATCTCTGAGTCTCAATTTCCTTAATATAAGACTAAAGTAACAGCACCACAAGGTTGTAATATTCCACAGGGTTGCTGTGGGGATGAAATAATATAAGATATGAAAAATACTTCGTGGAACAGGCATTCAGTATGTGCTAGTTTCCCTCATAAATAATAATAACTACAGTGTAATTAACCTTTACTATATCCTCAGCTCATTTCATATAACTGTTATTCTTATGTCAAGCCCTACAAGGTGAGTATCATTGTTTAAAATCCCATTTTACAGATGAGGAAGCAGAGGCTCCTGAGTTTAAGAGATTTATCCAAGGGAACAGGGTTAAGGGCAGGGTGAACCTGGACTTAGATTCAGATCTGCCAGCCTTCTTTATATTTTAACTGTGTCCCTATACCTTCCCATGTGATGACTTTCTAAGTTGCCCTAAAACCATTCAGAATCCTTATCACCTTCGAGAAACAAAGTACCATTGTGCAACGATGGTCTTGATGGCCTGTGGTAGACCTTTTCTCCTTGTCTTTGAAGGGCCATGTGTGGTGCAGTGGACAGTCCATACACCTAGATTCCATGCAGGCTTGATCTCCTGCATATATTAGACAGTCACTGCAACTTGGAACATCAATTTGCCCAAGCTGTAGAATGGCTGACAGGGTTTTATGAGGGTAAGATGATATACTGTTTTTGTTGCTTTTGATGAAATATTTTCTGCCATAACTGGCCCTAGGCTTGCTGTAGGTATCACAAAATGTATAAGCCAATGACTCCATTCTCAATTGGCTTCCAGTATAGTAAGGGGGATAGAAAAGTAAATGAATGTTTATGTTACAATGTGAAGAGTAATAGGTCTGTGGAAGGCATAAGAGAGAAGCATGGAGAGAGAAAGCAATGAACCCTCTAATTGGACAATCGGGATGGACTTCTCACTCATATATGATTTGAACTGTAATTTGAAGATTGAATATGATGTAGTGTGATGAAGCTTGTGTTTTAGAAGGATAACTTTTGAGGCAGGGTCAACTTTATTCCGTGGGCAAAATATAGTCTTCTCAACAGAATTTAGAGGTAGATCTTATTTTACATTTTTACATTATGAGAAAACTGAGATACAAAGAGGTGGATTAACCTATCATTATTGCCTAAATAGTGACCCTAAATAGGAATCCTTGACTAGCTAAGAGGAGGAGCCTATACTGTGGCAGCAAATGGTGGTCTTTGGGGGCCATACAGATTATCCACTCAAGGTTTTATGCATAGTAAGAGCCCATTCTGCCCATGTGTAAAGCTGGTTCTCATAATGGAATAATGATTACCTCAATAATCGTTTAATTGCAGAATATATACTTACTCTACACTGCATGGACTTTGAAGAAATATGTGGGTTTTGTTTATGGTTCCACCACTTACTGTTTTTGCAACCACTAATAAGTTTCTTGATTTCATTGCCTCAGTTTCTGAAATGGAGATGATCATGCATTCCTCAATGGGTTATTCTACAGGTTAAATGGGAATATCTTCACATTAGTTAGAATAGGCTAGTTTACTGCAGTAAAAAACAGCCTCACGTCTTAGTAGGTTCATTTCTTGCCGTGCTTCTGGTTAGGCAGCTCTTTTGGGGAGCTAGGCCATTGTGAACAAGCAAATAAAGGGCCACTCTCTTTCCATAGGGTGTTTTAAAAGTCTTTGAAATTTGGTAGACAAGGAAGATATTTACTTAGTATTTATTTGGTTATTAGTAAAATAAAACTTTTAAATTTATAAAAGTCATTTGATTTTCTTCTCTTATAAATTACAGATTAGTATTTGCTATAATGAAAACCTATTCATATTTTCTTTAATGATTTCTATCTTTGGCCAGCAGTTACTTTTTGAGAACAGTTTCATGTATACCTTTGATGTTTAACACATATTTAGTGAATTGTATTAAGGTTCTTTTTTTGGATTCTGTGCTGAAATGTACACTGAGTTGACATGTGGACACAGGACACTTCTTTCTGCCTTGGAAAAGATTATGGTTTTGCCAGGTTGCTGAGACTTAGGAACTTGAAGCAGTTAGACAACAGCACAATAGGTGCATGACTAAGCTACTGTTATCTTCTCTACCTGTCACCTGTCCTTGTATGACATTGATCCTTTTTTGGAGGGCCCTGCTGTGAGACGTGCAGGATCTTAATTCCCTAATCAGGGGTCGAACCCATACCTCCTACAGTGGAATGGAAGCTCAGAGTCTTAACCACTGTACCACCAGGGAAGTCCCTACCTTGATCTTGATTGATGGGAAATTTGATGAGTGTTGATATCCAGTTATGTATGGGCTTGGTGTCTTCTCATTTACTCTTCCCCCACTGCTCTAGACCTAATCCTTCACCATGCTGCATCAATTCTATCTCAGGAAAATCTGTCAACTCTGCACATTATCCTCCATCCCTGTCACCTCTGTCTTGTCCAGAACCTCATATTTGGTCTGTGTTTTGAAATAGTCTCCTTTCCTTCAGGCTCTTCATAAACTCGCCCACCTTCCACATCACTCTCAGATTACTGTGCTGAAGCACAGTGCTCATCAAGCCATTTGTAGGCTTAAATGCTTGTCTTGGTTCCCCAGCCCCTGAAGGAGAAGCCCAGCTATTTAGCTTGGCATTCAGGTTCCTTCCAAATCTAGCCCCTGCCCGCATATCTGGCCTCACTGCCTGCTACTCCCTTACCTATGATCTAGATACTTATCTAGATGAACTCCAAATCTTCAGATATACCTCCTTTCATGGTTCTGTGCCTTTGTAGTATAGTATAGGGGTTGAAGGGGTTTCCTTGGTGGCTCAGATGGTAAAGTGTCTGCCCGCAATGCGGGAGACCCGGGGTTTGATCCCTGGGTTGGGAAAATCCCGTGGAGAAGGAAATGGCAAAAGCATGGTCTCTAATGTCAGACCAACCTATTCCAGCAGTGAAATCTCTAAGCCTCAGTTTCCTCATCTGTGAAATGGGAGCAGAAATAGTGTCTACTTCTTTAGGTTATGAGGAATAAATGAGCTAACTTCTATAGAATAGAACCTGACACATAATAAGTCCTTGATAAGTATTTGCTATTAGTTGTTATCATCCCGGCTGTTTTCACTGCAGGAAATTCTCTCTGCTATCACTTTTCCTCCTCTGACAGAGTTCAACTTATCTTTCAACTCCTATTTCAGTGTCACATCTGCAGTCAAACCCTCCTCTGCCTCAGCAGTCTTCCTTTGTGGCCCCATGGCTTGGTTTTTGTCTCTGTAGGGGACAAGTATTACCCTGTAGTGTAAATTAGCTGTTTATATGCTCAACTCTTTTGTTTTATTATGAATTCATAAAGCCCAGGGACTTTAGTAGGTTGATCAGCTAGTGTTTCCTAAGCATATTGAGGGCTTCCCTGATTTCTCAGTTGGTAAAGAATCTGTCTGCAATGCAGGAGGCCCTGGTTCGGTTCCTGGGTCAGGAGGATCTGCTGGAGAAGGGATAGGTACCCACCCCAGTATTCTTAGGCTACCCTTGTGGCTCAGCTGGTAAAGAATCCACCTGCAATGTGGGAGACCTGGGTTCGATCCCTGGGTTGGGAAGATCCCCTGGAGAAGGGAAGGGCTACCCACTCCAGTATTCTGGCCTGAAGAATTCCATGGACTGTATAGTAAATGAATACTGTTCTTGCTGTAAGTAAGACTATAGACTCAGTGAAAAGAAAGGAATACCTAGGGTATAGGAATATTTGAGTGGTGGTGTTGGTAGTTATGTAATTGAATATTGGGGGCAAGAAAGGTCTTGTCTTATTCAACTTGATATCCATAACAACTAGTCTGACTCTTAGTAAAGAGATTCCTAAATGTTGAATGGGCTTCCCAGGTGCTCAGTGGTAAATAATCCACCTGCCAATGAAGGAGACACAGATTCTGTCCCCGGGTTGGGAAGATCTCCTGCAGAAGGAAATGACAACCCCCTCTGGTATTTTTGCCTGGGAAATTCCATGGACAGAAGAGCCTGGTGGGCTATAGTCCATGGGGTCATAAAAGAGTTGGATACGACTTAGTGACAAAACAACAACAATAACAAGATATTAACTGTGTAAATGATACAATTTTTTTGAGATGCTAATTAGAGACAACAGTCTAACTTGGCCTCTTCTAGGAATAGCTGAATTCTTTTTAGATATAGCGTGGATTTTTCACTCTAACATAAGCAAGTAGATTGTAGTCTATCAATTAGTTTTCTTAAGTTGCTTCTCAGTTTTGTTTCTTTTAGATCTGTGATTGCTTCTCATATAAAATCTGGAGCCAATTTGAAATCTGGAGGGAGGGAGAACCGAGAACTGGACTTGGACGGAGAAAGAGGAAAGTATAGGAGTGACTTATCTTATGTTACGATCATTTTGATTCTCTGGGTTAAAAGAAACGATAAAAGCAAAAGCAAAAAACAAAAAACAAACTCCAACTTTTGCAACCATAATTTGTGTTTCTCTCAAACTGTGAGATATCAAAGGAAAATAATATGGCTTCACTCAGACTGGACAGCCACAGAAATGTCACAGGTACACAGGTTGTAATCCTGAAACTCTAAGATAACTCCAGCACATAGAATAGACAAGGCACTTTGTTTAATAAATCTGCTTTATGACATTTCTTTCTGCTGCCCAAAGGATGCTGAAGTCTCAGTAGTTGCCCGGCCTCATTTTTAGGCTCATGGTGTCTGAGCAGGTGCTTTTGCAATTTCCATCAGCTTACTTTAGGGAATGAGTTGCTTATGTAAAACTTTGCTCTTTGGATGGATTGAGAACAACAGCAGCATTAACAATTGTTCTCTAGTGAACTCCTAGAGTGTGTTCAGGCTGGGTCCTTGGCTGCCTGCTTTTCATATATCTTCTCATGTAAACTTTTACTGGCTTTCCAGGTGGCTCAGTAGTAGAGAATCCACCTGCCAGTGCAGGAGACACAGGAGACGCGGTTTGATACCTGGGATACTGAAGTTCAGAGAAGCTAATTAACTTGTCCCAGGTCCTATGGTTAGTAAGTGGTGAAGGTGGGGTTGAACCTGGCTCTGGTTGGTGATGTAATGTGTATTTTACCTTCAGGGCCAATTTGGTGAATGTTCACAGGGGCTTTGAGTCTATTTCACCATCCTCTGAATCTATACAGCTTCCTAACATACTCCTGATGGGGCTCATTTTTAGCTGTGTTATTTTTAGTTATCCCTTCCTCAGAGTTTCCTTTGTGACAGAGGAACTGGAGGATATAGAAGGGCCACAGAGAGTGTGGAAATAAGGTTCTAACTCTGCCTCTAAATTATTAATAGCCTTTTGACCCTGAGCAAGTCTCATGACTACACACCCCCACTTTCCTGAGAAACTCCTGTGTCCCTTTGAAGGTGGGAGTGAAACAGAAGAGTAATAGAGTTGGATTTACTGTTAGGCCAAGCTTCAGGATCTGCCCCCCTCCCACCCCCTCCCCCACCTCAAGGCTCTGAAGAGGTTCTGGCATTTTTGTATTTATAATATTATATTCATTTTCTTAAAGAGAACCACAGATTATATAAGCTTCAGGCTTCCCAACCAAGATCCCCCCTGGGGTGGTGTTGGCATCCAAAAGAGATAAAGCTTGTGAATGTACTTTGAAAAGTAGAATGTGCTGTACACATACGCAAATGATTATTAGTATTATTAATAATTAGATAACAGCTTGAATCAAGAAAACCTATCTTGGGGACTAGTAAAGAAGAGTTTAGATTTGAGGAAAGCAGAGGGAACCCACTAAGCTTTCCATCAGAGGTCTGGGAAAAGTTATGGTATCTCCTCCCCAGGAGAAAAGTTTTTATCTGTGAGAATTTAACACATACTTATCCCCGAGGGTTGGAGATGGGATAAGTCCTCTGTTTTCTGGATTCAGCAAAAAGTGGAGGAAGGCATTTTTCTAATTGAACAGACTAGATTTAAACAAGTGTTATCAGGATCCCATTACAGAAAGCTGCAGTTTAGCTCCTAGTTATTAAAAGGCTCATTATTCAGTTTATGGATTAGCCAGATCCTGTTGGTCCCTGGCTACTCTGTTCTACACCTTTTATGCGTTTCAGTGCCAATTAGCACTCCCACCAGAGCCTGGAAAAGTCAAAGGAGCTAAGCCTCAAATTGGTTCATTCCTTTCCCTGTTAGCAGCTTTGTCAGGGTTTGTCAGCAGGAGGGTAAAGAAAAGGACTCAAATGCGGTGAAGAGATTATCTGTGATTTCACTATTGTTTTCTTTCTTCCTCAGCTGGAGAATTAAAAGTGCACTCTGGTTCTGATTTTAACTTGATTTAAAGTCACTAAATCAGAGATCTTGGCCTAGGGCATCCAGAGACTTCAATAAATAGCAGCCTCAGGGTAGGTAATATTTTCAGAGAGCCCTTTGTCCACACCCCACATCTCCAGGCCTCTGTTTCATTTCCTGTGAGATGTGGAGGGGTGGGGGCTTACAACTTCTGGTATTTGGGAGACTGGAAACAGTTAACTCCTAAAGAGATTGCTCAGGGGCCAGGAAAAGAGAGTCCTTGTCCTAAGACATTCTAGTGTTTGTGTAAAAAATATGTCTCTCTACGTACACATAGTAAATATAAAGAGAAATGGGCACCCACATTTATTCAATCATATCTTAATATGTATTGAGGTTTGAAAACCCTTGTATGTAAGATCCTTTTTTGGAAGGGACTTCTGTCTAACATTCAAATCTGTTTCCTAGGGAATTTATTAGCTGTGTGTTTACCAGACACAAAATAAAAGGTTCGGTCAGTTTTGAAAACTCTGTTTGCATCTTGCTCTGAAAGATCACGATCACAAGGAAACGAAGTAAAATGTATATGTCCTGCATTGGGAGTGGGTTGTAATGTGGGCTTAAACTGTGCATGTGGAGCTCATCTTAGATTTTAAGGATTGGAGCGAGCAAATGACTGTCCTTAGACAATTCCCCTCCTTTGGACAATAGGAGGACATGTTTGGTGTTCTTGGCCCCAACGGTGTGCCTGACTTTGGAGAAAGAGATGAGAAAGTCTCTCTCTGTAAAGGGTTTGCCTTATCAATCAGGGAAAAGGGTAACCAAGAAAGAAGAGCTGTTCTCTAGGGTGTGGACAGGAAAAAGACCGTGTTACGGACTCCAAGTCTGATTCCAGTTTTGTGATGAGTTTGAGTAATGACAATAATACCTTTATTTAATATTCTGCAGCAGTACTATCCAGTAGGAATATAATGCAGGCCACTTAGGTAATTTTTTATTTGTAAGAACCACATTAAAAAGAAAGCAAAAAGAAGTAGGCAGAATTTATTTAATAATATATTTTATTTAACCCCAAATATTCAAAACAGGTTAATGTTAATTTGGAGTCAATATCAACTTATAAATAAGCTATTTAACTTGTTTCATAAGTCTTCATGTCTGTGTATATTTTGCCATTGCAGCATATTTCAATTTGTATGACAAAGTTTCATCACAAATACTTGATCTCTATTTAGATTTTATAAAATGTTCAGTTTAAAAAGTAGATTCACATGTCTAAGTTGCTCCAAAGATGCATTTAAGCCTTTGATGAGCCCTTAAAATTTCATCTGAAATGGAGTCCTATGCTTTTTCATATCCTGAGCCTGATTGGCCCCCCAGATGTTGAGCAGCTGTGAATTCTCCCAGGAGAGTGCTGCTTTGGTCTTAGTGAGGTAGGGTGAACTGGAGGCTTTGAGGTCAGAGACAGACTTTATGCACTTTTATTTGAATAGTTCCTTTGCTCCAGGAGGGCGGTACACATACGGCAGCAATTTAGACATACAGAATAAACCACAAGTCTTCTTTTAAGTCAAGACGGTAAGGTGATTGGAATTCCTTTGTACAGTTTGCTTATTTTTTGACTGTTTATTTGTGTCTATAAATTCAGCAATATGCTAATAGGTGTACGTCTGGTGGTACTTAGAGTAAATCACTTTGTAAACCTGCAGCGCAGTTTTGCTTGCCTGTACTGAGTTGTACAGCCTGCCTGGCTCTGCCTAGATTTCCTGAATCATAGAGTGTTAGCAATTTTTCACGTGGAGAATGTTTCATTGTCATAATGACAGCAGGTGCCGTTTGTTGAGTACCTTCTCTCTGGCAGACAGCTCGCAGATATTTTACAGATATTTATTATCCCTCAGCAAGATTACAGGATGGGTATTATTACTTTCATCCAACAGATGAGGAAACTCTAGTTCATATTGCATAAAAACTTTGTTAATGCGAGAACATTAGACCAAGGTCCGCAAACTAATAGCCCTTGGGTCAGATCCAGCCTGGTGCCTGTTTATATGTAGTGTGCAAGTTCAGAATGGGTTTTGTGTTCTAAAATGGTTGAAAACAATAAAAAAAAGAAGATTTAATGATGTGAAAATGTTAAAAAATTCCAATATCGATGTCCTTGAATAAAGTTTTACTGGAATATAGCCATGTTTATTCATGTCTTAGTGTCTTGGTGTGCTTTTGTGCTGTAATGGCAGACTTTAGAAAGCTGACGTGAGAAAGCCACATGTAGACTTTGTGGCTTGCAAAGCCTTAAATATTCACTATCTTTCTCTTTACAGATAAAGTGTGCAAGCCTATGCTGAACTGTTGAGTTCTTACTGTAAAAGCCAGGGTCAGGGGCAGTCAGGGTACTCACACCTGGGCCTCACATCATGAATATCAGGGATATTTAGTGAATATGAAGCCAAGAACTCCATGTGAAAGAGGAAACTGAAGCCCAGAGAGGATAAGTAACTCCCCAAAGTCACACAGTGGGACTGGGATTCAGACTCCAAAGCTTAATCCCTAAGTCCATTGCTTCTCACAGATAAGCTGACCACACTGCTGCTCAGCTTGAACTACAGGACCTCCTGAAGGGCTTTTTACATCAGAGATTTCTAAGCCCCACCTCCAGAGTTTATGATTCCATAGTTCTGGACTGGCATCTAAGAATCTGCATTTCCAGCAAGCCTCCAGGTGATGCTGCTTGATGCCAATCATACTTCATTTAGCCCTATCATACTACATCCTGCTCAATAAATTGCTGCTGAGTTATGAATGGCTTCAAAGCTGTGTGTGTGTTAGTCACTTAGTCATGTCTGACTCTGTGACCCTATGGACTGTAGCTCACCAGGATCCTCTGTCCATGGAATTCTCCAGGCAAGAATACTGGTGTGGGTTGCCATTGCCTTTTTTAGGGGATCTTCCTGTCCCAAGGATTGAACCTGGGTCTCCTGTGTTGACAGGCAGATTCTTTACCATCTGAGCCACCAGGGAAGCCCTCAACTACAAATTTGAGTCAAGTGCATTCTAATGGCCTTTTCAGGCATTGTGATTGTTTGATTTCTGCCTACATTGTTCTCATTAAACTCCAAGCTTTCTGATGCTATGGGACTCAGGCCACCATGAATGTTGAAATGCTTGTGCCTCTGTGTCTGATAGCAAGGGACTGGCTCTGAAATGAATCTGTCACTGGTGCCATGCCTCGTGTATTTCTAGAAACTCTATTTCTTTCAAATCAGTTTCAAAATCAGTTTATGATGATTTATAAACCAGAAATTTGGTTCCTGCTGATTGTATGTCAAGCCCTTTCTCATATTGTGACCCTCGTTTCTCTGTGGCTAACAAGAAGACCTGGGGGTGTAGGAAACAGCTTCTGTAGTCAGATTGTCCTGGCTTTGGTAGTGGAAGTTAATGGGTTAGTGCTAGAGTTCACTTTCTTAATTATTGACTTAGTCTCATATTTAAAAAGTCATTATTTTAGAATTAGGAATGGGAAAAATGAGGCCTGGTGAAAGATGATAGCTTTTGTTTTTTCCATGTTGATGATTCATAGCCTTGTTTGGGACTTTAATAAGTAACAAAAAGCATTGGAAACTGCTGATTTAATCTCTTATAGGCTTATATTGGCATGAAAAAGAAAATAAATCTCTAAATGTTTGCTTTCTCCTTGGATCTCCATTTATGTGCCTTTATTTATTGTGGAGCCCATTTTTCTGATTTTTCCACTTTCACCTTTGGCCTCCTAGCCTGTCCCCAGTACAGGTGTTAAAGAGATCATCATCAAGTACAGCTGGTATCCAGGTATCCATCTGTCTCCTGGGGATTGGTTCCAACACCCATGGTGATACCAAAATCTGCAAGTCCCTTATATAAAATAGCATCGTATTTGTATATGACCTATGCATGTCTATCCACATGCTTTAAGTCATCTTTCATTGTGTGTTAGTTGCTCAGTCTTGTCTGACTCTTTGGGACTGTAGCCTGTCAGGCTCCTCTGTCGGTGGAATTCTCCAGGCAAGCATACTGGAGTGGGTAGCTGTTCCCTTCTCCAGGGGATCTTCCCGACCCAGGGATTGAACTCAGGTTTCCTGCATTGCAGGTGGATTCTTTACCTTCTGAGGCACCAGGGAAGCCCAATCTTTGAATACTGACACTAATACAATGTACATTTTATGTAAAAAGTTGTAAGTACAATGTAAATAGTTGCCAGCACAAGGCAGATCCAAGTTTTTGCTTTTGGAAACTTTCTGTAATTTGGTGGACAGCAGAACTGGGATGAGCAGAAGCCACAGGTGGCAGAAACTGGAAATGGCCAAACTTGGGGACGCAGGAACTTGTGGGTGGCAGAACCTGAGTTCAGCTGGCTGTGTCTAAAGAACCATCATCTCAGCCTTGTAAATCTTCGCTGTACAAGGGAAGCCTTGTGGAACTCTGTTGCCAAGCAAATGAAATATCTTGCAGAGTGAGTTCCCAAGGTAAAAACCGTTCCAATAGGAATTCTACTCCGGGAAACCTGAGTCTTTTCTGTGTGTGTTCAGTCACTGTCGTGTCCAACTCTTTGTGATCTCATGGACCATAGTCCACCAGGCTCCTCTGTCCATGGAATTTTCTAGGCAAGAATACGGAAGTGGGTTGCCATTTCCTCCTCCAGGGGATCTTCCCCTCCAAGGGATCAAACCCTCACCTCCTGCATCTCCTGTATCGCTGTCAGATTCTTTACCGCTGAGCCACCGGGGCTCCTGGTGTAGACTCAGTGGTGTGGCATTGATGACAGCCAATGGATGTCATCCCACACACCTTTGCCATGGCCTAGTGGCTGACTTTGCAACTACTTTGCTCTTTCATTACTGACTTTCTCCACCTAGTCCTCCTTTCTTTCTCCCTAGTTCTTGAAGAAAATTCAAGATACTGCTGAAAATTCTCCAGTAGTAACAGGTACCTGAACCAACGACACCTTATGATGTTTTCTTGTTTATTCTTTACATTCTTTCAGTTGGGAGTTAGAAAATCTCTCTCTCTTGTACCCTGGTTTATGTCATTTAATTATTTGCTCCTTGGCAGGTTTAATATTTATTTAATTCTGCTTGCTGTTTAACCATAGCGACCTGGTTGATGACTTGAGCTGAACCAAGATTTCTACATGTGACTTATAACTTACTGATAAATTGGGGTTTGTTTTCTTCTCATCCATTTTGTACCTCGATATTCAAATTTTACTTAAAGAAATGACATCTGAACCAAATACCACTCTAGAGTTCTGTATTGGAACAATTGTAATTCACTATATATTTTTCCAGATTTGTATAGGTTAAAGGGATCTGTGTTTGACCTTTCCCCATCCCTCTTTTCTTCCATGAAGAGGAAGTTTATTACCAAGCAGTTAGAGAGAAGTAAGTCAAGTACTGTGGGTAAGAGGTGAGGCAAAGGGAATGAAGATAAAACAGAAGCTGAAGATTTTAATTTTTTTCAAAATTATGGCCTGTATGAATAATAGTAACTGTAACAATAATCTACCTTTGTTGTTGTTCAGTTGCTAAGTCGTGTCCAACTCTTTGGGACCCCATGGAGTGCAGCATGCCAGGCTTTCCTGTCCTTCACCATCTCCTGGAGTTCGCTCAAACTCCATTGAGTTGGTGATGCCATCTAACCATCTTATTGTCTGTTGTCCCCTTTTCCTTCTGCCTTGTCTTTCCCTGCATCAGAGTCTTTTCCAATGAGTCAGCTTTACTGAGTGCTTACAGTTACTGTGTTGGGGCTTTATAGCTTTGTATTATCTCATTTAATTCTTTCAATCTTATAAGATAGGTATTATTGTACATTTCCCATATAGATGGGGAAATTGAAGGTTGGAGAGGTTTACTTAAGCTAAGTGACCTCCCCAAGATTGTACCCTTATTAAAGGAGAAGGTAGAATTTGAATTCAGGAGTTCGGTCAAAGAAAATATTCCTATAGTCATACATGAGCAAACCTATTTGAAATTTGCCCACAGTAATTTAATAACCTAATGAATAAAATAACATCAGTATGCATTTTCTGGGCACTTTATGGTAGACACTGTGTTTAAGGAATATATATGGTTTCCTTTAATATTCAAAAGTCCTATTAGAAAAATACTATTATTATCATATCTGTTTTACTTGGGAGGAAACACTGATGCTTGCAGAAAACTTTAGTTCTTTGCCCCAGGTTCTTTGGCTAGTGAGTGTAAAATTTGTGTGAACATGTTATTTTATAATTATTTGTATTAATTAGCATTTACTATATGCAGTAAGGGCCAGGCACTGTTCTCAGCACTTTAGACTTATTGTGTCATTTAATTCCTATTTTTCAGATAAGGAAACCAAGGCCCAGAGTGGTTAGGTAAGGTCACCAAGCTGCTTTTGGCAGTAGTGAGAACTGAACCCAGGCAGTTTGGCTCTGGTGTCCGTATACGTACCAAGCGTGCACCAGACTACAGATCTCTCTGCCTCCCCTCCCCTTGCCCCCCGGCCCACACTTTGGTGTTCTACCTCCTAATGCAGAGAATCACCTAAGACTATTGAAATCCATTCTGATATAAAATCAACCCACTTCAAAGGAGCTTGTGGAGATTTTTAAAAACTTTCTTGATTATTGACTGGATAAACTAAACTAAAAAATATATTCTTTGAGGTGTTTTATTTTATGCCTTTGAAGAATTTTGATTCAGATACCTTTAGAAGAGCCACTCGATCAAGTCAGACCTGGTGGCATTAGTTTCCAAGTGGAGGTGGAATTTCTCAATGAGCATGAGACTGTCATTTTGACTAGACGAGGGATACATGAGACTGTCATTCTGACTAGATGAGGGTTGCCAGGCAATTTTTCTTCTTGACTGGTCTCCTTGTCCTTCCTTCTTCACCTTTTTCCTGGAATAACTCCACAGGGAAACCAAAGTGATTTTTAAAAGGTAAATCAGGTCATGTCAGTTTCCTTATCTAAACTTTTTGGTGGCTTTCCATTTCATTTTGGATAACAACTCCTTTCCAAAGCTCACAAGTGCGCATGACCTTGCTCCTGCGTCTTTTTGAGAAATCACCTACATCTTGGTCCCCTGATTATTTTCATTCCATCCAGTTCTTGGACCATGCCAAGTTCCTCTGTGCTTCAGAACCTTTGAGCTGTTATCCCCCTGCCTGCCATACTTTGGGCCCAGGTTCTCCTTGAGGCTATTTCTTCCTACCTTTCATGCCCTTAGTTAAAGTTTACTGCTTTGGACAGGCCTTTGCTGATTTATATCAATGAAATATAACTTCATGATATTCCCTATTATGCTTCCCTATTTATTGTATATTTAACATTTTCTTAATATATGAATACATGCATATTTGTTTGTTTACCTGTCAGTCAAAAAACTGAAAGGGCAGAAATCATGGTTATTTTGTTGATCACTGTATGCCTAGCATCTAGCATAGTATAGTCAAGAAAAGAAATGAATGATTTAATGAATTAATTTCAGGCAAAAAAGAATTGTAGGTGCAAAGATATGGTGGCATGAAGGAACAGGTCATTTTGGGGAACAGTGAAAAGTTGTGGATGACTGTCACCAAGTTGGTTTTGGGAGCCGGAGGAAATGATATAGTTGGAGTCAGATCGTGAGTGGTCATGTTGGTCCTACCAAGTAGTGTGGACTTTTATCCTTTAGAAATGGGGAAACTAATGGGATTTAAATAGATCATTAAGTGTGGTAGAGATATTGGATCAGAGAGAATATTTTATTGTCTTATTTTAGAATACTTCAAGTCCTTGAAATGACTCTGGTCATTGTCCTTCATATTTGGAAATTACTTGTCCCAATTATGATTTTGCTACAATGATTACACAGGCAGAATTTCAAATAGAATGCTGGAAATAAAAATGTGCCAAAGATGTAAGTGTGCTTGTTTATAGCAGAGCTTGGAGTTTTATCCATGAAATAAGAAAAAGCCAATAACAGAATTAAACTAAACATTTTATACAAATAAATTATCGGTTGTTCAGGTTGTTGAACTTTCTGTTTAATGAAGGAATCTTAGATTTGGACATTATCTTGGGTTGTTTAAACTCTGTGTGGTAGAGCTGACTCATGTTCAGTTGACACTACTGCTCTTAAGGAGGATGTTAGGTCATTCTGCCCTGTGGGTCATTATGTAGCAACAGTCTTCCAGCCCTGCCTTGGAAGGACGGTAATACTGTGCTGGCAGCAGTTGTTATGTACTGAGCACCTGCCGCATGACAGGCACTGAGCTAATCACCTTACATTATGTGGGAGAAACTTTCCAGCATCTGTTTGAGGTGTTTGTATTCCCATTTTACAGATGGAGAAACAGGCCTAGGAAAGTTGAGTAAATCTCCCAAGTAGTGAAGTGAAGGGATTAAATTCAGATTTGTGTGACTCAGAATGCCCTGCTTTTAACTCTTGGCTTTCCTACCTCTAAAGGAGACAATCATATAGGACTTTTGATGAAATATAACTATACTTCAAAAGAGCTTTTGAAAATAATTTTGATCTGAGTTAAACTGAATATAAAAAAGTCAAGGAATTCCAAAATAATTTTTTGATTGGAAGAACTTTTAAACTAGTTTACACTTTGGCAGACATTTATTTAAAACTCTTAGCTCAATTGAGCCCTAAGTTGAGCAGATACTTGAACAGAATCTTGATGAATAAGCATGAGTATTATCAGGCAAACTAGCTGGGATGGCTACATTTTATTCATCTGGGCATCCCACCAGATGTCTCCTCTTCTTCATCACTCTGGAATCAGTTCTTTGCATAGCAGCTAGAAGGAACTTTAAAAAATGCATATAAGATGATTTTATTTCCTTGCCTGACTGATCATATTCTGGGAGAAAATATTTACAAATCATATGTCTGATTGGTTAGTACCCAAAATGTGTAAAGAACTCATTCAACTCAATAGCACAGCAAACAAAAACAAACAATCCAATTAAAAAATGGGCAGAGGATCTGAATATTTTTCCAAAAAAAGACATTTAAATGGCCAACAGGTACACGGAAAGGTGCTCAACATCACTAATCATGAGGAAATACAAATTGAAACAGTCATAAGGTATCACCTCATACCTGTTACAATGGCTCTTATCAAAAAAGATAAGAAATCACAAATGTTGGCAAGGACAGGGGGAAAAAACCCTTATGCACTGCAGCCACTGTGAAACACAGTTTAGCTGTTCCTCAAAAAATTTAAAAAAGTACCCTATGATCCAGTGATCCATGTCTGGGTATTTATCCATAGGAAATGAAAATACTGACTTGAAAAGATATCTGCACCTGTGTTCATTGAAGCATTATTGACATTTGACATTGCTTGTTCCAAATATGGTAGTCTTAATGATTATACAGCCAGAATTTCTACTAGAAGGGTGTAAGATAAAATGGCATTTTTGTCCCTGGGTGTGGTACAATCAGTTACATTTAAGATACATGTTCCCTGAAGTCAAGGAGCTAGACCAGGATCTTGTACTGGATCCATTTTGTGTGTTCATGCTTTAACGGCAGTGTGACATCTGGGAAATCTTTAAACTTTGGATAAGCAAATACACCAGTTCATTTGAAAGTGATAATAAAACTAAAATATTATTGGCAGATGAAGCTGCTGAAATCTTCATTTAGCCTAGGCAGTCATAAGTTTTCAGTTCAGTTCAGTTGCTCAATTGTGTCTGACTCTTTGCGACCCCATGGACTGCAGCACTCCAGGCTTCCCTGTCCATCACCAACTTCTAGAGCTTGCTCAGATTTGTGTTCATTGAGTCAGTGATTCCATCCAACCATCTCATCCTCTGTCATCCGCTTATCCTCCTGCCTTCAATATTTCCCAGCATCAGGGTCTTTTCCAATGAGTCAGTTTTTCGCATCAGATGGCCAAAATATTGGAGCTTCAGCTTCAGGATCAGTCCTTCCAATGAATATTCAGGACTGATTTCCTTTAGGATTGACTGGTTTGATCTCCTTGCAGTCTAAGGGACTCTTAAGAGTCTTCTCCAACACCACAGTTCAATAGCATTAATTCTTCAGCTTTCTTTATAGTGCTCAGCTTTCTTTATAGTCCAACTCTCACATCTATACATGACTACTGGGAAAACCTTAGCTTTGACTAGACAGACCTTTGTTGGCAAAGTAATGTCTCTGCCTTTTAATATGCTGTCATATTAAAATATTAAATATGACCATAGGTTGGTCATAGCTTTTATTCCAAGGAGAAATCATCTTTCAATTTCATGGCTGCACTCACCATCTACAGTGATTTTGGAGCCCCCAAAATAAAATCTGTCACTGTTTCCACTGTTTCCCCATCTATTTGCCATGAAGTGATGCGACCAGATGCCATGATAATAGTTTTTTCAATGTTGAGTTTTAAGCCAACTTTTTCACACTCCTCTTTCACTTTCATCAAGAGGCTCTTTAATTCTTCTTCACTTTCTGCTGTAAGGGTGGTGTCATCTGCATACCTGAGGTTATTGATATTTCTCCTGGCAATTTTGATTCCACCTGTGCTTCATCCAGCCTGGCATTTCTCATGATGTACTCTGCATATAAGTTAAATAAGCAGAGCCTTTAGAGCCTTTAGGAAATAGAAGATATTAAGAAGAGGTAGCAAGAATAAACAGAAGAACTATACAAAAAGATCTTCATGACCCAGATAATCACAATGGTGTGATCATTCACCTAGAGCCAGACATCCTGGAATGTGAAGTCAAGTGGGCCTTAGAAAGCATCACTACGATCAAAGCTAGTGGATGTGATGGAAATCTAGTTGAGCTATTTCAAATCCTAAAAGATGATGCGGTGAAAATGCTGCACTCAATATGCCAGCAAATTTGGAAAACTCAGCAGTGGTCACAGGACTGGAAAAGGTCAGTTTTCATTCTAATCCCAAAGAAAGGCAATGCCAAAGAATGCTCAAACTACCACACAATTGCACTCATCTCACATGCTAGTAAAGTAATGCTCAAAATTCTCCAAGCCAGGCTTAACCAATATGTGAACCGTGAACTTCCAGATGTTCAAACTGGTTTTAGAAAAGGCAGAGGAACCAGAGATCAAATTGCCAACATCCGCTGGATCATGGAAAAAGCAAGAGAGTTCCAGAAAAACATCTATTTCTGCTTTATTGACTATGCCAAAGCCTTTGACTGTGGATCACAATAAACTGTGGAAAATTCATCAAGAGATGGGAATACCAGACCACCTGACCTGCCTCTTGAGAAATCTGTATGCAGGTCAGGAAGCAACAGTTAGAACTGGACCTGGAACAACAGACTGGTTCCAAATAGGAAAAGGAGTATATCAAGGCTGTATATTGTCACCCTGCTTATTTAACTTATATGCGGAGTACATCATGAGAAATTTTGGTCTGGAGGAAGCACAAGCTGGAATCAAGATTGCCGGGAGAAATATCAATCGCCTCAGATATGCAGATGACACCACCCATATGGCAGAAAGTGAAGAAGAACTAAAAAGCCTTTGGATAAAAGTGAAAGAGAAGAGTGAAAAAGTTGGTTAAAGCTCAACATTCAGAAAACTAAGATCATGGCATCTGGTCCCATCACTTCATGGCAAATAGATAGGGAAACAGTGGTAGACTTTATTTTTTTGGGCTCCAAAATCACTGCAGATGGTGACTGCAGCCATGAAATTAAAAGATGCTTACTCCTTGGAAGAAAACTTATGACCAGTCTAGACAGTATATTAAAAGGCAGAGACATTACTTTGCCAAGAAAGGTCTGTCTAGTCAAAGCTATGGTTTTTCCAGTGGTCATGTATAGATGTGAGAGTTGGACTATAAAGATAGCTGAGCACCGAAGAATTGATGCCTTTGAACTGTGGTATTGGAGAAGACTCTTGAGAGTCCCTTGGACTCCAAGGAGATCCAACCAGTGAATCCTAAAGGAAATCAGTCCTGAATATTCATGGAAAGACTGATGTTGAAGCTGAAACTGCAATCCTTTGGCTACCTGATGCGAAGAACTGACTCTTTTGAAAAGACCCTGATGTTGGGAAAGATTGAAGGCGCGAGGATAAGGGGACGACAGAGGATGAGATGGTTAGATGACATACCGACTCAGTGGATATGATTTTGGGTAAACTCCAGGAGTTCGTGATAGACAGGGAAGCCTGGTGTGCTGCAGTCCATGGGGTTGTTAAGAGTCGGAGATGACTGAGCGACTGAACTGAACTGAACTGAACTTAGAGCCCTTACAACATTGACTCTTTTGAGCCCTTAAGGCTTTGATGTACAGTTCAGCTTCTTTCTGATACTGGTGAACAATGAGTGCTTGTAATCTTAAACTGTAATTTTGGATGAGTAAGTTACTTCTGGCCCATTGCCCATTAAATGTCTGCTGTTTCCTGGACCTGCCTTAGAGTGTGGTTTCATATTACTGCCTTTGAGGCACCTGTTTATATAGTAATACTGAGCTCCAGGGCCTTCCCTGGTGGCTCAGATGGTAAAGAATTTGCCTGCAATGCAGAAGACCCAGGTTCCATCCCTGGGTTGGTTGGACCCCTGGAAAAGGAAATGGCAACCCACTCCAGTCTTCTTGCCTGGAGAATTCCATGGACAGAGGAACCTAATGGTCCATGGGTTCTCAAAGATTTGGATAGAACTGAGTGATTGAACTGAACTGACTGAACTGAGTGAATGATACACACACACTGAGCTCCAGACATCAAAGTAAGCTCCACATATGTATATGTGTTAGTGAAAGCTTTAGTATATCTGTGATTCTGTTTTGTAGTCTCCATATGAATTGGTATTGTTGATGAGGAAATGTGGATTTAGAGAAATTGCTTGAGGTCAAAGAGTTAGTGGATCTAGGACCAGGGACTCCAACACAGTTCCAACTCCAAAACCCATGCTCTAATGCCAGCCCTGTCCAAGATGTAAGGTTGCCCTTAAGACAGATCAGGATATAGGGAGGAACAGAGGGAGATCTCCTTTCCTATATATTGCAAATAAAAATGTCTTTCAAGCCATTTTGTCTAAAGCTGATCTTTCTGTCTTGGATTCATTTCTCTGATTAGAGATGCTTTGTTTTGCCTAATAAATATCGGAGGCATCAGTCTTGTAAACTCAATCAGAGTTAAATAAAGAAATCTGCTGTTTCAAGAATTAGTTAATCCCTTGGTAAAGAATATTAATATTGAATTTACTATTCATTATTAAATTCAAATACTATTCATTAATACTGAATATTAATGCCTTAGTTATTCTGTTTTATAACGTGACTCAAAAAAGTAACAATGGCAAAAGCTGATATTTTTTGACATGTACCAGGTTGTCTTATAAGCACTTTTCTCTTATATGGGATTTTCTAATTTGATCCTCACAACAACTCTGTGAGGTGGGTGCTATTATTGTGTCAATTTTCCAGAAGAGGAAACTGAGACACATAGAGGCTAGATGAAGGGACAGCTTCATGGCGTATGACATGTATGATCACAAAGCCTCATGCTGGAAGGGCCCACACTTGATTGAACGCTCTGCAATTGCTGTCTAAAAATTCTTCATAATTTTGAACAAAGGGCCTCACGTTTTAATTTTGTGCAGGGTCCTGCAAATTATACAGTTGCTTCTGCCTAGATGAACTGTCCAAGGTCACTCAGTGGTCAGTGGCAGAGTTGGCATTCAAACCCAGAGTGCCTGGCCTTAAGCTGACACGATTCCATTTACATTCTCTAGTTTTCCATATCTCATATTTATAAAGCAAGGTCCCCCCCTCCACCACCTTTTTCTTTGGGGCTGTCTTCAGAGGCAGGTGGTTTGATTCATCTTTGTTGAATTCTTTGGATTTAAACTTTGTTGGGCTGAGTATCTGATACATACAATTTCCCAGTTAGGTTTATAGAAGAGCAGTAGGGAAGATCTGAAGATACGGCAAGAATTGTATATCCTTGCTGTAGTGAAAAAATCATAGCCTAAAAATAAATAGAAGTAACGTGGAATTACTGTAACATATTTGTTTTGTATTAATAGTTTTCCTTGGTCAGGAGAACCGAAAAGAAAAAGAAAGCCCGGGTGTATATGAAAGACAAGCCGTCCCTTAGCAATGCTTATCTGCATGCGATGCTCTGTGGACTAGCAACACTTAATTACCCCATACAGTTTTATGGACTGTTTTATGAGAAGCTACTTTCATGGACTGCTTTAAAGGGAAATAGAGAAAGACTGAAGAGGATTTCTATCAATTTGGTAAAAATTCTGCCTCCATGATCTATGCCTAGACCCTGAGACTACCTGAATTCCCCTCTCAACATTTCTTGAAAACTTTCTGTGAAGAGGTAGAGGCCAATGAGACACCAGGACTTGAAGATGGAAAAAAAGAGTGACTTTGCATAGTCACCTTAGGGTACCTGGGGCTACAACAGAGGCAGGCATCAGCCACAGGAGTCCCAGGAAAGCAGTTGACAAAGTTAAAAGTATAGGAAGCTCAGGGGGACTATCCAGGTGGAGAAGTGAGAGAGTGTTCTAGACAGAGGGAACAGTAAGAACAAAATCATGGAGGTGAAGGAGAAAATAGGGTGAACTGCAAGTATTTGGCCTTGGCTGGAGTGGTAGAGGTGATTTTGGACAGGTAGGTGAAGACCAAATATTGATGAAGTTTGTATGGTAAGTTAAGGAGTGTGGATTTATAGCCCAAGGTATTAGGGATGATAATGATAATAGCCAACAATGACTGAGGGCTTCTTAATAAATTATAACTCTCCATGTGGTTGCTGGTAACATGTGTGCCTGCTTGAGTGATGTGTGTGCGCACTCCTTGGTCATTTTTAGTACATGAGATGACTGGGCACTCAGGTCAGTTAGGTCCTCACTGTACTATTTACAGCCCTTGGATCTGGGAGCAGGCAGCAAATGTTCTTGAACCTTTGTTTCAATCTCTAAATCATGTCTGGCTTACTAATAACTGTTGGCAGGAGCAACATGAAGTAAGACCGCATACTTTGGATAGACACAGTTCATTGTGTAAATTGTCTCTAGTGTAAGAAATTTTATTTACTACTGGTACTTTACTTTTGGGAGGAGTATCATTCATGGCAACTTTATGTATCATTTCAAAGCTGGTGAGTTCTGGGTTCTAGAGGTAGACTGTAGTTAATTAGTTGCTTTTCACAAAGACTGGGTGAGTCATTGATAACAGTTTCCTTCAGGCAGTGGGTCAGAGTTCTCACTAGTGTGACCTTGGGCATGTCACTTAACCTCTCTGAGCTGCAGTTTCCTTTTGGAAAATGAAGACAAAGCTGCCTACTTATAAGGACTATTGTGAAGAAGAATAAATGAGATATTGGACGTAAAGTGCTTGACACATAGCAGGTGTTAAATGGTACATAGTATTATTTTTTATTCCTGAAAAAAAGGAGTGATTCAATGTTGCGTGTTAGAAGAGTAGGGCACAGAGTGTAAGAGGTGTTGATATACTCTCCTTCCTCTTCTCTTGCTTGTCCCCTCCTCCCCACATCTCCAATCTTTTCCTCCCCTCAAGGTGGAATGAAATTGGATGTCTCATAAATATGGTGCAGCCTTTGTTAGAGTGCCCTCAGACATGCCCTTCTAACATTTGGACAAATGAATCAAAACATGAACAGCCAAGGGAGATTGGGTTGAATTTTCTAACTGCTCATCCCCTCATGAGCGAGCTGGGTTAGTGCCAACACTGCCTGGTGAACTCAGCCCAGACAGATTGAAGGAGCTGGCACTGCTGGGAGAGGGCTCAGTTACCTAGGAAACATTTACCTGTGCTGACAACAGAGGGGCCCTCCCCGCCACCTGACTCGTGCAGACGTGTATCAAGTTATGCGGAGATGGAAAGAAACAATTTTCTCTTGAAATGAGGTGGATGCAGGCATTAATTTCTTTTGAATGGCAGCTAATATTTTGTTTTCAGAGAAGCAGGATAAAGCTTAAACTTTAACTTCTGGCTAAAAATACTCAGCTTGTGAACCTGGCAAGGCCTCTTGAGGGAAAAGAAAAAACAGTCCTGGCACTGGATTGTTAGGCTTCCTGTCTTTCAGCAGCTTATTGCATTTATTTTACTGCTTTGGGGGATTAGAAAATAGTCTCCAAAGGCTATTTCTTTAATGACTTGGAATATTAATGTGGAAAACCCGCTTGTTGGATAATACAGTGAATGCTATAGTTTTTGCCTCTAATTGGCTATTGGGCCTTTCACTCCCCAAAGTCTTTTTTTTCTTGTTTAATGTTTTCTTTACTGTGAAAGATAGTGCACACTATGAAAAGTACATAAAACAATAAAATAACCTAATGACTTATCATAAAGTGAATATCTTTGTGGGGCTTCCCAGGTGGCACTAGTGGTAAAGAACCCACCTGCCAAGGTAGGAGAAATAAGAGATGTGGGTTTGATCCCTGGGCTGGGAAGATTCCCTGGAAGAGGGCATGGCAACCCACTCCAGTATTCTTGCATGGAGAATCCCATGGACAGAGTAGCCTGGTTGGCTACAGTCCAAAGGGTTGCAAAAAGTTGGACATGACTGAGCCACTTAGCATGCACACGTGAATATCTTTGTTAGTTAAAAATGTTACCTGCCGTATCAGTAAACAAAGGATGTCACAGTCATCAAGCCATCACAGTACAGCCACCCCTGAAGGTGAGCCCAGAAGGAACTTGAGGATGGAAACAGGATGCCCACCATCAGGCCATCAACAACTGCAGCCATTCCCCAGCAGGGCACCCTGAGGAAACTCAGGGCAGGAAAACACAGCAGGCTGGCCCCAAATGACTGAGGCTGCACACGAGAGGGAGGATTTTCATGAGCCCAGCCTTTTGCATATTTGTATACATAGAAGTACTTCCCTGGTGTCTCAATGATGAAGAATCTGCCTGCCAAGGTAGGAGATGTGGTTTGATTCTTGAGTGGACAAGATCCCCTGGAGAAGGAAATAGCAACCCAGTCCAGTATTCTTGCCTAGAGAATCCCCATGGACAGAAGGGCCTGGTGGGCTACAATCCATGCGGTCACAAAAGAATTGGACATGCTTAGTGGCTAAACGACAACAACAAATACATGGAAAAGTGCTAAATTCACTAACTTGAAATGTCTGGTTTTCTTTAATTAACAGTAATCTTTTGGTATTCTGACTACCTGGTTTTTTTTTGTTGTTGTTGTTTGTTTTTTTTTGGCTACAAAACTCCTATTACACTGGCTCCTTGCTTCCCTCTTCAGAGCAGTCCCTTAGAACTATCTGAGAGCTGTCTCCTGGGCTTGAATTCCTCAGAAAGTCCACCAAATAAAACTCTCAACATTGAGGCTGTGCATTTTTTTTCAGTCGACATGTTTATGGTTGTCACTGATACCGAGGTGTTCTAGAAGCAGTCCTATTACCTTCTCTCACTCCCAAGGAGACGATTGTCTTAACTTTGTAAAGAAAAGCAAAGAAATTATTACTAGAAGTTTTGTCACCTAAACATATATTTCTAAACACTGTGGTTTAGTTTTGTGTTTTTTTGAATTTCATACACATGGAGTCATACAGCAAAATATTGTTTTATGTCTGGCTTCTTTTTTTCCCCAGTGTTATGTATCTGAGTTTCTTCCCTCTTGTGCTATGTAGCTGTTATTCACTTGCTGGATTTTATTCTCTGAATATACAATTTCTTTATCCATTTGGCCATTGATGGGTGTTTGAAATGCTTCTAGTTTTTAGCTGTTGTAAGTAATGATGTTATGAGCATTCTTGCACATGTCTCTTGGAGCACAGATGAACATGTTTCTGTTGGTTGGGATTGTTGGAGCATAGAATATATGTATATTTGGCCTTAGTGGCATTAAAGGATACTTTTTTTTTTTAAAGTAAAATCATTACTCTGATACAAATATAAAATGAACATGTGTCAAAGATTTCTTTTGACATATCAATTAATGATAGAACCAATATGATGTTACAACTGGTTCAAAGGAGAATTGAAAGACCCATGCATATATAGGCAACAAGGGATGCTGAAATGAATTTGAATAGATGAAAAATGAGTCTTACGCAGTATTATCATCCACTGAAGTCTACCAGACACAATTCGTTTGCATTTATATAGATAAGACGCATTTGTGTTATTAGTAGTTTTCTATAACTTAAGTAGTTGTAGAATAGCTCAAAGTCCATGAAAGGCAGGATAATATGAAAGGGGCACTAATTTGAACCCTCAGTACATTTTTTGCCCCTATTCAAAGTCTTTCATGATTTTTCCTGGCAATAGATAATACCAAATTGTTTTCCAAAGTGATTGTTTCAAATTACTCTCGCACTAGAAGTGTACCAGAGTTCCTATTGCTCCATATTCTTGACAGCAGTTGGTATTGTCAGATTTTTAACTTTTGCTGTTCGGTAGGTGTTTAATGGTATCTCTTTGTAATCTTAATTTGCATTTCCCTGACAAGAATAAGATTAAGTATTTTTCACCTCTTTATTAGCTATTTGACTATTCCATATGTGAAACACCTATTCCAGTCTTTTTTTCCCCCCATTTGAAAAAATGAGTTATACCTGTCTTTTTCCTTTTTTATTTGGTGGGAATTCTTTCTATATAGTCTGTACATTAATATATTATATATTTCCCAATTATATGTGTTGCAGAGATTTTCTCCCACGTTTTTGCCTGCCTTTTCCTTCTTTTACTGGTGTGTTTTGATGAACAAAGCAATTCTAACACAACCCAGTTTATTACTTCTATTTATGGTTAATGATTTTTTTAAAATCTCTTCTTAGGAAGTTTTTGATTACCTAGATTTCTTGAAAATATTTTAGTGTATTAACTTTTAGAAACTATATTATTTTGCTCTTCAAATTTAGATTAAAAAACCATTTCAAATTTATCAATTTAAATCAATTTGAAATCAATATCAAATCAATTTGAAATAAAGTATCAATTACCCCTCCCTCAATTTGGTACCCAATTTTCCTGGCACCACTCCTTAAAAAGAGTGTTTCTTAAAGATACTGTTAAAACCAAAAAAAAAAAAAAAAGAGTGTTCTTCCATTCCCACCCAGCAGAGGCATCTTGGTCATATACCAAATATTCATATAAGTTTGGGCCTATTTCTGGGCCTTTTTAAAAATCCCATAGATTTGCTTGACTGTTTTTACGCTGACACCACACATTATAAGTTTTATAATGGTTTTTTTTTTTTTTTTTTCTAATAGAGCCAGCCTTTCTACATGTTGTTCTTCTTTAAGGCTAATTCTAACTCTTATATATCCTTTTGAATTTTAGAAGTAGTTCATCAAATTCCACAAAAACTGTGGAATTTTATTTGTGGTTTTTCAGACTCCATTGAATCCCCAGAAATTTTACTCCTAGGTGTTTATACTAGAGAAATGAAAACATATGTCTATGAAAGAGTTGTGCATGAATATTTATAGCATTTTATTCAGAATTGCTCAAGACTAGAAAGGACCAATGTGTAGGTATATTATAAAACTACCAACAATAAAAAGGAGGGAGCTTCTGATACACCCAACAACGTGGATAGGTCTCAAAAATAGTGTTTTGAGCAGTAGAAACCAGACCCAAGAGTACATATTGTGCAACTGCCTTTATAAGAAGAGCTTCCCTGGTGGCTCAGATGCTAAAGAATCTTCCTGCAATGCAGAAGACCTGGGTTTGATCCCTGGGTTGGGAAGATCCCCTGGAGAAGGGAATGGCAACCCACTCCAGTATTCTTGCCTGGAGAATTCAATGGACAGAGGAGACTGGCGATCTATAGTCCGTGGGGTCCCAGAGAATCAGACACAACTGAGGGACTTTCACTTATAACAACCACAACTACTCTGTAGTGATAGATATGAAATCACTGTTTGACCGGAGTGGAGAATGGAGGAGACTGGTGAGGGGAATGCGCTGCACAAGACATATGGGTGCTGACTATAGAGATGTCCCTTTAAAATTTTCTGACATTGGTTTTTCCTAATTAGTCATTCCAAAGGTTTATCAATTTTACTGATCTTTTTAACATTTCCCTCGGTTGATCCTCTGTATTGTAGTGTTGTTTTTATTTAGTTTAAGTTTGCTGATTTTAAAAAATGATTTCTTGAAATGAGGTGCTTTATTCACTGATTCTCAGCTTTAATCCTATTATATATATTTAAATAATAAATTTCACTTTAAACATTTTTATTGCAAAGTTTTATATGAAATCATTTTATTATCATCAGATAATTTCTAATTTCTAACATAATTTCTAATTTCTACTGTCTTCTAGCTACTATTTTGTTATTGATTTTTAGGTTCATTGCATTGTGAGCAAAGAACATACTCTGATTTGAGTACTTTAAAATGTGTTGAGACTTGTTTGGTTTCACAGCAGATGGCCCATTTTTGTACCTGTTTGCTGTGGTCTTTCAAATGTGTATTCTTTAGTTGATAGATACAATGTTCTGTATGTTCATTTGGCCAACTTTACCGTTTATGTTCTTAAAATTTTCTCTGTCATCATCACCCGTTTTTATTTTTCTTATTTGTCCCATAGGTTTCTGAGAGAAATGTGTTCAAATCTCATATTTGATTGTAGATTTATCTTTTTTCTTCTTGTACTTTTATTAATTTTGCCTTTGTATGTTTTGGAACTATGTTAAATAAATTTGAAATTTGGAGTTGCTATATCTTCCTGATGAATTGAACTTTTTGACACTACAAATTGACTCCTCATATACCAAAAATGAGTTTTTGCCGTACATTCTACTTTATTTGGTATTAATAAAGCCACACAAGCTTTCTTTTGGCTAATATTTGCCTAGCATATCTTTTTTAAAACATCCTTTTAGTTCCCAGATTTCTGTATCCATATGTTTAAATGCATTTCTTGTATTAATACATACAGTATATTATTAGATTTGACTACTTTTGTCTTTAAATTGCAGCATTTAGTTCACTCACTTTTAATATAATTACACACAAAGTTGGGTTGAAATTACTATTATATTAAGTGGATTTCTTTTAGTCCTGCTTGTTTTGTGTTCCTATTTTTCTTTTCTTTTTTTGGATTGAGTTTGTTTACCATTCCACTTTTTCTCTCTGTTAGCTTGGAAGTTTTACGTTCTTTCATTATTACTTTAATGATTACATTAGACCTTTTAGTATGTATTCTTGATTTAGGCCTTAGAATTCTTTAATATAATTCAGATCTCTCTTGTCTCTTATTATTGTGCTGTATTTTCTTTATATATATTTCAAATGCCCAAGATACAATCATTTATTCTGATTTACTCATATATTTATTTTTCTCTTTGCTCCCCATTTATTCTGTATCATTGATCTTCCATCTGGGATCACTTACTTAAGAAGAAGTGTCCTTTAGTATTTCCTTTATTGTAGGTCTACTGCTGACAAATTCTTTCCGTTCTTTGTTTATCTGAAATGTCTTTATTTCATCACCATTCTTAAGGGTGTTTCCTCTGGGCATGGAATTCTAGGCTAGCAATTAGGTTCTTTCATCACTTGGGCGCACCTGGAAAATCTAGGATAAATTCTTCCTTGCAGCACCTGTAATTTAATCATATCTTTTACCATATAAGGTAATGTTCACTCCTTTGCCATGTGAAATAATATCCACAAGTCTCAAGAATTAGAACATGAATGTATCTTTTAGAGGGAGCCACCATTTACCCTACTGTACAATTCCATGCTGAAATTTTCAAGTAAACTTTTAACAAAAAGTTTCAAGTCATTCCAAATATGAAGCCCTGTAGATCTATTTCTATTTCTGTTGTTTCTGCTAGTTTGTATTTATATCTTCTTATCTTCTCAATTGCTGGTTATTTTTAATTGTGTGTGAGATACTATATTTGCACAATTGTTTACAGATATAATTTGAGGTCAATGTAATCTAGCTCTAGACGGGATTACATTGCTTCTGTAAGTACTTGGAGCTTAGTACTCTAGAAACAGCTTATTTCAGTTTCAGAGACTGAGGTAGTTTGAAGATCAGCTGCAGTCCTGTAGGGACCTGTTAGCTTTCTGTTCTTCCTTTCTGCTAGAGCGTATCTCTTTGGAGATCCTGACGCAAAGCGAATGATATGCTCAGATATTTTTACCCTGTTTCCAGCAGACTGTGAACATAAATCTCTATTCTCCTGGCTCTTCAAGCATCTGTAGAGGGAAAACAGGTGCAAAATGCCATCCCTTTTCTCTGGACTTCCTTTCTTCCCTTGATTCTTATTTAATACCCCCCCCCCCTTATTGATTTTGGGATATTTTTAAGTGTTTCATAAATATTTTGTCTATCTTTCCTTCTTATCTTTGGTGGAAAGGTTTATCTGGCAGATCTGGCATATCTAGTGGGTTATTCTCAGAAGCAAAAGCTCTCCCTGAAGCTTTTCTCGTCTATCTTAAATTTTTGTGATGAAAAATTTCTGACATCACAAAGGTAGAGGGAATAGTACAAAGAACTAGGGTCTATACCACCACCCCAATTCAACTATTATCAACTAGTATCATGCTTGGACATGTTCATGATGTATAAGGAGAGAAAATTAGAAAGCAAGGCAGTATTTAAACCCTGAGTCATCCCTTTCCCTCTTTGTTGCATTGGTCGCTCATTGTGTCTGACTCTTTGTGACCCCGAGTCTCCTGGATTGCATACGATTGTTTACTGTCTGAGCTACCAGGTAAGCCATTTAAGTCCAGCATCAGAGACAGGACTTCTGCCGTGGTTACTGCTGTTCTCTCAGCTCATAGAATAGGGTATACCTGGTGTGTATGTTGCAATTTGTGAGCTCCTGTTGAATGAATGAAATATTCTGTAATACCACAGGCTGTTGAAGCTGGAAGAAGCCTTCACTTACCATAATGAACCTTAGTTTATAGAAGGAGATGCTGAAATCCTGAGATCTGAGGATGTGTTGAAGGTCAAGCAGATGCATAGTAGAGTTAGGCCGAGGTCCTATAGCTCAGGGCTCTTTACAAATTCTGTACTTCTTCCTTACTTCGCTAGCTTGTTTAACCACCACTTTTTCTTCTCTTCTGATAACACTGAAGTTTAAGGGCGTTTCATTATAAGTATGATGATATAATATGGCATTAAGACACGACAAGGCAAGTTTTATTGGCCATTACTACATGCCTCAAGTGAGTGGTGAAGCCTTTGACCACTCAAGGCATATATTAATAGCTCCATAAAATACATCCTGGATTGCTAGTGCTATTATCATCTGGCTATTATATTTCCTAAAGTTATTGTACAAATACCACTTTAAAGAATTTTCTTTTTTTTCTTTTTAACTGGGAAGGTTAGCCTTCTTTTATGAGGGACAATTCTTTATTGGTTAAAGAAACTAGAATTGTCAGTTAACTTGGAAATTTCTGAGTACGAGCTTTGGAGTCAGACTCGTCTGTGTTCATATACTGCCTTCTTATTTACTGGCTCTGCAACATTTAGGCAACTTTGCTAACCTCTTTGAGCCTTAGTTTTCTCTCCTGTCATATAACAACAAAATACCTATCCTTGAATTCATATGTGCAAAACACCTAACGCAGTTCTTTGAACATAGTAAGCAGTCAATAAGTCATATATTGTCATTATTATGATGTTTGATCATATGATGTGATGATGAATGCAAAAGAGAGTTTTTTCCTTTGATTAGTCAATTTATTTGTAAGATTAAAAAATGTCTCAGAGTACTAACATTATTTTAATTTCTTATCAATAAAAGAGCTAATATGAGTTGAACATTTGCTCTGTTCCAGAATGTGTACCAAGTGCCTATGTACACTGTTTAATTTAATCCTGGCTTTATGAGATAGATGCTGTTATTATCTTCACTTACAGGTGAAGAAATTTAGAAGTTAAATGATTTGTCTGGGATTTTCAAGCTGATAAGAGACAGAGCTCATGCTAAGCCTGGTATTCTCCTTGCTTGTGAACTTAACTGTTCGGCTGCACTGCCTCCCTCCAGGGCATCCTAAGCTCATAGTGATTCTGGGGAGTTCATTGAAAAGAAAACATGTCTGAAAAAAGTGAAAATTGAGTGGGGAGAACTGGATCAGGAAAATGTTGCTAATGCGAACAGCTCTTGTTAATTCAAGGGACATGAATTTGAGCAAACTGCAAGAGAGAGTGAAGCAGGGAAACATGACATGCTACAATCCATGGGGTCTCAGAGTTGAACACAGCTTAGTGACTGAACAACAACAATTTGCTAATTTGGAGGCTGATATATGGCTTGGATCAAAGTCTACACTGGTGCTAATTTTGAAGGTAGTCATGGTTAAATAAATGAATCATGTGAACAAAAGAAATGTTCCTATTTAAGTAAATAGATTTTTCCCAAACACTTTACCACCTCTATACATACAAAATTAAATGCAATTTGTCCTAATGTGCTTATGATTGTAAATCCTTCATTTGTTCTCTGCTTGGTACACTTTTGGACATTTGTTGATTACCTTTTTTTAGTATCCACCTTCTTTTTCTCACAGCACCTAGATAATTCTTTTGGGAACCATTTAATACCTCATTCAGTAGTAGTCACCTAATTTGGGAAGAATGGATCCTGATTGGCAAGACCATCTTTCAAACACCATCCTCTTGAGGAGTACTGGTCAGTCTTTACTCAGTCAGTGCATACCATTTTCCCTGTCTATGTTGATGAGTTCAGCACTAGGCATGTGATCTGAATTGGATAAGTTAGTGTGATGCACTGAACTTTTGTTTGAGAAAGAGAAAATTGCTGTTTCTCAGGATGGTCTGGGTTGCCATGTGAGGTCTGGAGCTGCTGCAGCTATTTTGCTTCCATGAGGAAAAGCAGCCGAAAGATGACACAGACACAAGGAGTAGGGAAAAGGTGAAAGAATTGCAGAGAAGCTTAGCTGGAGCAATGATCACACCATCTCTAAGGTTTTTCCTGCTTCAGGACTTTTTTGTTACATGAATTAATTAGTTTCCTTTGGTGTCTAAGCTAGTTTGAGTTTCCTGTTTTACGCACTTGACGTTTTATTGCATTGTATATGTGGTTGTTGTTCAGTTGCTAAGTCAAGTCCAACTCCTTGCAACCCCATTAACTGCAGCATGCTAGGCTCCTCTGTCCTTCACTATCTCCTGGAGTTTGTTCCAATTCATGTCCACTGAGTTGGTGATGCTATCCAACCATTTCATCCTCTGTCATCACCTTCTCCTCCTGCCTTCAATCTTTCCCAGCATCAGGGTCTTTTCCAATGAGTTGGCTCTTCGCACCAGGTGGCCAAAGTGTTGGAGCTTCAGCTCCAGCCTCAGTCCTTCCACTGCATTGTATATATACATTTCCTATGATTTGGGTTTTTATGGTAATAGAGCTTGAATCTCCCTATCACTGATTGGGATAAACAAAGTTTAACTATTCAGGCAAAATTCCCTGGCAGAAAGCAATGTTGTCCATGTTCTTAAGAGCCATGTAACCTCTTGAGATTCCTTGGCAGGATTTTAGATGTGTTATATTATAGATCTTCTCTGTAAGCCTGTCTACTATGGGTCAACTTCTCCTTTACCCAGTTATGTGATATCTCTAGCCCTCACTTTCCACATAAATAAATAAATTTATTTATTTGGGGGCCGTAAGGCCTAAATGAGCTGATTTGTCTAGCATGGGGTCTGTCACATAGTGAATACTTAATCAGTGTTAGTTGTTTCTATTATTGGTATTATTATTGTTGTTACGAGTTTTCTTAACACTCTCTTCCAGAGCAATCTTTGTTTCCTCTGTAGGCCTAATTCCCAAAAAACTGAACTGAACAGTGTTGATTAGAGCAGAGAGGCAGACAGAACCATTTTGCAAAGTCTATAAAATGACCTTGAAAATTGTGATTTGTCTTCCTATGCGATGCTTCTGAGACTTGGAGCTCTGTGAGTGAGTCCTGGCCTGCGCTTTGACCTCAGTGGTATGGCTTGTGCTTGGGATGCTGTGTCCTCCATGTGATTCTGTTGATGGCCTGCAGGGCTCTGTGCAGGGATCATGGGACAGTGCTGCCAAGTTCTTCATAAGCTGACTAGCCCTGTTACTTGGTGAGATGAGACGGAGCAGTAGCAACAAAATACTTTTTTTTTGCCTTTTTGAATTAAGCAAACAGAAAAATCCATTATTCAGATATGAGGAATGTTAATTTTTAGATGGTCGAGAGTGGACTTATAATAACAGCAGCAGTCTGGGACAGAGAATGATGACTGAAATCAGAAGGCCGGAGTACATAAATAAATGAAATAGTAACACTTCCTGAGCATCTTTATTCCCACAGGCTCACTGCTGCTATCATGGGAAAGACGTGTGTGGCAACATTCACTCTGAATTGGGAACACAGATATATGTATATTTCCCTTTGTCTGAGATTTGTACATTCTAAAGAGCCTAAAGATGATTTTTTGCTATCTTCCTGAGAAATTAACTTCTGTCTTTCCCTGCCTGTGAGCCGAAAGAATAGTCATCACATGCTACCCACTCATGACTTCATGGAAAGAAACACAGGCCTCATTCAGAGTCTTCACCAACTGGCAAGCATTTCATTGGTCATGGAGGGAATTTTCATTGCTGTCGTGCACACACATTTCACATCTGAGTGGAGTTGGCCCCTCTGCTGACTAACTTCTTCCCTGACTAATCTCATGAATACAATGGCTAATGAGAATAAAAACAACTATTGCTAATTAAGTATTCATCTAATACATTATCTTTAAAAACAATCTCATTTTGTCCCATAGTAACCAATAACCCAGTGTTGTTATTGGGTTAATAACATTACTAACCCAATTATATTGGGTTAATGACAGGACAGGATAAATAGCTGTCCTGTTTTTATCCTCCTTTCACTGAGGAGGGTTTAAACAGAGGCTTGAAAGTGAAAGTGAAAGTGAAGTCGCTCAGTCGTGTCCAACTCTTCGCAATCCCATGGACTGCAGCCTACCAGGCTCCTCCATCCATGGGATTTTCCAGGCAAAAATACTGGAGTGGGGTGCCATTTCCTTCTCCAGGGGATCTTCTTGACCCAGGGATTGAACCCGGGTCTCCCTCATTGTAGGCAGACGCTTTACCATCTGGCTTGGAGGGTTCAATAACTTGCCCAGGACACAATCTTAAGAAGTGCAGCCCTCTGCTCAACTCCAGATTGGTCTGACACTGGAGAATGTGTTCTTAACAACTATCCTACTCTCCTGTGATACCGTGATGGTTTCTTTGCATTGTAAGTATTGCATGTAGTGTTATGCTCGTATTCTTATTATTCTTGATACGCCTGCTCCCAGTTTCTTCCTGTTTAATCAGTATGCACATCTTTGTGATGAGCCTCTTTTTCCTCTCACCCTACTCTCTAACTCACCTCATGTTTACATAGTCCTATGGGTGGACAGGAGTGGGTAGCCCATGTACACAGGCGTTTAGGATGATGCACTCTGGAGAGTAATGGAAGCTCCAATGGCAGGTCTAGGTTCTTTTTTCTACCTACTCCTTCCTTCTGCACCCCGGTGTATTTACTGTCTTTGTCCTTTTGCTCCCATATTCCTTTCCATTATCCTTGGAGCTCCCACACTCTGACATTCTCTCAGGAGACATTTAGATCTCCTGGCATCTAGGTTACAAATCCCTAATACTTGAAGCAATTTTCGAAAGTGGGGAAAAGAGCTATTTTTTTTTTTTTTAGCTATATATTTGGACTGTCTGTAGTTGACAGTTATAAAGAGTAAAGTAGTGTTTGGTAAAAGAATTGAGGGACGGAGCAGCAACTTGATCAGAGCCCGGCTCTTACATATGTGATAATAGTTCAATATCGCCAATTTTCTTTCCACCATCTTCAAGTGCTTCCAAAGAAGATTTGATCATGGAAGGGTTATAACCAGTAGTAAGCTGATTCTCCCTGAGTTCATTTATTCAACAATGAGTTATTGTCTGTTCTTTTTAAGGTTCCTAAATTTCATTGGCTCACTAACCTTTTATCGAAAGCTATGGATTCTTTTCCCCTAAAAATCCACAGCTTTGCATGTAAGACTTGAAGTGATTCATGGACCTTTGAAGTCCATCTGAAGACTCCCAGCTAGGAACCCCAGCTTTGTGATGTACCTCCTTACTGGTTTAATCACATTCTAATCTCCACATCAAGTCCTTCTTCATGTATGAATATATAGAGATATTCAACCCAGATTTTTAAATGGCACTGTACTCAACCAAGTCCTATTTGTTCATCACTGAAACTTTACAAGGCTGTTAAGAAAGGAAGTAACTGTGCAGAATTACTCATAATCAAAGAGATGTCCTTAGCAAAGGCATCATCTTCATTTAGTCAGCCTTCTAAAACTTGGTATGTAGGGTTTCTAAAATGTTTTATGGAGAATTTAAACACTTTGAAATAAAGATCCTAGGAGAGAAGAAAAAGAAAATCTCAGTTATGGTTAGGAATAGTGGGTTAGATAAGTCTCAGTCATTTTGAAAAAAGTAATACCAATACAATGAGTTCTCAACTCTGTAGATGTGTGTGTGTGTGTGTATGTGTAATGTCTGAAGAAAATGATAATTTTTATACCAAAAAGAAAAGAGCATCTTCCTTTGGGGTTCCTTAGTCCACAGTAGCAGAAAGCTGCTACTCTGTGAGGGGTTTCATTGACTTCATTTTCATATTATTTTGTTGGATGATTTACAGTTTCTCTGACAGGTCTGCTAAAGCCTTTGCATACCTAGGAGAAATCATATATCACTCAGAGCCCTAGAACATAGGAAGAGAACAAAGTGCCTGGGCTTCATCGCTGCTGTGGTTTACACTGACTTCCATCATAAACAGAAGTTGACTGATTACAAAAAAGTGAATAGAATTTTTTGCTGACTTTCTGGTTACACACTTACTGCTTCCTTTCCAGTAAGAGTAACAGGAGAATTCTCAATCTGCAACGGTATTGTGTTTCCATACAGAAAACCAAAACCTTGTATAAATTGAGATGAGATGCAACGGCCATGAGATATTTGTCTTCCATTATTAGGTTTTCCACATCTCCACATTATACCATATATCAGTGGCCACAGGACTGGAAAAAGTCAGTTTTCATTCCAACTCCAAAGAAAGGCAGTGTCAAAGAATGCTCAAACTACCGCACAATTGCACTCATCTCACACACTAGTAAAGTAATGCTCAAAATTCTCCAAGCCAGGCTTCAGCAATATGTGAAACATGAACTTCCTGATGTTCAAGCTGGTTTTAGAAAAGGCAGAGGAACCAGAGATCAAATTGCCAACATCCGCTGGATCATCAAAAAAGCAAGAGAGTTCCAGAAAAACATCTATTTCTGCTTTATTGACTATGCCAAAGCCTTTGACTGTGTGGATCACAATAAACTGTGGAAAATTCATCAAGAGATGGGAATACCAGACCACCTGATCTGCCTCTTCAGAAATTTGTATGCAAGTCAGGAAGCAACAGTTAGAACTGGACATGGAACAACAGACTGGTTCCAAATCGGAAAAGGAGTATGTCAAGGCTGTATATTGTCACCCTGTTTATTTAACTTATATGCAGAGTACATCATGAGAAACGCTGGACTGGAAGAAACAACAAACTGGAATCAAGATTGCTGGGAGAAATATCAATAACTTCAGATATGCAGATGACACCACCCTTATGGCAGAAAGTGAAGAGGAACTCAAAAGCCTCTTGATGAAAGTGAAAGTGGAGAGTGAAAAAGTTGGCTTAAAGCTCAACATTCAGAAAACGAAGATCATGGCATCTGGTCCCACCACTTCATGGGAAATAGATGGGGAAACAGTGTCAGACTTTATTTTTATGGGCTCCAAAATCACTACAGATGGTGACTGCAGCCATGAAATTAAAAGACGCTTACTCCTTGGAAGGAAAGTTATGACCAACCTAGATAGCATATTCAAAAGCAGAGACATTACTTTGCCAACAAAGGTCTGTCTAGTCAAGGCTATGGTTTTTCCAGTGGTCATGTATGGATGTGAGAGTTGGACTGTGAAGAAGGCTGAGCGCCGAAGAATTGATGCTTTTGAACTGTGGTGTTGGAGAAGACTCTTGAGAGTCCCTTGGACTGCAAGGAGATCCAACCAGTCCATTCTGAAGGAGATCAGCCCTGGGATTTCTTTGGAAGGAATGATGCTAAAGCTGAAACTCCAGTACTTTGGCCACCTCATGCGAAGAGTTGACTCATTGGAAAGGAGTCTGATGCTGGGAGGGATTGGGGGCAGGAGGAGAAGGGGATGACAGAGGATGAGATGGCTGGATGGCATCACTGACTCAATGGACATGAGTCTGAATGAACTCCAGGTGTTGGTGATGGACAGGGAGGCCTGGCATGCTGTGATTCATGGCTTCTCAAAGAGTTGGACACGACTGAGCGACTGATCTGATCTGATCTGATCTGATGGTATAATTGATCAAAGGGGCTCATTATCTAGAACTTCCCATACATCATTCTGGAATGTTCCACTCAAAGGAGAATAAGCACAAGTCCCATCTTCACTGTTTGGTCAATGGGTAGTGTGTTCTGCTCAGTGCCAGAGTAACTTGCTGTAGCATTTTTGGAGAACCCAGATTCCTCTCTGGCCTGGCAGATCCTATCTTAGGCTGAGCGCAGAGAGGCTGCAGCAATATCTGCATTGCTTGCTCCTGGCTTTCTGCCAGAGCACCATGGAGAGCCTGGGTGAAGTCATTCTTCCCTGAAAACCGAGCTGGGAAATTTCTTCTGACATATCGGAATTGACTGAGAAGGTTAAGAAGAGCCTAGCTGAGAATCAGGCTGAGGAGGGTGTTCTTTCAAGTTTAGAAAGGGATCACATTACTCTTACGTCTATGGTTTCCTCTACTAAGAAATTATTAAGATGAATTTCCACTTTAAAAAAAATGGCCATTTGAAAGTACTTGAGAATGTACTAAATTAAACGTTCATTTTTAAAACTGTAAGGCACACTGTGTATGAGAAGATCAGGCAGTGCACTCACAATTATCACTGAAGTTTAATTTGTCTGTTTGCTTATGGGTATCTGGATGGAAATCAGTGGCGCTGGCCATGCTCATTTCTTCTTTCTCTACCTTCTTCCCAAAGGGCCTTGGTATAATTCCTTTTTATCCTTTTAGTTCCTTCATGTTCTATTTTCCACATCCTTTTCTCCCCTGGAATCTTACTCTCAGGAAAGAATCTGATCTCAGTTATCTATACCTTATAAACCTTAATGTGAATGCAAACATGGATACTGATACTCCTGGGGGAATTAGAATGATGTCACTTATTGTGAAATAGAAGCTTTGCTTCTTTCATGAAAGAGATAGAGACCAGTACCTAAATACATTTCAAAAATAAACTTGAATATTTATGAGGCAGGGGAGGTATCATGGTCACAAAAGTAGTTTTCCCATGGTGAGGCTCATCCATTACATTTGGATGTGCTGAGCTGTACAATTTCTCCCAGTTGTGGAAAACTCAATTGCATAAGTTGTCTAAATTAATACTGAGTGTAACAGAGATACCAGATGTGGAAACAAAATCCTGTAGGCGGAGTGTGACCAACAGAACATAGTCACATATAGAAATTTGCAGAAATCTAAGTGAGAGACTTGTATTTCTAGTGGGCATGGAGTTAAGGGGGTTTCTAGCCAGTCTTGAAGATCTGTCTAGATCTTAAAGGACAGATCAGGTGAAGCAGTTCCCAAATGACATTGTTATAAGATTTTATCTGCAAACCTAAAACTCTGATAAAGTCATGGTGGGTGAGCAACTTTATAAGACCATAGAGGGAAGAAGAAGAATCATAAATGTGTTCCTTTTTGCTTCTGATTATACTTTTTGTATTATATGATGACCTCATCCAGCGGTCAACAATGACTTCCTTTTGGCCAAAGGTTATTTGACTGTTTCAGAGAGACCTAGAAAACAATTCCTTGGTTTCTTCTGTGACCATTTGTGACTCACCGATGGCTGTCTTGCCTACTGTTGTTTCCTGGGAATTCTTAGGGAAATCCTGAGACAGACAACTCCTTTGTCTGTAGAAGTTAGCTCTGGAAATGACAAATGAAATTTTTATCTTCAAATAGTACACACTATCTAATCCCAACTGGCTAATAATGTATGTATATTTACCAGCTTCCCTGAAAAAGTATAGGAAGCCTTGGCATCAAGATGTTAACTAGAGTAAGGAGTCCTTGCCTTGTAGCATTTATCAAAATTGCAGTTCATTACTTGTGTAATGGTTGGTTATCAATTCCTTTCCTCAAACAAGGACTCTGTCTTATACCAGGCTCAGAGTAGTGTTAACTAAACTTCTGAGTGATGGAATAAGAGGTGCTTATTTTCTTGTTTCTGCTTTTCTCTAGTTTTACAGCTCCCACTGTAAGCATACTGTATTCCTCATTACAAAATGCAAGTCTTACTAAAATGAAGGGTACATAATTAAGTATTCTCTATTACTTTTAAGAGAAGATATTTCTGCAGCTGAAGAAGAAACCTACATGGAAAGGACTAACAAAGAAAGGGACACATTGAGGAGTGTGTGGAAATGGTAGGTTTCCTCTCTTGGATCTGAGAGCTTGTTAAGTAGAGGAGATATCCTAAAGAAAGCACAGAGTGTGCCAAGATCAAGAGAAGTCCATTCCCGCAATAGCAGACAATTGACCTGATGGCTTTGTCTTCACTTAAAATAATGACACAATTCATATTTATTCTTTACCCTTTAGCACTGGGCTTGCTTTTTCAAGGAAAAAAAATACGAGAGACTGTTACTACAGAATCACTTGTTAGATGTATTATGTTTCAGGATATATTTCTAGGCACTTCATAGTGGAAATTTGGCCCTCGGAGCTTAGGCTTGGTTTTCATCTATTTCCTGCATCAGTATATTTTAGTATGTCTTTAAGTAAACTGGGTAGCAAACTCTCACCCCCAATAATTTATGACTGATCTGAATTGCTATGACTATTTTTACTGTCAGAAGAATTTAAATTTACTACATGACAGTCATATTCCACAGTCGCATTTAGTATATTAAAACCACCGGAGAAGTTACTTACACAGAACAAGGGCAGTAGGTCTTCAGTAATGGTCATTTGGTAATGTATCTTTTGATTTTAGGTTGAAAAGAACCTTGATGTTTTGGGGTTTCTGATTTTCAGATGAGTGGCTAATAGCCTATTTTCAGAAAAGCCCTGGGGACAGGAACATGTACTTGGCTTCGTTGAGTGCAGAAACTCTGCTTCTTGGTGGACCGCGGTTTGACTTTGTTTGCAGAGTTGCCGTGGTATAACAAAGCACCCTTTGTGCCTTCGCGGTTGTCCTTGCCAGCCACCACCTGCCAATTGGTTCTTGTCTATGGAAGTGTTCTGAGTTGGAAAATGAGGTGAGAAATACCGTATTTAATTCTAGGCTACTCCTACCTTTTGGATACCATTACATTTGAAAGTTTAGGATTTGGCCTGGTTCACTTGCTCATTTTTTCACTTGAAAATGTGCATTAACTCATTTTTGCTAATTTGCTAACTAATCTTTTAATTTGCTATCAGGGTCCTGTGCTAGGCACTGTGGAATTAGATTCAGAGAGGAGAGATAGGCTGTGTTCTCATTAAGTTTACAGAATTAGAGACAAGAAGAACATCAAATGAAAAGCTACTCAGCCTTTCAAATTTTTTTAAAAATTTTATATTGGGGTATTGTTAATTAACAATGTTGTGGTTGTGTCAACTGTACAGCAGAGTGATTCAGTTATACATACACATGTTATCTATTCTTTTTCCAATTCTTTTCCCATTTAGGCTATTACAGAGTGTTGAGCAGAGTTCCCTGCATCCTACAGTGGGTCCTTGTTGGGTATCTGTTTTGAATAGAGCAGTGGCTACACAGCCTTTTAATTGCAGCTGTGATCTGGTCTGCTGTAGGTATTATGAGAAAGTCTAAGTGGAAGATACACTAGGGGGAAGTAGCTAGATGGGAGGTATGCAGAAGGCCATGACTTTATGAGAAGGCCTTGAAGTAAGAAGGCCTTCTGTCATCACAGAGATGCGGTGACTGCCGCTCAGTGCGGGAGAGTGAGTATGCCCTCAGAGAAGATAGAGCAGGGGTCAGGGGTCAGATTGTAAGGCTCCTACCCACGTTGAGAACTTTGGACTCTGAACTCCGTGCTCTCAGCTGATTTAAATGTCTCCTTTAGGAAGAATGTGTAGGGAACACATTTCGTTTGCATGTAGTTTGGCCACCCCTCCATTAGCCCCCTTGCTGTTTTGGAAATCGCTTGCCTATCGTTCTATCCCCATGATTATCATGGAGACAGTGGTGTTGCATTAGGCAACTCTGTGTCTCAACCACAGTGGATTTATCCAGGGATTTTTCTTATTTGATCTCCTGGGGTATTGGAATTGATTCTGAGAACGAGAAGTTAGTTTCGTGATGGCTAAAACAGTGGACCAAGGTGAAGAGCTGTTAGGAGGCTGTGTTCTGTTGGGTGGCCTGAGACCAGAATGGAGGAATGGAGAACTGAAGGTGAAATCAGAGAGGCAGAATCCATTCCTGACTCCTCCACATGCTCCAGGCCCTGATTCTAGACGTTTCTAGAGAAAAGCAAAAACAAGAAAATAAGTACCTCTCATTCCATCACTCAGAAGTTTAATTAACACTACTCTGAGCCTGGTGTAGGACAGAGTCCTTGTTTGAGGAAAGGAATTGATAACCAACCATTACACAAGTAATGAATTAGAATTCTGATAAATGCTACAAGGAAAAAATATAGGACAGGATGCTATGGCAACTAGAATGGAACTCCTTACTCTAGTTTATATCTTGGTGCCAAGTCTTCCTGTACTTTTTCAGGGAAACTGGTACATATACATACATACATTTTATCCATTTGGGATTAGATAGTGCATACTATTTGAAGATAAAAATTTCATTTGTCAGGTCCTTTAGCCTTGGATTCCATAACATAATAGTATTCCTCTAAAAAAGTCTTCTCATCCCACTTTGTGTTAAAACTAGCCAGAGTTAGTTTCAGTGACTAATGTAAAATTATTTTTTTTCTGTGTATAAAGATATTTATAGACATGTATTACAATTTTGCTTTAGGCCCATCTTCTGATTTTAAGTGGGCCTCAAAGCTTGTTAAGTCATGGAAAGTCAATTATCCTCTATTTTAGTTTGAGGATACAAGGGAACAGGAGAAGTTCAGTTCATCTAACATTTCCCAAGAAGGAAAATGTGTTCCAAGGAAAGTCTGCTGCTTAAGCAGAAACACTTTAACAGGATAATTTATGGATCTGAGTGTAAAACCTTAATAAGAAATGATATTTTACCTGTTGTATTCTCTCTCATCTGTGTCTTAACAGCTCACTCAGGCCTTATTTCTTTTTGTAGGTGGTATAAACAGCAGTACCATTAGCATAAATTAAAAATGTGGTTTATTTGTAAGCATGACCAACTGCATTTTCTGATTTCTGTCTTTGCTGCACTCTCAGCTCTTGGAGTGAGCAGCTTTGCTCATGGAGGGTCACTTGCACTGGTCTGGCTTCTGGGTCTTCTAGTTTGCATGAACAGCCTCTGCCAACCACTGCTGAGATTTGAGAAAATGCCACTCTGAAAATAGGCAAATTAAAGACAATTCTGCCATGGTGTGATTACCAGCTGCTCCTCTTACCTGGTTACCGAGCTCACTGTGAAACTGTACAGAACAGTAGAGAAAAACAGGATCTGTGGATTCAGGTCTGTGTGGAAACCCCACCTCTGCTTTTCTCACACTAAGTGATTTCCAGCAAGTTACCTGCTCTTTCTAAATCTCAACTTGCTTATCAATAAAATGGGTTACTAATAGTACTTAGTGCATCAGAATGGTATGCTTCAGTAAAATAATACTTATGAAGCCATAATAAGCTTTTAAGTACTGCTGCTGCTGCTGCTGCTAAGTCACTTCAGTCATGTCCAACTCTGTGCGACCCCATCGACGGCAGCCCAGCAGGCTCCTCTGTCCCTGGGATTCTACAGGCAAGAATACTGGAGTGGGTTGCCATTTCCTTTTCCAATACATGCATGCCTGCTAAGTCGCTTCAGTCATGTCTGACTCTGTGCCACCCTAGGGACAGCAGCCCACCAGACTCCTCTGTCCACTGGATTCTCTAGGCAAGAATACTGGAGTAGGTTGCCATTTCCTATTCCATTTAATTACTAGTATTGCTCATTATATTATGACTGTTATTATGTAAAGCAGTTACCACAATGCCTAGAATTTGATAAATGTTGTGGCTTTTTTATTCTTAAAATGTACATATCCATATCTTTAAAAGTTCAGTGGGTAAACATCTTACCTGTCCTTTCTGTCCCTGTACAGCAGGTGAAGAATCCCTGACTCGTTCCAACATCTCATTTTATAGGTGGAGAGACTGAAACCCAGAAGAGCCGCAGTTTCTTAAGGTCAAGCAGTGCCTGGCAGAGCTGGTTGTGGAGCTCAGGGACCTCGTTCTTAATTCAGTTTTATACACACAATGCCGCCTATTTCATGTATAGAAGATAGCACATTCTTTGGCTTCACTGATATGTATATGGAGGACACATGACATTTGTGAAAGATACTGTTTGAGGCCATCCCAAACCTTCAGATTTGTGAATAAGGAAATGTTAATATAGATCCTTGTTTGTCCCAAATTATATTTCTGTTAGAGATCACGTGTTTCCTGTGCAGAGCCTTATTTACTAAAGTATCTTCCTTTGCTTGGTGGCAAATTTTCCTAAGAAATCTGAGTTTGTAATCATTCCCAGGTATTATTGCACCCAAGAACGGGGAGGGAATCTCCAAGTTTTATTGCCAGAAAGATTCTGGGCACCTGGATTCTAAATGATTGTCCCAAACACTTCTTGCATTATCCGATGAGCTGTTTGTACTTCAGTGAAATCTTACATTAGAACATGTCATGGATCTTTGGGATTGCTCGTGAATAATTGAAGCAATGATTGTTAAGTCCTTTCATTCCAGACATTTACTCTATGATGGCTCCATTATACTTGACATTGGTCAGACTACTGCATTGCATGGAAGGCTGTATTTTAAGAGGACTACAGCCAAACATAGTACACATAGGAGCAAGCAAAGAGGATGGGAAGAATTCTAGGAGTTGAGTTCTGTGACAGAGGGTAAATGAATGGGGTTTATTTGACCTGGAAGAGAGGTGAGGAGGGGTAAAAAATCTGCCTTCACGTAAGTTCATCTGCATCACTTTGGGATGCCGTATGATATTTCTCCTTCTCTGTCTGACTTACTTCAGTTCAGTCGCTCAGCCGTGTCCGACTCTTTGCAACCCCATGAATCGCAGCACGCCAGGCCTCCCTGTCCACCACCAACTCCCGGAGTTCACTCACTTACAGTATAACAATCTTTAGGTCCATCTGTGTTGCTAGAATGGCCTTATTTCATTTTTTTAATGGCTAAGTAATATTCCATTGTATGTATGTACCACCTCTTCTTTATCCATTCCTCTTGATGGACATTTACATTGCTTCTATGTCCCGGCTATTGTCAATGAACACTGCAGTGAGCATTGGGAGTGCTTGTATCCTTTTGAATTTTTGTTTTCTCTGCATATATGCCCAGGAGTGGGATTGCTGGGTCATATGGTAGTTTTATTTTTAGTTTTTTTTAAGGAACCCAATACTGTTCTCCATAGTGGCTGTATCAGTTTATAGTCCCACCAACAGTGCAGAAGGGTTCCCTTTTCTCCACACCTTCTCCAGCATTTACTCTTTGTAGGTTGTTTAATGATGGCCATTTCTGACAGTGTGAAGGGATGCCTCATTACAGTTTTGATTTACATTCTCTCATAACTAGTGATGTTGAATGTGTGTCACGTGTTTTTTGGCCATCTATATGTCTTCTTTGGAGAAATGTCTGTTCAGGATTTTTGACCTAACAGAGCTCCTGATTCCTGTTCCTTCCCCAGTATTCTCTGTCTCAATAAATGGCATCATAGTCAACTCAGGTATATGAGTTTCCTATTGCTGGTGTAACAAATTACTACTAACTGAAAATAACACTAAATCCATGTCACAGTTCTGGAGGTCAGAGTTCTAAAATGGGGTGGCAGGGCCACGTTCCCCCTGAAGTCTTCGTCTCATTGCCGTTTTCAGCTTCTGGAGGCTGCTTGTACTCCTTGGCTGCTGGTCCTGCATCACTCTGACCTTTGCTTTCATTGTCACATCTCCTTGTCTGACTCTGACCTTCCTGTCCCCATATTTTCTTTCTGAGGACCCTTCAGATACATTGGGCCCACACAGATAACCCAGGATAATCTCCCCATCTCAACATCCTTAATTTAAACACATCAGCAAGTTTCTTTTAACATGGAAAATAACATGTTCACAGGTTTGGAGATTAGAATGCAGATAACTTTGGGAGCCATTATTTGGCTTACTACATCTTCCCTGGTGGCTCAGATGGTAAAAAAAAAATCTGCGTACAGTGCTGGAAACTAGGTTCAATCCCTGGGTCAGGAAGATCCCCTGGAGAAGGGAATGACAACCCACTCTAGTATTCCTGCCTGGAGAATCCCATGGACAGAGGAGTCTGGTGGGCTGTGGTCTATGGGTCACAAAGAGTCAGACACAACTGAGTGACTAACGCTTTCATACCAAGTTCTAGGGCCATAACTATGGTGTTACCCTCTGTTTTTCGTTCATCCAGTCCATCAAGTCCTGTTGCTGCTACTGCTAAGTCACTTCAGTCGTGTCCAACTCTGTGCGACCCCACAGACGGCAGCCCACCAGGCTCCCCCGTCCCTGGGATTCTCCAGGCAAGAACACTGGAGTGGGGTGCCATTGCCTTCTCCAGTGCATGAAAGTGAAAAGTGAAAGTGAAGTCACTCAGTCATGTCTGACTCTTGGCAACCCCATGGACTGCAGCCCACCAGGCTCCTCCGTCCATGGGATTTTCCAGGCAAGAGTACTGGAGTGGGGTGCCATTCTCTACTATTATGACCTCACCCACCACATTTTCTCACCTGTACCACTGACGCCCAAGCCTTTTCATTTGGTTGTCGTGTGTCTGCCCTTGCCTCCCTACTGTTCTCCTCTCAGAAGCCAGAATGGCTTTTAAAAATGTGAGTCAGGTCACACCACTCCTCTGCACAAGCCCTCCAGGAAGTTTATATCTTACTCAGAAAAAAAAAAAAAAACATCCACATCCCTTTCCATGAGTTATGGGCCTTACCCTTTGGCCCACTCAGCCTTGCATTTCTTACCTCCTCTCCTCTCTCTGCCTTGCTCTCTGCTCCAGCCACACCAGTTCTCTTGCTGTTTTTTAAACTTGCCTGGGACATTCTTCCCTCAGATATCTACATGGCTCCTTTTCTCCCTTCTTTCATGTCTCTGCTCACATTTTACCTCCTCAAAGCTCTAAGAAGCATTGCTGTAGGGAAGTAACAAAGACCATAAGCAGATAGTTACTGTACTATTGAGTTAAGAATGGGCAGAGTGGGAAGTACCAGCTGCCCAGGGCGGGGCATCAAATCTGAGTGAGTGTGAGTGTGCTTCAGTTCAGTTCAGTTGCTCAGTTGTGTCCGACTCTTTGCAACCCCATGAACCACAGCATGCCAGGCCTCCCTGTCCATCACCAACTCCCGGAGTCTACCCAAACTCCTGTCCATTGAGTTGGTGATGCCATCCAACCACCTCATCCTCTGTTGTCCCCTTCTCCTCCTGCCCTCAATCTTTCCCAGCCTCAGGGTCTTTTCAGATGAGTCAGCTCTTCACATCAGGTGGCCAAAGTATTGGAGTTTCAGCTTCAGCATCAGTCCTTCCAATGAACACCCAGGACTGATCTCCTTTAGGATGGACTGGTTGGATCTCCTTGCAGTCCAAGGGACTCTCTAGAGTCTTCTGCAACACCACAGTTCAAAAGCATCAATTCTTCGGTGCTCAGCTTTCTTTATAGTCCAACTCTCACATCCATACCTGACTATGAAAAACCATAGCCTTGACTAGATGGACCTTTGTTGACAAAGTAATGTCTCTGCTTTTTAATATACTGTCTAGGTTGCATATGTATTTATTTATTTTTGGCCGTGCTGGGTCTTCGCTGCTTTGTGTGGGTTTTCTCTAGTTGCGGCGAGTGGGGCCTAGCTCTTTATTGCTTGGGCTTCTCATTGCAGTGGCTTCTCTTGTGGAGCACAGGCCCTAGGTGTGTGGGCTTCAGTAGTCTCGGCACACGGGCTCAGTAGTTGTGGCTCTTGGGCTTAGTTGCTCCATGGCATGTGCAGTCTTCCTGGACTAAGGATAGAACCCATGTCCCTTGCATTGGCAGATGGAGTCTTGTCCAGGATGCCGCCAGGGAAGTCCTGTGAGTGGGTGTTTACTTGTGGCACTAAAGGGTTTGGTAGAGTGGCATTGACAGAAAAAGCCAGCAGAAAGAGATAATAGCTGAGGTAAGCTTTGAGGAAAGGAGCAGGGATTTTAAGAACAATAATCATAGCTACCACTTATGGTAGTATGGTAGTATTACACACCTGTAGTGACTTCACTTGCACTTTTCACTTTCATGCATTGGAGAAGGAAATGGCAACCCACTCCAGTGTTCTTGCCTGGAGAATCCCAGGGATGGGGGAGCCCGTTGGGCTGCCGTCTGTGGGGTCACACAGAGTCGGACACGACTGACACAACTTAGCAGCAGCAGCAACAGTGGTTAATCACAAAGAGTCAGGGATGACTGAGCAACTAACATTTACTTACTTATTTACTTAGTGGTTAATAAGTGATATAGTGATCACTTATTCTTCTTAGCACGTTTTAGGGCCAGTGCTACTCATTTTATTTCCTATTACACTTATTCAGTACATTACCTCATGTTAATCCTCACACACCTCTGTGAGGTTGGTATGGTTATTCTCCCCATTTTTCAGATAAGAAAACTCAGTTGTAGAGCTCATTTGCCAAAGGTGACACAGCTAGCAAATGTCAGCAGTGAAATTTGGATTTTTCTTCAAAGCCTAATCTATTAACTACACAAACACTATTCTGCCTCTCCTTTTAAGGGTGTGTGTGTGTGTGTGTGGTGGGGGGAGGTGCGTGTATGTGCGTGAGAGGGAGGGGGCCCACCAACTGTGTGTTATTATTAAAGTATACAATAGGAGGTGGGGAAAATAAGGGCATATGAGACACAAGGCCGGCAGGATAGGCATGGTTCTGCTTCCATTTCCTAGGTTTAAGTATCAGGCTTTTCCTCTTTACTCTTTCCTCTTTCCTCACCCCCAGGGGTGAGATTTCTAAGCAACAACTTTTGTTGGAGTTATCCAAAGAGAAAAAGAATGCTTAGTTTCAGGTGCAGCTATGAGGCCTCAAAAGCTGGAGAAGTGAGGCCAGCAAATTGAGCTGGGCTCCTGATGTGATTGCCGGAGTGCCAGGAGGTCCTGAGCTGGGCAGTTCGATTCACCTCCATCTGCCCTTCCTTTTGGGGGGCCCGTCTCACTGATGATGAGCTTGCGGTGGGAGGAGAGCCCGAGCTGAGTCCTGTTGGTGTCCCTGTGATGAAGAAATCACATGCACCCTTTCAAGGTGATGTGAAGAGGCGACTAAACAATTTTGAGAAGCTCCAGCTGGAAATCTGGTTAGATGACATTGACTGGCCAGGGAGGGGTTGGGTGCAGTCCCCCACACCTGACCTTGCATAATGTAGCATGTCCCCGGATGGTGACATGCAGTACTTCATGTACTGTGTATTAAAAAGCTGTATTTGCTTATTCCTAGCAGGGAACCAGCTCTGACCTGCATTTTACAGCAGCTGTCTGCTGCACTGTTCAGCATCAAGCACGAGGTCAGCCTGTCCCCAGCGTCTTTTCCTTTTGTGACAGTGTTATAAAAAATGCTCCTTAATTGTTCCTATTCTCCCTCCTCTGGATTTGATATCCTGCTTGCCACCTAGGCTTTTCAGAAAGCTCCTGTTGATCATACCCTTCTTCAATTTTTATTTGTTTAAATAAAATGTGGAGAAAGGTAAAATGTTTGTGTGTAAACCACAAATCTACATTGTCCAGGTGGCAGCTGCTAGCTACATGTGGCTCCTGAGCAGCACTTGGAATGTGGCTAGTCCAAGTAAGATCTCCTCTAAGGGTAAGATACACAGTAGATTACAAAGGCTCCATGCCACAAAAAAAAAGAATGTACAATACCTGATTAAGAATTTTTATATTGATTCCTTAGTGAATGATAATATTTTGCTTTATTATATTAAAGTCTGATACTCAAGGGTATCCCAGGTAGTGCTAGTGGTAGAGAACTTGCCTGCAAATACAGGAGATGTAAGATGCAGGTTTGATCCCTGGGTTGGAAAGATCCCCTGAAGGAGGGCATGGCAACCCATTCCAATATTCTTGCCCAGAGAATCCCATGGACAGAGGAGCCTGGTGGGCTACAGTCCATAGGGTCGACAAGAGTCAGACATGACTGAAGTGACTTACCCTGCAGATGAAACTAAAGTTTATTTCCTATATATTTTTTACTCGTTGAATGTAACTGTAAGGAAATTTAAAATTATAAATGTGGCCTACATTTGTGGTTTGCAGTATACTTTTATGGGACAATCCCTCTCAGCCTAATGAGATTTCTGTCTGCTGTAATCCATTCTTGGAGCAGAAGATCAAGTGAATTAAAAATTCCCCATCCTCTCCTCGCCCTTTGCCTTTGTGGTCCTGGACCCACTGATTAAATCCTGTTCGGGTATTAGGCACTGGGACTGTTGATTGCCAGGTGGCTGCTGGTTGACACTTGGCCTCATTTCTACCATCCTCAGGCCTTTCTCTGGGCTTCTCAGCAGACTGTTCTCAATCTGCCAGCCCTAACTGTGAGCCATTTCGCAGTTCTGACCTCAGCCTTCTTTCTCTTCCCTTCCCTTCTCACTTTATACTTCCCTTGGATGATTCTGTCCGTGTTCCTGGCTTCATTTACCATCTTCAGACTGGTGATATACAAATTTGTGTCTTCTGCCCCAACTCCTCTCCTGATATCATTAATTCAGCTGCTGGATAGATGACTGCGTTGAGTTGCCCTGCAGGTCCCTCAAAGCTCAGCATGTCCTCAGTGGGACTCTGACTCTTTGTCCCATGTTAGTTTCTGTCCCATTTTGTCTTCAAGTCTTAGGAGTCATGGTAACATCCATCCATTTCTCCAAGGCAGGTACCCAAGCAATAACATCTTTGGTGCCTGTCTCTTACATCTCTACGTCTAGTCAATACCCAGGCTCCATCAGTTCTGCTAAATCTTTTTGAGTCCATGCTCTTCTCACCACATTCTCTGCTACTGCCGTAGCTCAGGACACTGTTTTCTTTCTATCTCTGTGTGCCTTAGTTTCCCCACTTCCTTCCTCTTTGCCTCTAGTCTTGCTTCCCTCCAGGTCCTTCTCTTCAGTACAACCAATATGATCTTTGTAGGACATAAAAGTCCTTGCTTTTAGGATCAAGTCCATATTCCTTTATGTGGCCTACAAGGACCTGTGTTTTCTGGATTCTGCTAGCCTTTCCAGCCTCATCTCTTGGCTTTCTCCCCACCAGCCCCATTCCCTATCCACTATCCAAACCAGACTTTATGCCTCACAGGACTCCCTCCCTTCCCTTGCTGGCTTTCTCAGTTTAGGTTAAGCATTCCCACTGTGCTCCAGGCTTCCTCTACCACTGTTCTGATGATGCTGCTGGGCCATAACTGTTGGTTTAATTGTCTTTCTGTGCCCTTTAGTCTATGAATCCAGGAGATCAGGGAGTCTGTCTTTCTTGTTTATCTGTATCACAAGGGCCTGTGCAGTGTCTAACTCATGCCAGGAACTTCAGTAAATCTTCATGGAGTAAATGAATAGCTAATTCAACTATTGGAGGTGGTTATAACATTGGATGAACTTCCCAAGTGGATCCGTGAGTAAAGAATCTGCCTACACTGCAGGAGATGCAGGTTTGATCCCTGGGTTGGGAAGATCCCCTGGAGGAAGGCATGGTAACCCACTCTAATATTCTTGCCTGGAGAATCGCATAGACAGAGGAGCCTGGTGAGCTTCAGTCTATGGGGTCGCAAAGGGTCAGACATGACTGAAGTGACTGAACATGCACGCGTGCATAACATTGGACAGGAAGTGGAAGTCGGACTCACATCCCTTGGCTCCTTGCCTGTGGGTGGGGTATGAGCACAGCCACTCAGAACAGTGCTGGCTGGCCAACAATGCTAGACTGGCTTCTGCTCCACCAGCTAGCTGTTCACTGTTTAGTGACTGGATCGTGAGGAGGCACAGAATCCTAGCAATCATTTGTGAAGTAAAATGAAAGTTCAGTCGCTCCATCAGAGTGGGTTGCCATTCCCTTCTCCAGGGCATCTTCCTGACCCAAGGATTGAACTTGGGTCTCCTGCATTGCAGGCAGATTCTTTACCTTCTGAGTCACCAGGGAACTGGCACATACTGGTGAAAGATCTGGTGGGTGAAAGAGTTCACATTTAATGATTCAGAATAATTTTTATTTGTGTCTGTATGTATCTGGGACCTTCATTTACCTGTTTTGCTCTTACCTGAGCTTCCTAAGACCCATTGGCAAACTTGAAACACTTTATGATTGAAATGTACATGAGACAAGATCCCCGTGGGAACTCTTCTCTTCTGTCTGTGCAGCATTTACCTGGCACTCCTGGGAAGGTGTATTTAACTTCCAGACAGTTTCAAGCAAAAATGGCCAAGTGTGAGATGGAGATAGTTACACAACATGAAACATACAAGATGGGCTTTGTTTCTCACCTAACAGTGTATTTCATGTCTCCTTGAAGATGTGATTTAGAGATGTTCTCTAAGTTAAATAAACATTTAGTGTCCGATTCGTTCTCACTTCGTTCCTCTGCAGGAAGACACAGGTGGCCTCTCACTGTGCTTCTGGGCTGTGTTTGCACGGCGTCTGCACTGAATCCCACCAAGTTACTCACAACTTCCACAAGGTCTGAGGATTTGACAAGGTTTAGGTCTGGACACAGCAGAATGATGAAACAGTGAGTGCTGGTGATCAGAATATGTGTGGTGGTTTGGGACTCAGCTTCACACTGAACCCCTTCCAACTTGCAGTGCGAGACTCTGTGGTCCATCTGGAAGGAGCCATAAAGCTTCTTTTGTCATCTTGTTTCAGTACCTAGAACACATTCAGAAGATCAGAAGTGGGTTTCTCTGTACAAAAAAGCATGTGTTTCCCATCAGCAGACAGCAGACTCCTTTGTAGCTGGATTAAGAATCTTTGTTGTGGACTGCTCCTGGCATTATCTCAGCTTTTGCAGGTCTGGGGGTGACTCCTTTTCTTTTCTATGCCTTCTCTTTAACAGCAAGATCTACTTCCTCCTGATATATTTTTAAGTACCAGTCAGGGTGTGACTTGTTCCCTTGTGAAGGTGGTGATGCCCACCACCCCCGTCTCCTACTCTAATTTCCAGTTTCTGTGTTAGAGTCTTATTTAGATAGATGGAACCAATTGAGTGGGCCCTGCTGAAGAGCCATATTCAGTTACTGTAAATCTTCCTCCTGGCGTTGCAGACAGCGAGATCTCCTGGGATTTTGTTGGGAAATCTTATTGGATTTGCAAGACTTAAGTTAATATAGAAACCCTCCCCAAATAGTAAAGGGCCTCATTTCTTTGCCTTGAAAGATGTTTTCAGAGTCTGTCTCAAGAGTCTTGCTGATAAGGAAGTTACTTCTAATATTTCAAGAAAAACAGAACACACAAAGCCTTCTATTTTCTTAATACTTTGCCTCTCTGTGCCCTCTTTAGTGTCGTTTTTATGCTTTTCCTCTACATTTCTTTCCCTCTTTCTCTCACTCACTCATTAACCTTAGGCCCGTGTTTCAAATGGACTTAATTACTAGCCATGAAACTTGGTAGTGACATCCTTAAGGGAAAAGTCTTTCTTCTTTCATTCCACTCCCCACCCCACCCTTGACCCTTTCGTGAGCAGTGAATATCTCTTACAGACATAAGTGAATATGTTTCATGATGAAGTATGTTTTTTCCTAATCAAGTGAGCATCTCCTTGCTCATATAAAGGGTGCAGTTCTGTTGCTCTGAGAAGCAGCATCTAACAGAAGACAGAGTGTTGGCCTTGGAGTCAGAACCATGTTAGACACCCTGCTCCATCTTTATTTTGAGCACATTATATCACTGCTCTGCATTTCCATTAATTTGTCTGTAATACAAGGATAATATCTACCATGCCATGTTAACATTAAGGACAGTATGCTGCTGCTGCTGCTACGTCGCTTCAGTCGTGTCCGACTCTGTGCAACCCCATAGACAGCAGCCCACCAGGCTCCCCTGTCCCTGGGATTCTCCAGGCAAGAACACTGGAGTGGGTTGCCATTTCCTTCTCCAATGCATGAAAGTGAAAAGTGAAAGTGAAGTCGCTCAGTCGTGTCCAACTCTTAGAGACCCCATGGACTGCAGCCCACCAGGCTCCTCCGTCCATGGGATTTTCCAGGCAAGAGTACTGGAGTGGGGTGCCATTGCCTTCTCCAAGGACAGTATACATACTGTAATAAGTACCTAGCATATAGTGGACATTCAAATAGTAGTTCTAAACAACTTCAGCCAGGATCTTTGATAAATGTCTTCTTTCAGCCTTCTTGAGTCCAGGAGCCTTTGTAACCTTCATGCCTTCAGTAAACTATATATATATAAAAGATATATATATATATATAGATATAGATATATATTTCTATATCTATATCTATCTATCTATATGTGTATATCTTTTGTTTCGAAAACTCAAAGACATGTAAGACAGTGGTTAAAACAAAATCCAGAGTTTCCCAGGTCTTCAGTGATGTTTTTAAAAGGAAAGTTTTGAGGCAGGAAATAAGATTTCTGGAATCATCTTTAAGATTTTTGTGTGCTCATGGTAATTAGCTTCATAAAATGCATGTCCTCAAAGATGTGGGTGGATGTGTAAACAAGGAAGCTGGTGTTCCAGGAACCCATGCGTCATGGAAGGCCCAAACAACTCCCTCTGAGGAAGAATATCCCTGGGACTTGGGCTTTAATCAACATGAGAAGCCATCATGGGGGCCCCAGGCCATTAGTAATATTTCTGTTGGCGGCAGAGTGATACTGTATCTGCTTGGCTAAAAAATATGAATTTTCTACTCTCTTAATAACAGACGGTGGTGAAGGGGTACATAGCATCTGTTATGGGCTGTGTGTTTGTGTGCCCTCCAAAGTTCACATGCTGAAACCCTAGTCTTCAGTCTGATGGTATGTGGGCATGGAGCCTTTGGGAAGTAATGAGATCATGAGGGTAGAACCTTCGTGATTAGATTAGTACCCTTATAAGAAGAGATGGGGAGAGCGTGCGTCCCCTCTGTCTATCTCTGTTTCTGTCTTTATCTCTCTGTCTCTCTCTGTCCTTTGTCTCTGTCCTCATCCCTGTTTCTGTCTGTCTCTCTCCTTTTTCTCTTGGCCATGTGAGGATCCATCAAGAAAGTGGCTCTCTATACACCAGACAACGGATCTGCAGCACCTTGATCTTGGATTTTCCAACTTCCCGAACTGTGAGAAATAAATGTTTATTTAAACCACCAGTCTATGTTATTTTTTTTTAGCAGCCCAAACTGACTAAGACAGCAATGAAAGGGGCTGTGGCAGGTAGTATGTTATTCAAATAAAGTATGTAGACTTTATTGCAAATCTGAAATGGAAATAAAATCAAGAGTCTGTATTTATTTATAATAAACTTTGTGTGTTAAGTGAGCTTTTCTGTTCTCATGTTTTACTGTGTGTTGAAATAATAAACATTTATGATATTCTTATGGCTTGTAGTGTTTTCACCATTTTATGTGGATTATCTTATTCATTCTTCACCATGGTGCTGAGGAAGGTATTATTCTTTTCAGTAGCATCAAGAGGTTAGAATAAAGATACCACAAGGGCGCTTGGTAATGTGTCGGTGGTCTCTGTCTTCTGAGATTTCAGTGATGAAAGGGCTGTCTGCTCATTTGGGGAGGCAGCCTCCTGTTAGTGTTATGAGCCATGGATTGTGTGTCTGGGGTTCTCCACACAAGGTAGGTGACCTGTGGGCACACCTTCCCCTGTTCCCATTACCTTAGAACATCCACAGTCTTGATCACATCTTTAAGGTCCTGTATGAGTCAACTTTGTCTTTTGTAATTCACCCCATATCTATCTTTTTCCTTAACCAGCTTTGTTTCCACATAGCAGGTGTTGCTACTTGACATTGCTATGTGCAGGACAGGAAGATCCAGCTACAAGCACCAGATGAGGAGTCTTACCACATGGATGATGGCAAAGAGCATGACAATGCCAACCACAGACCTTAGCTCACAGCAGCACCTTTGCGCTCCAAGTTTCCAAGGAGGACTTAACGCACAAAGTGCTGGTTGGAACAGTGCTTTACTTAGAAGGGAGAAGTGATGCGGCAGGATCGGCATCTGTGGTGTGTCCTTGTCTCTCATGGCCAGCGGGTCACTCCTGATAACTGACACATGGGCTGGACTGCATATACCCCGCTGAAGTTGAAGACCCCCTTCTCTTCCTGTGGAGAGGGCAGAGGGCAAATATACTGGTGGGGCTCACCAAGTGCCGAATAAAACTCATGCTTAGGCATTACAAGGAAGTTCACTGCCTCCTGGAACACGGGACGATTTCTCCTAATGAGGAAGAGTGTCAGGCCAAGTAGCAGCTTGGCACCTGGCCTCCATATAAGGGAATGTTCCAGGCCCAAAGCACCCACTGGCAATCCTGGGGAGAGGATGCAGGTCATGTAGTGGCTGCTACCCCAACAGTCCACCCCCTGCCCTCAGCGTGATGCTAGGAAAAGCAAAGCTTGTCACACTCAGCAGGACCATTGGCCACCCTGCGCATGAGGCAGAGAGATATTCTGTGTGGTTCATGCCCCACAGAGCCCCACAGCGCCTGCCCAGTGGAAACAGCAGGTGGTCTAGGCCACTAACAGGACCTTCTGAAGAGGTCAGACTTTCTTGGGAGTATGACACTCAGCCAAGAGCCCAGATGTTAGAGTTTAGCTAGCTGGAAAGGTCAAAGTAAGTGTAAAGGAAACTGGATTTACTGATGATAACTGTTCTGCCTTGGCGTGATTTTTCTCCACATAATTCTTTAATTTCCCCAAATTGTTGATGTACATGCAGCAGGAGGTGTTGGCTAGAACACACTGTTCTGCGAGCAGGTAACCCCACAGTGATCTGGTTACGCATCAGCAGCTCGGCTGGTGAGTTCAGTGAGCCCTGTTGGTCCTGAATGGCCTGGATGGTGGAGTCAGCCATTTCTGCCATGGTCAAGTAGAGGGTGGGTATCATCATTTCTAGGGCCTGTGTGCTATCCTGGTATTTAATTTCAGACAGTTGAGTGGAACCAACTGTCAGTCTTCCCCTTGGGGAGGATGTCACCTGCCACCCTTCAATGGGCCAACAGAGTGGGGACCCTCTAACCTGTATGCAGTTACGCACCCAGATGGTAGGTCTAAGACCCTGAGGCAACAAGACTTCTCCGGGGAAAGGCCACAGCCCATCAAGGACCACAAAGAAGCATATCTCGAGTGAGAGCCGGTGACTCACACTAGGGAGTGGTGGTTGTATGTCATTGACTAATGCAGTTATACCTTGTCTCTGCCTGCTGTTGCCAGCTTGTGGCTTGAAGAGACAACTTATCCTTCTGCCCAGATTGCCTGTATGAGTCAGCAACACCTGACTCCCTGCAGAGTCCTTTCTAATTGTGTTACAGGTGCCATTAACAGAGGACAGTGGAGTCATCCTGCATCTGAACTTGTATCAGCAGAGTCACGCAGAGGACAGATCCATTGATGGCCCATGTCTTAAGTATCGGCCAGGCCACCAAGGTGGGAGACTGAAGCAATACAGCCCTCAGTCTTTGGTGGCAGATACACTTTGTTTCAAGGCATATTCCTTGGCCATAGCAGGATGAGGGTGTTGTCAATCTAGGCATCACCATGGGTCTTGGGAAGGAAGAGAGAGGTCAGTGCCCCAATCCCCATACCTCCCAAGGCAGGAGACGCTCCTTTTGTCGCTTGAAGCATGGAGTGTCTGGGGATGGCCACCCAGGCTGTCTGTCGTAACCCAGGGGCCAGTACTTCCTCAGGAACCCATTGCTCTTGCTGTTCCCTTCAGTCCTTTCAACCCATCATTCAGTCCAGGCAATGAAGTTATTTCCTGTACAAACTTGGCATGTCCTATAGCATCACCTGTGGAGAGGGGTTGGGAGTTCCAGATGCTGCCAGGGAATCCCAGTACTGTGGTATTCTGTGACCCGCTCCCCCCACCAACAGCCCAGGGGACTCCATCAGCTTTCAGTTTGGCAGAACCATTGTTCAATCAGTCCATGGCTTCGGAGCTGGTCCCTGGGTGGCTAGGAGAGGGGCCAGGGCATCCCTGCAGGCCAGTCTGTTCATGCCCTTATGGTGGCTACCTGCTCATGGAGTCCATGAATCCCTCGAGGTCCTGGCTTGGCTTGGTTTGGGATGATAAATTGGTAGAAATCCAAGTGAGGAGAGTCACATCTGGCCTCAGGGTCACATAAGGCCCTTCGATGGTGAGAGAGTTCATTTTCACTAGAGTCCAACAGCAGTGAGAGGCTTCAGTCCAAAGCATTTACATTGGGCAGTGGCTTCAGGCAGCTTGCAGGTCAAGAATCCCAGAGACTGGCACCCCAGTGTGGTCTCCGGCTGCCACAGGCTGCAGTCAGCAGATGTGTGGGTATGTGGGCGTTGAGGCCACCACCTTAGTTCCACAAACCTAGCAAGCACTGTGGTCTCAAGGCCAGCCCCTGGCCTCAGCTTGTTGAGCAGCTTCCAGTGCTTGTTGTTGAGAGGAGTCCTATTCTAAGGCGGCTTCCAGAAGGACACCCAGAGGGGGTTCATGCTGTCCCCAGTATCTGGAGAGGCCCTGGGCTTCCTCTTTGTTAGTGGGTGCAGCCAGCGACCATGACCTCTTCAGGAATACTCCCCTGACTCTTGTTGGTGTGCTTCTGACGATGAGGTGTGGCCACTGAACTCTGGCTGTGATTAGTATTCTACTGGCTGCCTTGAGGAAATACTGGTCTGTGTTCATGTCATAAAAACCACCCTGCTTCAGAAACACTGTCTCTTTAAAGAAACTCTGAGTCTTAATAAATAACTTTTACCTGGTAGCTCAAATAGTAAAGAATCTGCCTGTAATGCAGAAGACCTGAGATCAGTTCCTGGGTCGGGAAGATCCCCCTGGAGAAGGGAATGGCAACCTACTCCAGTGTTCTTGCCTGGAGAATTCCATGGATGGAGGACCCTGGTGGGCTACAATCCACAGGGTTGCTAAGGGTCAGACACGACTGAACAACTAACACTTCTACTAAAACAGTAAAATTTTGCCATTATAAAAGTAACATTTTCTTCTTCAAAGAAAATTTGGGAGAAGAGAGAAACTGAACTCATACTCCCTCCAGTGCAAATGTAGAATGGTTACGGTTCTAGTACATTTCCTCCTACTCTGTTTTGTATATTTGTTTGCTGCATGGCACAAAGCTGTGTTTATATTAATGCTTTGCTTTTTGAACTTAATATATTTTCCACGTTGTCACATGACTCGCTTTAAAAGTGGACCGAATATTGAGTATCTACTGATAAGACAGAGACAAAATGGGAGTTTCTACATAAGTTAGCTCCTTTACTGCAGCATCTAGTGAGGTGGATATCAGTATCTTTATTTTGCAGTTGCGGAAATGAAGGCTCAGAATGTTTCCATCACTTGCCCCAGTTGTAGAGCTAACAAGGGCCAGCATCAAAATTCACTTGACGTGGGACTGACTTCAAGAACCTGAGTTCTTTTGAGACTTCCCTAGTGGTCCAGTGGCTAAGACTCAGTGCTTCCAATACAGGGGGCCCAGGTTTGATCCCTGCTTGGGGAACTAGATCCTCCATGCTGTGACTAGGAGTTCACCTGCCGCAACTAAAGATCCCTTGGGCCTCAACGAAGACCTGGTGCAGACAAATAAATAAAAATATTATAAAAAAGAGCCTGTGTCCTTTAATGGCTATTAAGTATGCTATCTAAGTATACCGTGTTGTGAAACTGAACCAGTGAGAACCATGGTAAGGCTACCTGCCGCCTGAGACATCCCTCCTCTTTTCAGGGAAAGTCTTGTCCTCCAGGCCCAACCCAGCACATGGGCATGTGGTAGAAAGGTGACTGCTTTCCTTCCTGGTGTAGATTTCTGTCCATGGGACTCTACTGTGTACCTGGGCACATCTGATTGGTTCCAGGTGTCACACATGTCCCTAATTGTGTTGTGGCAAAGGGGCCCCCACAGCAGTGCTCTTGAAAGGCTCTACACCATTGTAGAGTTGTAGCCCTGAATCTGTGACTTGGTTGCACACCCCGGAGTTTTCTGCTCTGGTTCCATTGGAGCCCTATGTGCGGAGTGGGCTCTTGTGGGGTCGGGCCTTTGGCGGTGGCTTGTCTGTAGTCTTCTGGAATCCGCTGTACAGGTCTGGGAAGCAGTGCTGCCTACCACAAACAGGCTCACAGCGGAATTTCATTACAGGTGCTTTATTTGAGAAATTTATATCGTGCATTGTAAAGAGCTAATAAAACGAGACAGCTATAGGCCATTTATAGATGCACTTCTAGAAACAAAATTCAGAGGGTTTACTAAAAGGCAGGAGCCTGGTCAACAGCTATTTTAAATGCATTTACTTCTGTTGGGAGGCAGACTTTCTCCAAAATAGCTTTGTTGTCAGTAGACTCTTCGTTCCTTGATATGTGCCTAACAAATACATTCATTCATTTATAGGACTGGTTAATGTGTGAGGGTTTTGAAATTAGTGGTAAAGTTGCAGTCTGTAATGTATCATCTAGTCATCTTTGATAGACTGTTTTATTTTATTTTTTGTTCATAGGTACTACACTTGTGTTTGTTTCCATGTGCTATACAATAGGATGTAGAATCAATTTTGAGTGGTGTCTTCTCTGATTCTCTGTAGAGATCTTTAAGCTAATTCTATTCTACTTGATTTTCACAGGAAAAAATATCCCCAAGAGGACTGTCTACTAAAGTGTGTGTATGTGTGTGTGTGTTTGTGTGTGTGTGTTTGTGTGAAATACTCCTTTTAGATGAGCAAGCCCCAGAAGATGCTTGGTACTAAATAGCTTTCACAGTTGAGTAAGCATCAGAGGTGGGAAGGCCTGTGACCCCTGAATTATATGACATCTTTTTTGCATGCCTATTTCAGGAACATTGTTGTTGTTTAGGAAAGTTTGAAATATTTGGGAAGTTATGTCTTTCTTTACAATCCCATGGTTAGGATGACTTGGAATCGTAATCTTTGTCACTAACCCTTTGATGAGATATTTCCCCCAAGGTCTGCTGAAATATATAGGTCTTAGAAATGGCTATTCTCATACACATCCTGGTACTGATGCTAACCATTGTTTATCCAGTGTCAGCTCTAAGTGCTTGAAAAGTAACATCCTACCTAGTTTTATAATAGCTTATGAAGTTGATATTTTTAACTTACTTTTTTGATTGGAAAGCCAAAACTCAGATTTGTTCAGTAACTTGGTCAGAATTATACAGCAGGAAAATGACAGAGGAGGGACTGAAAGTGAGGTTTGCCTGCCTAGGAATCTGTTTTCAGTCCCCTCTATTGCCATCTCCTCTGCCACCCTGTCTGTTTAAGCAGGGAAGAGGTTAGTGCAAGGCTAAATGACTACCTGGAAGAAAACTCTGTGAAATACCAGAGTTTTCTTTCTATTATATTATCTCTGTCTGGGGAAGCCTGAGGATTTACTGTATTCTCAGCATTTTTTTAGGCACACTCAGCTACTAGCTGTTGTATAGCTCTAATGTTTGCCAGGGTTTGGGAGAACTAATGATCAGTTGTGTGAGAATAAGATGACTTTTAAAAACTTGCTCCAAATAAACATGCTCCAAAGTTGAAGTGTTTTGATAGAAACATGTTTCTGGGAGGCAGGTGATCCAAGTGATAATGGTCAAGAAGTACAAACTAGACAGAGATAGGACCCAAACAAATGCAATGAAAGTTTATGTTATTTTGTTCAAAGTAGAAACTTCCAGTGGAGAATGACCCTGCCCTCCACCTCCATCAGCGCAGAAAATTTTGACTTAATAATTCTTTATGTGTAATTTTCAGCATGTGAGCTCAGTCATGTATGACTCTTTGAGGCCCCTTGAACTGTAGCCTGCCAGGCTCCTCTGTCCATGGGATTCTCCAGGCAAGAATACTGGAGGGGGTTGTCATTTCCTTCTCCAGGGGATCTTCCCAGCCCAGGGATCAAATCCACATCTCTTGCATCTCCCGTGTTGGCAGATGGACTCTTTATTACTAGTGTATTTGAGCAAAAGACATCACTGGCTTCCTTTCTCATCCAGTTAAGGTCATGTCCCCACAAGGGAAATTGTGGGTTACTGTGGGCTTCAGGATGGTGATTGTCTAGGCTAGAGATCCTTCTAAAGGATTCAGTCCCTTACCCAGGGCCAAACTGCTTGTCGGGTTCAGCAGGAAATGACTACTTGAATATACTTTTCTTGCTTTCAACTGCTTGTGACTCTGAATTCACTGGTGCCCTGGGGAAGTCTTCCCCAAATCTTTGACCCAATACTCCTTGGTAAGCCACTGACATGGCTTAAATGATTTCAGAGTCATGCTCTAAATACTGTTGCATCACCTCAAGAACAAATCTTCATGCTTTTGTGGTAAAACTTGTTTCTGTGGTATTCAGACATATATTAGGTAGTATCTCGACTCAGTTAAACATATGCTGTGCACCATGATAGGTTTTAGGGATATGGAGGAAGAAATACATGGTTTTTGCTCTAAAAGACTGTGGAGTCTAGTGAAGAAGACCGCAGTGTCAGAATGTAAAAAAGTGCCAATTGAAAAGATGTCACTTTTTATTAAACATAAGAAAAGGTAAAATAATTTTTAGAAGGGCTTGTGAAGGGGCATTTTCTGGTGCTTTAGGAAGACAACCCATTAATGCTTTAGAGCAATGGTCCCCAACCTCTGGGATCTAATGCCTGATGATTGAAGGTAGAGGTAACATGATGATAATAGAAATAAAGGGCACAATAAATGTAATGCACTTGAATCATCCCCAAATCATCCTCCCCACCCCAGTCCATGGAAAATTTGTCTTGCACAGAAATGATCCCTAGTGCCAAAAAGGCTAGGGACTGCTGCTTTAGAGGGGGCCCAAAGCAGAAGGTCCTGGGGTGATGTGTCCTTTCAAGCTTCCTCGTGAGGGGATAGTGTAGGGTGCCTCCTGAGGGCAGTATTGGTATTGCCAGCCTGGTCATGGGCCAGAGTTTATTGCTTGAATCTTTGTAGCCCACATCGCATGAGCTCGCTCTTTGTGGGCACCTCCCTAAATTGGTCATCATGCGTAGATACAAACAAGTAAAATACCATTTTCAAGTATAATACCTTACAAGTAAAGGTAAGCCTTACAAGTAAAATACCACTGTTCAACTCAATGAGTTTTTGTGTGATTTCTTTCTAAAATGGAGAGAAGTGAAACCTAGTATTTGTTCACCATTGCTTCTTCTTCTTCTTTTTATAGTTCAGCATTTTAACACATTGAGTTATAATTGGCATATAACATTGTATAAGTTTGAGGAATACAGTGTTTTGGTTTGGTACATTATATATTGCAATACAATTACTACAATAGCGTTAGCTGATGCTTTTATGAAGTCATATAATTACTGTTTCTTTTTTTGTGTTGAGACCTACTAAAATCTAGTCTCTTAGCAACTTTGAAGTTTCATATATTACAGTATTGTTGACTGTAGTCACTGTGCTGTGCATTAGATCTCCAGAGCTTTTTAACCTGTTGGTTTCAAGTTTGTACCCTAAAACAAATCTTTCCAACTTCCCCATCCCCCAGCCTGTGGTAACCAACATTCTACTATTTTCACTGAAGGAGGAAACAGACAGAGCTGGACTCCATCTTAGGCCTGTCCATGCTGATCACGCTCAGCCACCTCTCCAATGGACTCTGAACTCTGTGCTTAGTGTCTATGGAAACCACAACAGAAGGATAAGACCTCTTCTAGCCAGGGGAATCTTGAAGCTCATATCCAGGTTACTCATTGCCTAAGAGAAAACATACTCTAATCACCCCTGCCTCCGGACAGGTCATAAATTCGTTCTGTATCTATTGGAGTGTAACCACAAGCTTATTGATTATTATAACTGTTTGGAATGTAATTGTAGACTTATTGATTATTAGCTGTTAGACACATAACACATGAATGATGGGGTTATTGTGATTGTATTTACCCTTCCTTTGTTTATGTAAGTTTCAAGGAATTTGGGGTGGTGGGTTCGGACATGTGCACATGGGGTATAAAAGATTTTCACAAATGCTGGTGGGGATCCTTGGCTAAGAGGAGACTCTGCCTTGGGCCCGCCGGTGTAATAAACTGTACTCCACTATCTGCATTGTCCTTCTGAGTGAGTTTGTTTCCCAGAACATGTGGCTATAACATCACAAGTTCAGGTTTTTTTAGATTCCACATGTAAATAATACCATACACTAGTATTTGTCTTCCTCTGTCTGACTTATCTTACTTAGCCTATCGTCCTCAAAGTCGATTCATGTTTTCACCAATGACAGCAATTCCTTCTTTCTTGTGGCTGAAGGATACTCCCTTCTATCTATCTATCTGTTTCACATCTTCTTTATCCATCCACCCATTAGTGGATGCTTAGGCTGTTTGCATATCTCAGCTATTATGGACAATGCTTCAATGAACTTGGGGTGCAGCTGTCTCTTCCAGATACTGATTTCAGTTCCTTCTCATATATAACCTAGGAGTGGGATCGCTGGATCATATAGTACCTCAAGTTTTTTTGAGGAACTGTCATGCTGTTTCTCATAATGACTGTAACAATTAACATTCCCACCAACAGTGTACATGGGTTCTCTTTCTCCACACCCTCATCGACATTTGTTATTTCTTTAAATAAATGCCATCCTAATCATAGCTTCTCATATATCTATATCTATATATATGCATGTGTGTGTGTGTATGTGTGTGTCTCTTCAGGCTTTTGTTTGCTCTTTGGAACTCTAGTACAGTAACTTTTTCCATCCACCAAATACTGAAAAGGGCTACTAGGCAGGTGATCCCCTAGTAAGTATCCAGTGAGACAGATTCGTAGTTTTGTAAACACAGCCCAAACCAGCAGAATAAAGATTCCTATTTCCATTTCCTTCTCCTGCCCTCCATGATTATATGATAGAGTTAAGAATATATACATAACTATATACATATTTACATATGCATTCATGCTTAGTTGCTCAGCTGTGTCCGACCCTTTGCGAGCCCATGGACTGTAGCCCGCCAGGCTTATCTGTCCATGGGATTTTCCAGGCAAGAATACCAGAATGGATTGCCATTTCCTCCTCCAGGGGATCTTCCTGACCCATTGATTGAACCCTGGTTTCCCACAATTACACATACACACAGTCAAACATGTAATCACATATATATGCACACTGCTATAGACTAAATGCTTTTAGGGCCCCTCAAATTCTTATGTTAAGTCCTATTACTCACAGTGGTATTGTTTGGAAATGGAGTCTTTGAGAGGTGATTAGGCCATGGGGAGTGGTGGAGCTGTTGAGAATGGGATCAGTACCCTTGTAACAAAGACCTGAAGGTCACTGTCCCTGCTACCATGTGAGGACACAGCCAGAAGACAGTCATTTATGAACCAGAAAACAGGCTGACAGCAGACAGTGAATCTACCGGCACCTTGATCTTGTACTTCTAGCCTCCAGAATTGTGAAAAATAAATTTTTGTTGTTTATAAGCCACCCAGTCTATGGTAGTCTGTTACAGTAACCTAAATGGACAAATACATGCAAATTCACCAACGAGACCTTCACACACACACACATGTTCACAACTCTTAGACACACATATGCACATATACAGCACTGTTGCATTCACACACAGATACAAATACATGTAAAAACATATACATGTATATACACATCTACACACACACACACATACACTCTCATGAATGTTTCCTGTTTCCTGGGAGGAAACATGTATTTGGTGGCAGTGCGTTCTTTTTTTCGTGTTTGCAGATCCACTCCTTAGCCTTTATCCCTGTAGGAAGCCAGGCTGAAAGCTTTTAAACAGGGACAGCTTTTGTCCTCATAGCTATGTCTTCATGACATAGATTCTCAGAGAGAGGAGTATTAAAGGAAAAATGTCTCTAAGCAAAACATAATCTTTCCCAAATAAGTACTTGTCTAGTGCCAGGCTTCTGGGCTCAGAGTGGATTAGTGGAACAAGCTCTTGAGTGAATGTTCAGGGCCTGAGTTCTAATTCCGATTTTGTCACTAACCAGCAGGGCAAGGCACTTACCTTCTCTGACCCCAGATTCTTCACCTGTAGATGAGGGACTGGCCAGATGATCTCTAAGATTTTATCTCTGAAATCCCATGTTGTCTCTTTCCCAATGATGGAGGAAGTAAAAAGCAGAATAGGATGGAAATAGTATATGACTAAGATCTGAAGATCTGAATCCTCACAAGTCTTGAGAAGGAATAAGATCAGTCCTCATTCCAAAATGAGAGATCCTCTGTACTTGCTCACTGCTGTGCTCAATGTGCATGTTCGATGTCTCTGTCAATCACCGATTTATACAGGTGGTGCCTCTCACCATGAAAACTAGGCTCTTGAACGATGTAATTGATCTAATTTTGGTCTTCTGATGCAGAAGTAAATGCTTCCCCTGCCTGTCCCTTGTCTCAGCTCTTATTGATTTTGATGGTGAAAGGGATTCATCTGATGCTCTGTGAAGTAGATATCAAGATGCTTTGAGCAGATATATTCAAATGGATAACCAACAAGTACCTACAGATAAGACATGGAACTCTACTCAATGTTATATGCCAGCCAGGATGGGAGGGGAGTTTGGGGGGAGAATGGATACATGCATATGTATGGCTGAGTCCCTTTGCTGTTCACTTGAAACTACTGTGACATTGTTAATTAGCTATACCCCATTACAAAATATGCAGTTTAAAGTTAGGAAAAAGAATCCTTTGAGCAGAGAGTTTTGCCTTCTGCCTGTTTGGCATTTACAAGGTATTTCATTCATGCTGCAGTCAGTTCATGTCCCTTTTACTTTTGGCTGCCCTTGCAGTACTGGTGAGGTTAGGCAACCCTTCTTGCCAGGTAAGGAACAAAAAAAGGGTGGCTCTAACACCTACCTGGCCCCTGGTAGTCAGATGGCTGCCAGCTTATCTGCCTGTCCTCATCTCTAGCCACATCCACAGGTTCTTGCACTTCCTTTAGCATAGTGCTTCTCAGATCATATTGAGATCTGTTTATTTCTGCGTCTTTCAGGACTGTGACAACCTTGAGGCTCTGTCTTATTTCTTACTGTATACTCAAATGACTTGCCTATAGTAGGTACTCAGCTCAATAAATATTTCTTGAAATTGTTAATGACGAGTTAATCTGGATGAAAGTGGAAGTGAATGGAGGCGGGGGTACCCTGGAGACTTGGTTTTTGGGGGGTAGCCTGGAGACTTGGTTTTAGTACCCCATGCTGGGATGTCCCTGGCAGCTCCATCTACTGAGCTGGCACCAGCCAGTCTCCTTTGTGGCAGGCCTAAAGCATGTTTTTATTGGCCAGCCTGGTCTATTTTATAATGCTGAATTGAAACACCCTGGATAGCCAGTGGAGACGAGTTTTGAGAGCTGTCCCATTCCTGACTGAGAGAGAGAGTCCTCTTGTCTGTAGCACAGGGAAGAAATGAGCCTGCATGTCTGTCTACCTCTGGATGGCCTGAGAGGTGACCACAGCTACTTGAATGCCAGACTGAAAGAGTCTAATATTCCAGCCAGACTCTGAAGCAAATAGTTCCTCCTGTGTCCCCCATGGCCCCTGTTCAAGCCGCTTGAAGAGCTAGAGAATCCAGGTCAAATCTGGGGAGTCAAGATTCAACAAAAGATAGCATTCTTTTTTTATTTTTTTTTAAGCATGAAAGACTGAAGCTTATCTTTTATGCAGATGGTCAGCATCATGTTTGCTTATGGCAGAAAAAGCCTAGAAAATATTTGGGGATATTTGCAGCTTAAAACATTTATTAAAATTGCTATTGTATGCCAGTTCTATAACCATGTTTTGGGGAAAATAACACGTACAGCTTTCTTGTCTGGAAATGAAGTAAAATTCTTTGGGCATCTTCATTATAATAGATATTTTAGGGTGCTTCATTCTTGTCAGAAGGATCTATTCCTTCATGTCTTCATGGGAGGGGAAATGTGGTATTTTAGGCTTTTCTAATGAGTTTCGAAGAATTTATGCTTTCAAATTGTGGTGTAGGAGAAGACTCTTGAGAGTTCTTTGGACTATAGGGAGATCAAGCCAGTCAATCCTCAAGGCATTCAACCTTGCCTATTAATTGGAAGGACTGATGCTGAAGCTGAAGTTCCAATACTTTGGCCACCTGATGCAAAGAGCTGACTCATTGGAAAAGACCCTGATGGTGGGAAAGATCGAAGGCAAAAGGAGAAGAGGGCAGCAGAGGATGAGATGGTTAAATAGTATCACTGACTCAATGGACATGAATTTGAGCAAACTCCGGGAGACAGTGAAGGACAGAAGCCTGGCATGTTGCCGTCCATGGGGTTGCAGAGAGCTGGACACAACTTAGTGACTGAACTGACTCAAATGGAAAAGAGTCCCCTTGCAATGCAGGAGACCCAGGTTCAATCCCTGGGTTGGGAAGATCCCCTGGAGAAGTAAATGACAACCCATGCCAGTATTCTTGCCTGGAGAATCCCATGGACAGAGGAGCCTGGTGGGTTACAGTCCATGGGGTTGCAAAGAGTCGGACATGACTGAGTGACTAATGCTTTCACTTTCACTTTAGTGACTGAACAGCAATAACGATACAGTGCATTGCCCCTCCCAGGGAGAGGTGAAGGGATGTATCCATGAAACAATTAGGTCCCGTTCCAGTTAGTACCTGATCAAGTGCCGAAGCTTCAGATTTGAAGGGCAACAGAATCTCTAAGAAAGAGGGATCTGTTAATGGAGGAATCTGTAGAGGGGAGAGAGGAGAGTACATAGACCTTGCAGGATGAATACATTTGGTCAGAAAGAGGATGTCTCAATCAGGGGCAGGTATCCCCAAGAGCAAAGACATGGAGATAGGAGGGAACGTTGGGAAGGCTGGAAAAATTCTATCTTGGTTGGGAAAGTAGTTCCAGATGAGTGAATTCATTAAGGAAGAGGCCAAGCTATTGGAACAGAGATTTAAAAAGTCAGGGACTTAAATCGAAGTTTGTTTCTCTTTCATGAGACAGTGTAAGTGTAGCTGGGTGTCTAGAAAGGTTAGTTGGCTTTGTGCAATATGTCTTCTAGACACAGGTTTCATTTATTTCTGTGCTCCAGCATCTCTTAGAGTGTTGTCTGTGTGCATGTGGTCACATCTGGTTTGCCAGGGCTTCCCAGGTGGCACTAGTGGTAAAGAACCATCAGCAGATGAATGGATAAGAAAGCTGTGATACATATACACAATGGAGTATTACTCAGCCATTAAAAAGAATACATTTGAATCAGTTCTAATGAGGTGGATGAAACTAGAACCTATTATACAGAGTGAAGTAAGCCAGAAAGAAAAACACCAATACAGTATACTAACACATATATATGGAATTTAGAAAGATGGTAACAATAACCCTGTGTACGAGACAGCAAAAGATACACTGATGTATAGATCAGTCTTATGGACTCTGTGGGAGAGGGAGAGGGAGAGGGTGGGGAGATTTGGGAGAATGGCATTGAAACATGTATAATGTCATGTTTGAAATGAGTCCCCAGTCCAGGTTCAATGCACGATACTGGATGCTTGGGGCTGGTGCACTGGGACGACCCAGAGGGAGGGTATGGGGAGGGAGGAGGGAGGAAGGTTCAGGATGGGGAGCACGGGTATACCTGTGGCGGATTCATTTTGATGTTTGGCAAAACTAATACAATATTGTAAAGTTAAAAAAAAAAAAAAGAACCTGTGTGCCAATGCAAGAAACACAAGAGATGGAGGTACGATCCCTGGGTTGAGAAGATCTCTTGGAGGAGGGCATGGTAACCCACTCCAGTATTGTTGCTTGGAGAATCCCATGGACAGAGGAGGAGCCTGGTGGGCTATAGTCCATGGGGTTGCAGAGTTTGACATGACTGAGTGCATTCGCATAGCCATTGGGAAGAGGAAGAAAGTCTTTTCCTTTTCAAGAACAAACATTAAGTTACATGGCATTCTGAAGCACAGAATTAAGCTGTCTGGCCATGCCTACCTGCAAGAGGGATGATAATGTAGCCTCTAATAGAGTAGGGGTACAGGATCTGTTGCTAAGAGAGGAAGGGAGACAGTCATTTTGGCCACTGTGCAGTAAGCAAGATGGGAATAAAAACTGTGACAGACTTTAAATGCCTTATCAGAGAACTTGTAGTCATTCTAAAGATATTGAAGAATCACGTTTTGAACCTTTTTAGCCAGTGAAGGAGCGGCCAGCTTTGGCTTTAAGCCATCTGGTGAGGGCAAAAGGGCAGAACTCGCTGGTAGTGGCCATGCTTCACTGTCTCGAAAACCTGATTTTTTTTTCTGAATTTTGCATCTACTTCTGGACTACATTACTGCAAGCCACATCGAGTCAATTCACATGGAGGATTAGACACGAGTACACCATGTCTTTTATTTCTTCCGCTTTGTTCTGTTTGAACATGTTGGCCTGTAGCCAGAGTGGGGAGAGGATGTGGGAGCAATTACTTTCCTATCACAAGGAAATCAGATGCCTCAACTTGTGATACAGTGATTTTTTAAAAACCAGTTCTCAGGAAAATTGAACTTACTCTGTTTACCCTTATGGTAGGCTTTCTGGGTGGTGGGGAGGAACCTATTTTTATTTCATGAAATGGATCTTGGCAGTAAAATGTTTAAAACTAACTTTGGATTTATTTAAAAAGTAATCTCCTTACCACTAGTCTTCTGTTCTTAAGAGAGAAGAATGTTTTTCAGTGCTTATAAAAGATGCAGTTCCTCTCCAGTTGTATGACAGCCTCATTAGCAAACTCATCTGTCAAAGCCTTGTTAAGTGATAACGAAAATACTAGCCCAGGACCCAATCAATGTGGACTTTTAACCAAGCTGTGTGTGTGTGTATCTATGTGCTTGTGTGTGTGTCTGTTTATTTGTAGGCATATGTATGTCTGTGTCTAAGTATGTGTGTGTGTGTGTGTGTCTATCCATCTGTCCCTGTGCATATTTGAAATGGGGTGTTTAAGACATGGTGATGAGATAGATGTACAGTATCCATTTTTTTTGCCAAGTGGTCCCTCTGATAAAAGGCTGTATCCAGAAGAGGACTTAAAACGTGTGATAGAAAAAGTAGATTGAATGGTTTTGTTAGAATATAATGCCAAACACTAGGCTTTTTTCCCCTAGCCTCTTCATGTTGGAGAATTCATAACAGTTTCCAAACAATTCAATAAATTACTCTTCAGCTCGCTCCCAAGTTGAGATAAGAACTGTGGGGGAGAGAAGCTGGTATCTAATAGCAATACTGAGGCTTCATTTGCAAAGAAACAGACTGTCTTTTCTCCTGAGGCAGATGGGATCATTGCCCCTCATCTCAGGTACCAGACACGTACTTGAGATGAAGACTGAATCTGAAAGTGTAATGTCCAGGGCCTGCACATTGACAGGTTCAGTATGGTTTTGGTTTTGGAGTATGGTTAGGAGAATGGCTTCTATAGCCAGACTGCCCAGGTTTTAAGCTCACTTGGCCACTTCCTAGCTGGCTCACCTTGGGCAAGTCCCTAGCCTTTCTGGGCCTCAGGCTCCTCATCTGTGAAATGGTGTGATGTCCCCTTGCACAGATGCTAAGAGGACTAAATGATTAACACCAGTGATGCTCAGAGAAGTGTCCAGCACATGGAAGCACTCAATAAAAGAACCAGGTTTTTACAACTCCAGAGCCCATGTTTTTCTCACTTTACCACAATACCTCCCGAGAAATGAGGGCGTGGGGATATAGCAGGCTCTTGGGCACAGAATGAGAGGGTGAGGAAGCATACTGCTCAGCTCAATGGATGGAGAAGGGTCACTAATGTTTGCTCAGAGACCAAGAAAAGGGGAGGGGAAAGGAGCAATCGGAACAGCAAATGTCATTAAGTAGGAAACTATAGCTTTCTTTCCAAAGTATTATTAAGAAAACAGATCTTAACTGCATGTAGTCAGGGACTGTATCTTATTTATTGATATTTTTACATCTACAGTGCTTGGCCCCTACTAGGAGCTCAATAAATGATGGAATGTGTTGGCCTCTTTCTGGATCATTCATTTATTCGGTCAATAGATAAATATTTAAGTATTTATTATGGACTAGGCACTGCTTAAGGATCTTGGTGATCAGCAGTAAGGAAAATAGACAGGGGCCCATCCCTCTGCCCCAGTGGAGCCTTCATTCCAGCTGAACAGTGAGCCTGTGTTGGCTCGTATGTTCATCACTTCTTTAAGTAAGTTCAATAATCCACTTTGCCTCCCCCACCCAATTTTGTTAAGCAAACTAGTCTGCAGTTCCTGGTAGTTTTATTTCTTGAAAGTTTGACATCAGTGGTTTTCTCAAATGTTGGTTACCAATGATGGTTTGGGGCTCCCCTTGGCATGTTGTGTAATTTAGAGAAAAGAGCTTCTTTCTGGGTATCAGGAGACCTCCTGGAGTTGAATTTTAGCTCTGTTATGAGTTGGGTGGACTTGCATATCTTCTGTGTTTCCAGTATCTTTATTGCAAAATGAAAAGAGTGCAATATGTGTTAGTTGCTCAGCTGTGTCTGACTCTTTGTGACCCCATGGACTGTGGCCTGTCAGGCTCCTCTGTCCACGGAGTTCTTCAGGCAAGAATACTGGAGTGGGTAGCCATTCCCTCCTCCAGGGGAATCTACCTGACCCAGGGGTTGAACCTGGGTCTCCTGCATTGCAGGTGGATTCTTTACCAGCTGAGCCACAAGGGAAGCCCAAGAATACTGGAGTGATTAGCCTATCCCTTCTCCAGGGGATCTTCCTGACCCAGGAATCAGCCCAGGTCTCCTACATTGAAGGCAGATTCTTTACCATCTGAGCCACCAGAAGAATGCTTGTCTTCCAGTAACTTATCTAGAACTTGCTTGGTCCTAAGAATCAGCTGAGTATTTATAAAAATCTGAATCCTATACATTAACCCAGACTAACTTAAGAATACCCCTCTTTATTATTCTCAGCAGCTCAGAGTACAGAGCCTTGCACCAACCCTATACTATAATTATTACATTACACTAGTATATCATGTTTCTCCTTTGTGTTTGTTCTTCCAAATTTTGCACATATGATTTTCTAACCAGAGCTTTCTGAGTCTAACCAAACAGAAGGGGAGGCAATGCTTTTACAGAAGGTCCAACAGAAATGCCCAGGCAAACTAAGAAAACAGTTCAGTTGCTTTTACCCAGCTTAATTCATCTAACCACACTGCCTTCCCTTCAGTCTCAGCCCTGGAAGATGGTCCATTCACTTGTCTCTCAAAGGGTCCTGGATGTACAGCATTAGAGACATCTCAGCATCAGGGAGTTAGTTAGAAACGTGAAATCCCAGACCCCACCTCAGACCTACTGCACCAAAATCTGCCCTGCAATAAGCTTTTCACATTACTGTTTGAGAGGCACCAGTCTGTTGAATACCTCTGGGTCAACATACTATTAAGGTATACTGTTCTTTTAAAATTATGGTAATAGTTAGTGACTTGAAATTCACTACTGATATAGGATTGCATGGTTCTTTATTTTTATTTGGAACATTTATTTTAAAAAATTTATTTATTTATATATGACTGTACTGTCTAGTCAAGGCTATGGTTTTTCCTGTGGTCATGTATGGATGTGAGAGTTGGACTGTGAAAAAGGCTGAGCGCCGAAGAATTGATGCTTTTGAATTGTGGTGTTGGAGAAGACTCTTGAGGATCCTTTGGACTGCAAGGACATCCAACCAGTCCACTCTGAAGGAGATCAGCCCTGGGATTTCTTTGGAAGGAATGATGCTAAAGCTGAAACTCCAGTACTTTGGCCACCTCATGCGAAGAGTTGATTCATTGGAAAAGACTCTGATGCTGGGAGGGATTGGGGGCAGGAGGAGAAGGGGACGACAGAGGATGAGATGGCTGGATGGCATCACTGACTCAATGGACGTGAGTCTGAGAGTACTCCAGGAGTTGGTGATGGACAGGGAGGCCTGGTGTGCTGCAATTCATGGGGTCACAAAGAGTCGGACACGACTGAGCGACTGAACTGACTGACTCACTGACTGGCTGTACTGGTCTTTGTTACTGCACATGGAATTTCTCCAGTTGTGATACGAGGGCTTCTCATGATGCAGAGAGGGCTTCTCTCGTTGCAGAGCTCAGACTCGAAAGCACACAGACTTCAGTAGTTGCAACTGGTGGGCTCCACAGCACAGGCTGAGTAGTTGTGGCACACAGGCTTAGTTGCTCTGTGGCATGTGGGATCTTCCTGGACCAGGGATTGAACCCATGTCCCCTCTGTTGGCAGGCAGATTCTTAACCACTGGATCACCAGGGAAGTCCTGCATGGCTCTTTGAATAGATATATCTTTATAAATGCTATTGCAATGACATCACAGAATTGCTGGCATTTTATGAGCTAGAGAGTAAATTCTATATGTGTTGAAAAATTAGATAAATTTGAATTTCACACGACAGTATAATAGGGGCTTTATACATTTGAATCAGTTCTAATGAGGCGGATGAAACTGGAGCCTATTATACAGAGTGAAGTAAGCCAGAAAGAAAAACACCAATACAGTATACTAACGCATATATAGGGAATTTAGAAAGATGGTAACGACAACCCTGTATGTGAGACAGCAAAAGAGACACAGATGTATAGAATAGTCTTTTGGACTCTGTGGGAGAGGGAGGGGGGGGATGATTTGGGAGAATGGCATTAAAACATGTATAATATCATATAAGAAAAAAAAGAATAAAAAAAATAAAATTTTAACATGTATAAATCAGCTTCTGCTTTCTCAATGGCTTTCCTGAATAGTGGTATCAAAAAAGAAATTTACATTATTCTGAATTTTTTTTTTTCCCAGTGTAGACTTGTAAGTGATTAAATGATTAATTTACAGATTTGTTCTCTTATTAGGTGGTGACACTGATAATCTGGATCTGTACTGATTTCCTAAGACAACCTGGTACATAAACAGAGGTGGCTTCCTAGGTCTTTGCTGTTTAAGACTTATTGCCATCCTAAAGGTGTAAAGGCAATTTAATAAATATAGACAACCTGCTAAGCTGCCGAGGAAAAAGAGATGCTTAAATTATATGTGTCTGCCTGAGTGGACGAGATGTGCTTTTCAAGACTGATGATTTAAGATGCTCTTTATATCCGTAGCCTGATTAAACAAGGTTTAATTCTAAACAACACTTTCTTCTTTTCTTGCTTTTTCAAAATGCACTGTCCTTCTCCGTCCCTTCAGGATTGATTGCTGGGGTGATCTAGGATGTTGCCTGTCTGAAGCCGTAACTTTGACTTTTTATAAAAGGAAGATTATCCCTTTCTTAATTCCTTGTTTTCATTGCTGTCAGATGAAGAGCTTTCAGAAGAAGTCAGTTAGCATTCATGGCGCCTTCCCAGAAGGTGGTTCAACTTTTGATTGAGATGTTCCTGAGGATTCTGTATTAGTGGCATCTTGGCATCCTCCTGTCCTCTTTGACTTTGACGGCTCCTCCCCTCCCCGTCCTCCCTGCTCTCCAGGCTACTTCCAAGCAGATGTTTGCCTTGGCCTGTCATTCAACTCCTTCTCTCCCTTCACAAATCCATCCTTTTAAACATGGGGTTCTGTTTGTTGATTGAACCACAGGACAACTCAGAACCTTTAATATGCTTCCAGGTAGGGGTTAAGTTGTTGGGTGTCTTAGTCTGAAATTTCTTTCCTGGTAGCACCCTCTTAGGAAATATTTAGCAAGACCAGTGTTCAGTGAAATGTACTTTGGGACCTCTTCTTTGGTATTTCTCCCATGTACCCCTCTCTAGCCTATGCTATGTCTAATGATTGCATGTGCTGCTGCAAATTTAGTATTCTCGAATATATCTCAATAGCTAACGTCTACTGATCATTGATTTCACTGCCAAGACATTTACAAGCATTTTCTCAGAAAAGCTCCTTTGCCTCTTCAGTGTCTGTGAAATTAAATTCGAATACCTTAACCTGAAATTCAAGACCCCCTCTGCTCTTGAACCAACCGACTGGCAACCACACTTGTCCTTCCCCTGGCATTCAGTGTCCTCCATGCTTCGTTTTCCTTTTTAGTCCTTTGCTGTCGTTGTTGTTTAGTCGCTAGGTCGTGTCTGACACCTTTGCGATCCCATGGACTGAGCCCGCCAGACTCTTCTGTCCATAGGATTTCCCAGGTGAGAATACTAGACTGGGTTGCCATTTCCTTCTCCAGGGGATCTTCCCCACCCAGGGATCAAACCCAGATCTTCTGCATGTCTCCTCTTTAACTGCTGAGTCTTTGGGGAAGCCCCCTAATAGACTGTACCTTTCATTTATTTAGTTTATTGCCTGTCTTCCTCAACTAGAACACGTGCTCCATGAGACTAGGACATTTGTTTGGTTCATGTCTACCCAAACACCCACAACAGTGTCTAGTAAGTGGTAGGTGCTTGGTAAATGTTTCAAATTGAATGAATGATGAAGCATTCATCTGCCTATGCTCAGTGTTGATTCTCTGCTCTTTCCTCATTCTTGTTCACTTATTTTAGCCCATCGTCTTCATCTGACATCATCTCTCTATCCCGCTTCAACATCTACCTCTCTAAGTACTGTTTCTTCCAAAAAGTCTTCTCTAATCATGACCCTTCTCTCATTGTAAGTACCCTTCTTATGGAATGCTGTTGTTTATACCTGTTTTGTCAGTAAATATAGTCAATGTTTCAGTAAAGTTACTTTTAAGCTGAAACACGATCGTGGGGTACTCATGTTTTCGTTTTACAGCACTGTGGAATATGCTCAGTAAATGTATATGTGGAGGGAACAGACCCGAGCCCGTGCTTCTTGTAAGGTGAGCCCTGTCCGTGTCTGGGCTGCACAGGGTGGGTGCGGCAGTGCTCGCACGCCTGTGTCCCTCACTTGAGCCTGCCACGTGAGTGCTTGACATCCTCAACAGTCGCTTAATGGGAATTTTTGCTTCCCCAAAGTTTTTTTTTTTTTCCTAAAAGATGTTTCTTTGGTCCGTTACAGAGCTTGTGTTGCAAAAATTTCAATTGCTCATCACATTAGGAGAGAACGGTCTAAGAACTGAGAGACGGGAGGGTGGCGAGTGGCTGGAGTTTATTTTCCTTTCAGGTTTCATTTGCCCGTTTCATTCATTTTTCCCTCTTTGAGGCAAACAGGTTTCCCACTTCAGGGCAAAACTGTTTAAATGTTTTTATCTTTATTTATCTGTATCTTTGTTTCTTTCTCTCTGTTATTTCCTTCCCCTCTCTTCCCTCAGAGAGAATTCAGACGCTCCCACAATGTATAAACAAATGCTGGGAAATTGCAATGCTCTTTTTCGCAAAGTACATTTTCATAGGCAGTGCTTGGCCCCGAGTGTGTTCTAAGATTGCTGACACAGGATTTCCACTGAGCCACAGGAGAGTCTGTCATTCTTTCTCTTCCACAGAGTGTCTCCTATCCCCAAGGCACTCAGGGACAGCCAACCCATAACTTGTCCTCTGGCTCATCAACCCTCTCTAATCCCACAGGCCTTTTCTCATACGGCTTTTCCATTTATTCATTACCACTGGCTTTAATTTGTTCTGTTCCAAGGTGGGGGTTAACCAAATGAATGAATATATGTATTTATCTGGGACATAGGATAGCAAAGGCTTGAAACCAGGCAGACTTTCATCCTCAGATTCTCATGGACTAGTTGTATAACCATGGTTATTTTCCCTTTCTAAGCCTCAGTTTCTTTATCTGTGAAATGGGGCTAGCATGCCCACTTCGTAAGTGTTGTGGCGAGAATCAGATCAGATAATTCACATGAAATTTGGAGCACAGTGTGTGGCGCCTGGTAGTCACTCTCTAAATGGCCAGTATAGGGGACTTCCCTTGCAGTCCAGTGGCTAACACTTTGTGCTTACACTGCAGGGGGCGTGAGTTTTATCCCACATGCTGTCCAGTGCAGTCAAAATAAAAAAATAAGCAAAAACAAATTAAATGGCCGAGATAGTGCATTTAATGCTCTCAACCTTTCTGGCATCTGGGGTCTTAGGGCTCAAACCCTTTTCAACCTCTATGCCTGACACATAATAGTCAAAGCGTTTTTGTTTCAAAGAAAAGCACCCAAGATTTTACCTTCACAAGCCATTCAACTAAGTAAAGTGAGGAACAGGTTATGGGTGGCTCAGCCTGTTGTGTCCAGGCATTTAAAGAGGAGGCTCGTATGTGAAGCGCAGTGGAAAGGTGTGTATTTCCTGGGAGTCTGGCTTCCCTATTAGTCTATAAGCAGACCTGTAAGCAAAGGAGGGCCTTTATGAGCTGTTTAGTATTTTGGGTGACATTTCCTGGATGATATGGTGAGATTCTTGAGGAGGAATCTCGTTTTGTTCACAGATAAGTGAATGGAACAAACACGGGGTCCAGTAAAGCAAGCCCCATTTGTGTCCCTGGCTGCACGATGCTGATGGCATCAGTGCTCTCCAGGTGTCTCACTCGTGCCTTTGAGATGAAAGCTTGATGTCCTTCCCTGGAGCATGGCGGTGGCCTGGCAGAGGTGCCAGGAAGAGCTCTGCTTGGGAGAATGGGGTTTTCTTCCCATTCCTGCACGCAGTCCTGCAGGCTTCTGGATTGCATTTCCTCCTCTGAAAGATGAGGAGACTTGGCTAGATTATCTCTAGGATCTTCTAGCACTGAAGATGACATGTTTTGGGCCCCGTTAAAGAGCTTCTTTATCTTTTCTGAGGGCATCTTCACCAGTCACCTCCTGGGGGGCTGGCTTTCACATTGAGCACCCTGGTGTGAAAGGTATCCAACTCTCAAGTGGACCTCAAACTTTCCTCTTTCACCTTTTCTGTTCCTGCTTCCACTCTTCTTTCAAGGTGTCAAGTCAAGCCAACAGCGATGAATCAGATTTCCTCTTCTTTTGGTGATGTAGAGTCGGTGAGTGGAGAGGCTTCATCTGGTCTCAGTGTAGGTGGACTCTGTTCCATTCTCACGGCCATGTTGCCTTTAGATGGTCCATGTCTCCCTTTCTGAAATTTCCTTGGAGTTTTAGAATATTCTCTCATCATCATGTCTTTCTCTTCATGGTCTAAGATTTTCTGTAGATAGTGCCATTTTCCTGCAACCTGCTGTGGAAAGTAACTCTGCTTGAATTCACAGGTTTGAGCAGATCCCTTGGGAGTGTGGCTTGTATGGTGGTGATGGTGATGGTGGGAGGTGATGGTGGGATGCTGTGAAGCATCGGCAGAGGCGTGAAGCATCGGCAGAAGCATGAAGCATCGGCAGAGGCGTGAGGATGGAGACGGGTTAACAGTGATCACTCACCGCTTGGTTTCCATCTGTTTTATCTGGATGATGACAGCACCTCAGATGGGGTGCAAAGATTTCTCCGATGATAGTCAAATGGTGGCCTGAATATCCAGCAGGTTGGGACCCAGAGGGACTATTGCAGCAGATCATGGCTGCAGCTGAGCCTGTTTCTGCCAAGCCAGGGGCTGTCTTGGTTTCAGTGGACCTGGGACTTTTGTAGCATTGTTATAGCTGGGGCTGTGATCCTGACATTTCAGCCTCTTGGACACTGAAGAGTGGTTGTGCTTTGAGTCTTCAGCCACAGCTCTCATTCAGCTTGCTCTGTGACCTGACATTTCTGGCATTTGGGCCCCTTTCTAAATGTATATTAACACATTGGCGGTCCCTATCAGAGAGGGAGCAGCGAGGGTGGGAAGTGGGGTAGAGGCCCTATGTTTTGCCTTTAGATCATTGCTGTCTGTCTTTGTTGGGGATTCCTGGGTTAGGAACCCTCAGTATTGGGAGGAGCCATCAGAACTGCCCTGAGTTGTTAAAGGGGAGATACACAGCTAAGCTGTGTCACTTTCAAATTTTGTATTCCTGTTTGCTCTGGAGAAAATTTACTACCTCCTACATTTCAAGGAAAGAGTAACCATTTAAGAACAGGCCATTTGCAAAGACTGAGACACTGATAGAAAGACACATAATCCCCTGCTGTAGTTTGAGTTTCCACAGGAGCAGGACATGAGACAAGAATTCCAGGTAACTTAGTTATCGGGGGATTATTCCAGAAAACAGTGCTGGGGACATGAGGAATGAGACGGGAGAAAGGATGTATTAGCAGGCAAGCCATCCCTGTGGACAAGTGGCACGGGATCCCACAGGGAAAGTGGGAATACAGTGTAGCACAGACAACTTCAGGTTATTGTACCCGAGCTGTGAAGGATCTGCTGGCCAGAGAGCTTCGGGGAGAGAGATAAAAGGGGTGAAGTAATAGAGGCCATGGCAGCTCTGTTCCAGCTGTTATCCCACATTCACTTTCCAAAGGATCATAAACAGGAGCTTAGTCATTTTCTTGTTTTTTGGCCTTGCTGTGCGGCACGTGGGATCTTTGATCCCCAGCCAGGGATCAAACCCGTGGCTCCTGCGTTGGGAGCACAGAGTCTTAACCATTGGACTGCCTGTGAAGTCCCTCAGTCATTATCTTCACAGAGAATAAATCCAAAACTCAGAAAAGCGACTGAGCCCCAAGGTCACAGAGCCAGTTCTTGAGATTCAAGGTCACAAGGATCCAGGTTTCCCGACTCTGGCTCTAGTGCTCTCTCCACTTGACTACTCAAGGTAGAAATCTAAATTTGTAATGATTTATGAGGTGTTTGGTATCTGATTAATGGAACAATATTCCCTTTTCGTCGTGGATTTTTTAGTCTTTTTCTAAGTGAAAAATTGTCAAAGGGATTCGATCCTGAGAGCCAGAAAAAGAGCAAAAAAGAAAAAAAGGCGGAATGTGTAAATAAAGTCTCCCAGGAAGATTATATTTTTGAAGGCATTTATTATTCATGTCTTTTTGTCACTGTCATGTCTTAAAGTGTTTACTTGGGCTTTGAGCTTTTTGCTTTTCCAAGAACACGGATGATCCATTCTAGAAGAGCCTGAAAGCCATCACCTTAACAATGGCTTATTAATATCCAGGTTATTTAAGATGCAGAATAAATATTTATCAGAGAAGAGCAGCTTCTAAATATGTCCCGCCAGGTGCGATGACAAAGGTGACTTGTGCGTATCATGCACTGTGGCTCTCCTCTGGATGAAAGGGTTGCCATTTTATAAGGCATCTTGCTAGGTGAGAATCAGCTCACTTTTTGAGTCTGAAATACCCACAAGCCTTTGGTAATGCTGACAGAGTGAAGCATCTATTAATTCCCAAGGCTAAACCAGAGGCTTTCACTAACCTGCACCATAACCAGCCTCCACCAAGGGGAACACATGCTGAGGATGCTGGCCGTGACCTCTGACAGAAACAACTCCCACAGCAGACTGGAAGTGTTTAATTGTAAATAAAATGCCTGGGTATAACTCTGAACCCATGGGACTAGCTAGAAACATGACAGATGAGCTTTGGTCTACTCATGGGGTTAGCAAATGATGGTGGTAAAGTGGAGAAAAGGCTTGGAGATTCCATTTAAACTTATGTCTAATTCTTGGATGCATTTTGGTTGTTGAGTTATGTCTCCGTTTTCTTATTTATCTGAAGCCAAAAGTTTAATGCCCATTATGTGGTCATTTATAAACTTTTAGCAAAGGGATCTTTCATATTTGAAAAGCTTGTCCAAGACTTCCTTTAGAATTCCCAGAAGGAAATTGCTAGGTCTTAAGGTCAGCATACTTTTTAAGGCATTTGGGTGCATCTGGTCTCCAGAAATGAGGAGACCATTTTTATACTCCCCTTTCTAGTGTTTTTTTTTTTTTTTTGGCATCCTTCCCTTAGATCTTCTTCAGTAACGGATGTGTCATTCTTTTTAATTTTGCCAACCTGATAAGAAATAAATGATAGAACATCATTGCTTTAATTTGCATTCCTTTGAATATTATTGTGACCTTTTTTTCTTGTGACTATTGCCTATTTGCATTTCATAGGAAGTTGCCTGTTCTTGAAGGACACTGATAATGCTCTCCTCCCCTGCTCTACCCTTTTCTGATAGAATAACTTTTCTGCAAGGATAACTTCAGCTAAGCCAGGCTGCTGCTTCCCCTGGGTCCCTATAAGCTATAGGCTAGAGGGCAACTGGGAGCCCCTGGGGAGATGGGCCACCCACCGGAGCTGCTCCCAGCGCAGGGCATCACCCGCTTGTGTGTGAAAATTAGACCAAATGGTAGCATCTGGCTGACAAACCTGTTCGGCGGAAGGGCTTTCAATCGCAGGATAATCCTCATTCACGTCAATAATGCATGGAATGAGTCCAGGTAAGGAAGTCCACGTTTTAGTCTCTAAAGTCAGACCTTTCTGTATTTTGTTGTTGGTGTGGCTTGTCCCATGTTGCCAACGTTTGACCACAAACTATGTTTTGTTTAAAACAATAAACATGGTTTTCTTTGAGCGCTTTGTTTTCACCTTCTAATGAAGTGATTGGATGGAACGACCATATTCTCCATAAGGACTTTCACTTATCATTTTCCTCTATCTGGGACAGTGCTCTGGGATGCTGTTTTTGAGAGAAAGTCTGTTAAAATCAAGAACACCCTTGATGTTCACCCTTCTGGTGTTTGCCGAGTTGGGACCCTTGGAAATGGTCGACTTTTCTCATTTGGGTGTTTCTTTAAGACCTTTCCTACTGGTTTAACGAGTTGGCTCGGTCATCGTTAGTGCTGGTGAGATGTCAGCCATCCATAGTCAGTGTTGAAGATGCACTGTAAGCCAGGTAGATGCTGCTGGCTTTCGTCAGGAGAGAACTGAAGCTGAACCCGGCCCCATCTACCTGAAAACAGGTATATTTATTTCTCTCAGGAATTTTCTTGTGTATGGGGATGACCTATTCTCTTGGAACACCACCACGATAATGAAAAGGAGAAAGCAAAGAGCAGGAACCAACAGCATGAACGGCAACCTGTAGTGACCAGTTTATCGAGAGAAGTCTGGCACAGGCTTATACCCTGCATGCAGGACTCTTTCTATCCCACTAGAGGGCACTCTTGTCGCTCTTAAAGCGATAGTACCTGGGAAAAACTCTGGTTGTTTTTCAGTTAAGAAGTCCCCAGAAACACATTGCATTTAAGATGCTACTCTGTGTCGCAGCTTCCATTCTCAAGGTGTGTTATGAATATAACACTCTCCAGCCCAGACAGGAGTGGCAAGATTAGTGTCTGGAAACTTCTGTGATAAATTAAGCACAGTCCCTGCTTATTTGTGTTTCATTAATGAAATGTGATTGCAACCCTGGGGCTTTTTGACACTTGGAGAAGCAGCATCCACATTTGAAGTGCTATACATCCAGTCTGCTCTTCTCCTTGCCCACCTACTTGGTATAAATGTGACTGCAGCAGGTTTGTGTGGAGGTCGGCGGAAGATGAGGACTTAGTCCTCTGCGTCGATCCTGTTTATTTTGGGAGAGCTGGAGAGTGCCCATGTTGGTGTGCGTCAGCCTGACAGGAGATTTTCCATTTAGAGAGGATTTAGAATTTCAAGCAAGGGAAATTCAAGTCATATTTCACTCAGTCAATGCATCAGGGAGCGCTACCATTTAACAAAACCACCGTTCTGACTTCTGGGGTTTCTAGGTCATCTGGCAGCTGCTGTGTGGAATTGGTTCCTTGATCTTTGGTCTGAAGTTCTTCTGGATTACAAGGCATTTCTTTATTGACGTCTTTGCATTTCCACCAGTCTTTTTTTTTCTTCTTTAATTTGTCAGCCTTGGAGGATGTGTGAGGTGATCTGCCCTTTATTTGCAAAAGTTGGAAGGGTGGTGGTGACTCCTCCCTAGAAAAAGCCTCCAGTGTTAATCCATAGAGCTGCAGGCAGTGCTATTCCTGATGGGGGTGTAGGTTTTGGGAAGGGTTGTTACTTGGTGACTAGCTTAGTGACAGCTTACTTTCTGGATCCTTTAACCTAAATTTCCACAGGAAGAACATCAGATCAGATCAGATCAGATCAGTCGCTCAGTCGTGTCCGACTCTTTGCGACCCCATTAGTCACAGCACGCCAGGCCTCCCTGTCCATCACCAACTCCTTCACTCAGACTCATGTCCATCGAGTCAGTGATGCCATCCAGCCATCTCATCCTCTGTCGTCCCCTTCTCCTCCTGCCCCCAATCCCTCCCAGCATCAGGGTCTTTTCCAATGAATCAACTCTTCGCATGAGGTGGCCAAAGTACTGGAGTTTCAGCTTCAGCATCATTCCTTCCAAAGAAATCCCAGGGCTGATCTCCTTCAGAATGGACTGGTTGGATCTCCTTGCAGTCCAAGGGACTCTCAAGAGTCTTCTCCAACACCACAGTTCAAAAGCATCAATTCTTCGGCACTCAGCCTTCTTCACAGTCCAACTCTCACATCCATACATGACCACAGGAAAAACCATAGCTTTGACTAGACGAACCTTTGTTGGCAAAGTCATGTCTCTACTTTTGAATATGCTGTCTAGGTTGGTCATAACTTTCCTTCCAAGGAGTAAGCGTCTTTTAATTTCATGGCTGCAGTCACCATCTGTAGTGATTTTGGAGCCCAGAAAAATAAAGTCTGACACTCTTTCCACTGTTTCCCCATCTATTTCCCATGAAGTGGTGGGACCGGATGCCATGATCTTTGTTTTCTGAATGTTGAGCTTTAAGCCAACTTTTTCACTCTCCACTTTCACTTTCATCAAGAGGCTTTTTGGTTCCTCTTCACTTTCTGCCATAAGGGTGGTGTCATCTGCATATCTGAGGTTATTGATATTTCTCCCGGCAATCTTGATTCCAGTTTGTGTTTCTTCCAGCCCAGCATTTCTCATGATGTACTCTGCATATAAGTTAAATAAACAGGGTGACAATATATAGCCTTGACATACTCCTTTTCCGATTTGGAACCAGTCTGTTGTTCCATGTCCAGTTCTAACTGTTGCTTCCTGACCTGCATACAAATTTCTGAAGAGGCAGATCAGGTGGTCTGGTATTCCCATCTCTTTCAGAATTTTCCACAGTTTATTGTGATCCACACAGTCAAAGGCTTTGGCATAGTCAATAAAGCAGAAATAGATGTTTTTCTGGAACTCTCTTGCTTTTTTGATGATCCAGCGGATGTTGGCAATTTGATCTCTAGTTCCTCTGCCTTTTCTAAAACCAGCTTGAACATCAGGAAGTTCACGGTTCACATATTGCTGAAGACTGGCTTGGAGAATTTTGAGCATTACTTTACTAGTGTGCGAGATGAGTGCCATTGTGTGGTAGTTTGAGCATTCTTTGGCATTGCCTTTCTTTGGGATTGGAATGAAAACTGACCTTTTCCAGTCCTGTGGCCACTGCTGAGTTTTCCAAATTTGCTGGCATATTGAGTGCAGCTTCACAGCATCATCTTTCAGGATTTGGAATAGCTCAACTGGAATTCCATCACCTCCACTAGCTTTAAAGGACTCATATAGCAAGTATGCCTCCAAACTACCCACCAATCCATAACTACTACTACCAGCATCATTCTGGTGGTTTAGTCGCTAAATCATGTCCGCCTCTTCTGTGACCCCATGAACTGTAGCCCACCAGTCTCCTCTGTCTGTGGGATTCTCCAGGCAAGAATAATGGAGTGGATTGTCATTTCCTCCTGCAGGGGATCTTCCCAACCCAGGGATCAAACTCGGGTCTCCTGTGCTGTAGGCAGATTCTTTACTGACTGAGCCGTCAGGGAAGCCTCATTAGCATTGTTACCAGCTAAAAATTACATAACATTACTATGCCCCAGGCATGATTTATTTTTGTTTATTTTAATAAACTTTATGTTTTAGAACAGGTTTAGATTTACAGAAAAACTGTGAAGACAGTGCAGAGAGTACCCTTACACCCTATACTCAGCTCCCCCCATTTTTTTTAAATTAACAACTTAAATTAGCATGGCACATTTGTCACAATTAATAAACTGGTGTTCAGTTCAGTTCAGCCAATCAGTTGTGTCTGACTCTTTGTGACCTTATGGACTGCACCATGCCAGGCTTCCCTGTCCATCACCAACTACCCAAGCTTGCTCAAACTCGTATGCATTGAGTCGGTGATGCCATCCAACCATCTCATTCTCTATAGTCCCTTTCTCCTCCTGCCCTCAATCTTTTCCAGCATCAGGATCTTTTCTAATAAGTCAGTTCTTTGCACGAGGTAGCCAAAGTATTGGAGTTTCAGCCTCAGCATCAGTCCTTCCAATGAACACCCAGGACTGGTCTCCTTTAGGATGGACTGGTTGGATCTCCTTGCAGTCCAAGGGACTCTCAAGAGTCTTCTCCAACACCACAGTTCAAAAGCATCAGTTCTTCAGCGCTCAACTTTCTCTATGGTCCAGCTCTCACATCCATACATGACTGCTGAAAAAAGCATAGCTTTGACTAGACAGACCTTTGTTTGCAAAGTAATGTGTCTGCTTTTTTAATATGCTATCTAAGTTTCTCATAGCTTTTCTTCCAAGGAGCAAGCATCTTTTAATTTCATGGCTGCAGTCGCCATCTACAGTGATTTTGGAGCCCAAGAAGATAAAGTCTGTCACTGTTTCCATTGTTTCCTCATTTACTTGCCATGAAGTGATGGGACCAGATGCCATGATCTTAGTTTTTTGAATGTTGAGTTTTAAGCCAACTTTTTCACTCTCCTCATTCACTTTCATTAAGAGACTCTTTAGTTCTTCACTTTCTGCCATAAGGGCGATGTCATCTGCAGATCTGAGGTTACTGATATTTCTCCTTGCAATCTTGATTCCAGCTTGTGCTTCATCCAGTGTTGGTACATTGTTACTAACTAAATGCCATGCTTCATTCAGATTTCTTTGGTTTTGACCCAGTGTCCCTTTTCCGTTCCAGGACCACATCATATTAATTGTCATGTCTCCTTAAGATTCTCTTGGCTGTGACAGTTTCTCAGACTTGACTTGCTTTTGATGACCTTGGCATTTTAAGAATGCTAGCCAGGTATTTTGTAGAATGTCCCTCTATTAGAATTTGTCTGAGGTTTTCTTATGATGAAAGTGGCGTTACGGACTTTTGAGAGGAAGACCACAGAGATGGAGTACTATTCTCATCACATCCTATCAAGGACACATATCACTCACATGATTTGTCATGGCTGGTGTTGACCTTTGTCACCTAGCTGAAGTAGTGTTTGGCAGGTTTCCTGTGAAGTTACTACCCCCATCCATACTGTGCTCTTAGAAGACAGTCAGTGTGCGGAGTCTACCTGGAGGAGAGGGGAGTTATACTTCACTTTCTTGAGGGCAGAGTAGCTACACAAATTCTTTGAAACTTCCTGCCCAGGAAATTTGTCTCTTCTCACCTTTGTATTTATTTATTCAATTGTTTATTTACATTATATGGATTCATGATTCATTTTGTACTTTGGGTTATAATAAAAGACCGCTTTACTTTGTTGCTCCGATTGTTCCAGCTTTGGCCATGGGAGCTCTGTCCATTGCTCTGTGTCCCTTCGACCTGCTTCTCTCATTGTGAGATGGTGGTGGTGGTGGTTTTGAGTACTGTCTTATTTTCTGGCACAAGATACTCCAGGCTAATCTTGTGCATTTCCTGCCCTAGTCCTCAGTTCAGTTCAGTCGCTCAGTCATGTTCCACTCTTTGCAACCCCATGGACTGCAGCACTCCAGGCTCCCCTGTCCATCACCAACTCGTGGAGCTTGCTCAAACCTCATATCCATCGATTCAGTGATGCCATCCAACCATCTCATCCTCTGTCGTCCCCTTCTTCTCCTGCCTTCAATCTTTCCCAGCATCAGGGTCTTTTCCAATGAGTCAGTACTTCGCATCAGGTGGCCAAAATATTGGAGCTTCAGCTTCAGCATCAGTCCTTCCAGTGAATATTCAGGACTGATTTCCTTTAGGATGGACTGGTTTGAGCTCCTTGCAGTCCAAGGGACTCTCAAGAGTCTTCTCCAACACCACAGTTCAAAAGCATCAATTCTTTGGCGCTCAGCTCTCCCATCCATACCTGACTACGGGAAAAACCATAGTTTTGACTAGATGGACCTTTGTTGGCAAAGTAATGTCTCTGCTTTTTAATGTTTTTTAATATGCTCTAGTCCTAGAATCAGTCCTTTCTCCAAAGATGGTGTTAGAACCAAGATCTGGACACTAAGTGTCCTTGTTGCTACAGGGTTGCTGTTGCATATAGGCCCTTTCAGAGGACAGAGCTGGGACATATATGTGTATGTATTAATTTGTAAATTCATGTGTATTTAACCATCTGTATCTGTATTAAGCTACACATAAGCATACAGTTGTCTCCCAATCAAACTGATATCCACACGGGTCATTTTCTCCTCCTCCCCTTCGGGATCTGTGATTGCCTACTCCAACAATGGGGTAAACTTGGCTCCCACCACATGCCATGTATTTACCTAATCATTCAGTTCCAGTATACGTGTACAGCAGGGTCAGGATTTTGAACCAGACCCCCATGGAAAATACCTTTGTCTGTTTCTTATGTACAATTTCTTTTGCCTTTAGTTTTACAGACTCCTCATTTTCACAGTTACTTAGTGAGCACCTTTTTTTTCCCCCCACTGAGGGAAAGGTTCAGTGAGGTTGTTTCATATATTTATAACACAGATTCTTTTGTCACATTCTGCATTTCATTTGAGATTCCCCTAATCTTTACCTGATTTAAAAAATTGCGTATCTAAAAGTTAACTCTTTGTGCTGTATATTGCAGTGGGTTTTGACAAATCCAGGTACCCACCATTACAGTGTTATAGAGAATAGCTTCATCACCCTACGAATTTTCTGTTCTTCATCAATTCACCCTATTTGACCCTCCCCTGATTTTTAATTGTCTAATGGTTTAATTGTTTTAATCCACTGATTTTTAATTGTCTCTGTAGTTTTGTTTTTTCCAGAATGTCATATCATATAGTTGTAATAATACAGAACATGGCCTTTTCAGATTAGCTTCTTTCATTTAGCAAAATGCATTTAAGATTTCATGTCTTTTCGTGACTTGATAGCTCATTTCTTTTTACAATGTTTCATTCTATGGATAAACTCCAATTTGTTTATCCATTCACTTATTTAAGGACATCTTCCTTGCTTCCAATTTTTGGTGGCTATGAATAAAGCTGCTGTTCATTTGTTTGCAGGCTTTTATATGGACATAGTTCTGAAGTCAGTTGGGTAAATACCTAGGAGGGCCATTGCTGGATTACATGCTAGGACTATATTTAGCTTTGTAAGAAATTGTCAAACTGTCTTCCAAATTGATTGTGCCATATTTTATTCCTACCAGCAAAGGACTCAAGTTCCTGTTGCTCTTTTTCCTTGCTAGTAATTGGTATTGTCAATTTTTTAAAAAAACATTTAACTATTCTAATAGGTATGGCTATGAGGTATGCTGTGATATCTCATTGTTTTATTTTATAATTTCCTAATAATGGTTTAAGGCTTCCCAGGTGGCTCAGTGGTAAAGAATCCACCTGCTAATGCAGAAGACATGCAGGAGATGTGGGTATGGTCCCTGACTCAGGAAGATTGCCTGGAGAAGGAAGTGGCAACCCGTTTCAGTATTCTTGCCTGGAAAAACCCCATGGACAGAGAAGCCTGGAGGGCTACTGTCCATGGGTCGCAGAGCTGGACATGACTGAGTGACTGAGCATGCATGCAGTAATGATTTAAAACTTTTTTTCATATGCTTATTTGCCATCTATATGCCTTCTTTGGTGAAATCTCTGCTCAGATCTTTTGTCCATTTTTATTCAGTTCAGTTCAGTTGCTCAGTCATGTCTGACTCTTTGTGACCCCATGAACTGCAGCATGCCAGGCCTCCCTGTCCATCACCAACTCCCAGAGGCCACCCAAACCCATGTCCATTGAGTCGGTGATGCCATCCAAACATCTCATCCTCAGTCATCCCCTTCTCCTCCTGCCCTCAATCTTTCCCAGCATCAGGGTCTTTTCAAATGAGTCAACTCTTCGCATGAGGTGACCAAAGTATTGGAGTTTCAGCTTGAACATCAGTCCCACCAATGAACACCCAGGACTGATCTCCTTTAGGATGGACTGGTTGGATCTTGTTGCAGTCCAAGGGACTCTCAAGAGTCTTCTCCAACACCACAGTTCAAAAGCATCAATTCTTCAGCGCTCAGCTTTCTTCACAGTCCAACTCTCACATCCATACATGACTACTGGAAAAACCACAGCCTTGACTAGACGGACCTTTGTTGACAAAGTCATGTCTCTGCTTTTTAATATGCTGCCTAGGTTGGTCATAACTTTCCTTCCAAGGAGTAAGCATCTTTTAATTTCATGGCTGCAGTCACCATCTGCAGTGATTTTGGAGCCCAGAAAAATAAAGTCAGCCACTGTTTCCACTGTTTTCCCATCTATTTGCCATGAAGTGATGGGACCACATGCCATGATCTTTGTTTTCTGAATGTTGAGCTTTAAGCCAACTTTTTCACTCTCCTCTTTCACTTTCATCAAGAGGCTTTTGAGTTCCTCTTCACTTTCTGCCATAAGGGTGGTGTCATCTGCATATCTGAGGTTATTGATATTTCTCCCGGCAATCTTGATTCCAGCTTGTGCTTCCTCCAGCCCAGAGTTTCTCATGATGTACTCTGCATAGAAGTTAAATAATTTTTATTAAGCTTTCTTATTGTTGAGTTTTATGAATTCTTTGGATACAAAGTCCTTTGTTAGATATGTATTTACAAATGTCTACAAATTTCTGTGGCTTATCATAACAGTGTCTTTTTCAAAGCAGATATTTTTAATTTTAATAATGTTCAATTTATATCATCCTTCTAAAAACTCATCTCTAAACTTATGGTAAACTGGATTTTCTTCTTTGTTCTAAAAGTTTTACAGTTTTGCTTTTACATTTAGGTCTGTGATCATTTTGAGTCAATTTCTATGAGAGATATAAAGTCTGTGTTTAGCTTGTTGGTTTTTTTTTGCATCTGGATATCTAGTTGTTCAGCACTGTTAGTTGGAAAGACTATCCTTTCTCCATTGAATTGCTTTTGCTCATTTGTCAATGGTCACGTGACTATTTGTGTGGATCTGCTTCTGGGCTCTCTGTATTCTGTTTCATTGATATTTGTGTATATTCTTTCATTAATACTATGCTATTTTGATTACTGTAGCTTTACTGTAAGTTTTGAAATAATTTAGTATGATTCTTTTAAATTTTTTTATTCTTCAGTATTGCGTTTGCTAGTATAGGTCTTTGGTTCTAGGCATGGTTTTAAGTTCTTTACATATATTAACTCACAGTCCTCATTGTAACTCACTAAGTGGCCCAAAAAAGTTGAAAGCCCCGTTAAGAATCACAGAGCTAAAAAGTGGAGGATGCAAGTCTGGGTGGTATGGCTGCAGAGGCTGACTCATAACCACCCAGCAGATGGCCTCTAAAGGTAATGAAGAAGGAATCTTTGTTTATTTTTAACAACTTAGTTATAATACATATTAGGCAGTTTCCTAGACCCATTTTGTTGGAAAATAGCCAGCGTAGTGGGGAGTTTCAGAGTTCTTGCTTTAATCTCAGAAACTTAGGTTGACACCTGACTCCACCAGTTATAAGCCCCAGCTGGACCTTGAGCAAACAAGGCTCCAAGGTTGGAGTCTTTTCCTATAAAATGAGAACATAGTGGACCCTTTTAATGGTATCCTGCTGGCTTACTAAACAGTTCTCTTTCTCAGCAGCAGCGGGGTGTCTGTGCAGTGTGGTTCTGATCCCTGGTCACAGCAGCTGGTTGAGTCAGGCCAATTAACTTCTCTAGCTTAGGAGTCTGAAACCCAGTAATGGGGATTTTTGGTGTTCAGGCACTTTTATGCAGTCTAGAGAGCAGGTCTGTCAACATTCACTGTTGCAGCTTCCAGGGTTGCCCCTGGTCTCTGCCTGGCCTGGGCTGATTGCTTTGTGTTTGATTCATTATTTTAGCAACTCCAGTACCTTTAACAATTTTTTTAAAAAGTGTTCTCCTCTTTTTCCTTCTTCCTCTTCTTCTTCTTTCTTTAGTTTTTTAAAACTTAAGTCGGGCAGAATCAGCTCCTTTTGCTTACAAGTCCTGTAGTTAGTACAGGAATAGTGGTAGCTATCATATTGCTTCAAAGGATTAAATAAGATAACTTACAAGGTACTTAGAAAAGTGCCTGTCAGTAAATAACTGGTAACTAGCAATTTTTCTATTATTTAATAATAGCTCTTGATATTTACCTAGTGCTTTATAATGTAGACTGCAAACTCTTTTGTTACTTGTTTATTCTCTTTAACAACTGGGTGGAAATGACATCCACATTTGATGCATGAGAAAACGGTGATATTGAAGAGCATTCTCAGGATCTTGAGGCTGGCAAGTGGCTGAGCTGGGAACCCTACCAAGGCCCTTTGCTGGCAAGTGCTGGGGTCTCACCACTGTTTCAGGCTCCTTTGTGATTTAAGCAGGGATGAGTGATGATGGAGTGGAGAGGCAGTTTCCTTTCCCACTTTCAATGGGAAAGCCCAGACACTTTCTAGCAGACAGGGTAGAACAGTCTAATTGAAGATGGTGTCTCTTTCTGTGCTTATGATGAGTTGGGTTGGGGAATTTAGGCCTGGAGTCCTTTTCTGAACTGCCTTCTGAGCCATGGTCAGTGCCTGGAGTCAGCCTGTTTCTAGCTTCATCCATCTGTATCCTGCTGTATTTATTGAACAATTATTTTATTTAGTGCCTTTCCTGTGCCAGACACATGCAGTAAGGACAGAGATGAAAAGATAAATGATACTCATTAAAACTTCTCTCTTTTAAAAGTTACAATATATTAAAGAAATCAGACATGAAAACAGTTAAGCATAATACATTATAGAATCAGAGAGATGAAAACAAGTGTCTGGCAACACGGTAATTTATGGACTGTGCGTGCCTGCTAAGTTGCTTCAGTTGTGTCCGACTCTTTGTGACCCTACGGACTGTAGCCCTCAGACTCCTCTGTCCATGGGATTCTCTGGGCAAGAACACTGGAGTGGGTTGCCACGCCCTCCTACAGGGCTTCTTCCCAACCCAGGGATTGAACCCATGTCTCTATCTCCTACGTTGACAGATTGGTTCTTTACCACTAGCGCCACCTGGGAAGACCAATTTATGGAATACTTACTATTAATATATGGGAGGCATTGTGCTAAATGCTTTACATGAGTTAGTTAACTTAGTCTTCACATCAACCCTGTGAAGGAAGTAGTCATTGTTCCTGTTTCATGGATGGGGAAACTGAGGCAGGAGATGTTAAATAACTTGCCCAGGGTTATACAGATAGGAATTGTGAAGTCAAGTTCCAGAGCCTGCTCTGTTATTTATGGCACTGAACTGCTCCCACAGAAGGTCTGAATATATAGTTCTTTCTGGGATAGTTGTTGAGACCTTCAGAGGAGGCATTATTTGAATGGGCTATTAAAGGATGAATTGGAGTTTATAGATGAATTAGGGAAAGAGTGTTTCAAGTAGAAGAGACATGGGAGTTAAAGCACAGAGGGATGGAAGTATGTAATGTGTTCAGGGAATGCTTAGTAATCTCAGGGGTCAAGGGGTGGCAGGGAATGGTTGGCGATTAAACTCAAAGGGTTAAAGCTAATGCAGCCAGCATTGGGGCACTCTCAGAGGAATTTAAGCAGGGGAGTAGTTACCTAGATATGTTTCAGAAAGATTCCTTTAGCAGCAGTATGGAGACTGGCTTGGATGTGTGTCAAAACAGTTTGAAGACAGGGCACTTGCTGGAAGGCTTACAATAGTCTAGATAAGACAATGCATCAGCTCCTGAATAAGACAGTGGATGTGCCTGCATTTGGGAAGTTATACTTCACCGAGTGAAAGAAGAGACGTTACAGGTTCATTTGAGTCCCTCTGGGAAATGCCACCTATGTGCTCCTTGAAGTAGCCCATCAGGGACTGTTTATTACTGTTCAGACCAAGATAGGGGACTTACACCAGGATGTAAATCAATGCATTGCTTCCTTTGTTGAGAAAGTCTTGGTGCACATATGTGTGCACGCATTCACACACACACACGGTAAGCTTCATGACAAAGTTGATTTACATTCTAGAGCAAGCTTCTATCTCCTGGTAGCCTGATAACAATTTGTAGACCTTCACTAGACCACAACTGTAATTAAAGTAATTTGTTATATAATCAATTTATTATATTTCTTATATGTAGGTATTATACTTTAAGTCTCTTTTTCTCTAAGGTCAAAACTTGCATGTAGAAAACATAGTTTTAACATTCTAAGAGTTTTCTTTTTATTCTACAGGCAAGCCACTTATGTCAAGGATTCCTCTTTTTTTGGAACCTTACATGATCACTTAACCTCAATTGATAATTAATAACTCTCTCCATAGAGATGGGCTCATGACCTCTTCCTGCTCTCCAGTACTGTTAAGAGCTAGTTGCTGTTTAGACCTCAGGTTCTCTCCAGCCTTTAAGACTTGGGTTATGATTCCTCTCCAGGTTCTCAGAAGTGATAGAGCCCTAGAGAGGGGATGGGAGTAATGATCTCTCTATCACATGAGTGTAAAGTGTAAACTGAATCAACACTTAGCAGTGATGTTATTAAAGGGATTCAAACATTGGTAAAGTGTCTGAACTAACAGACCTTAAAGATTCTTTGTGACCCTGAGATTTTTTTGATTTGACTAAGATCACAGAACTTACAGCAGAATGGGGCTGGCCTCTGGGTCTCCCGACCCTCTGTCACACTGCTTCCCTGCTTGATTCCAAATCTCCTCCCCTCAGTCCTTTACCAAGAGCAAGAGAAGAAATGACAGGCTCCTCAGAGGATGAAACAGATGCCGAGGGTCTTCATTTAACCATGGGAGCTTTGGAGGCTTTCTTTCTGCTAATTAGCATAGCAAAATGATTTACGTACTTTGCGTGTGTGCTAAGTCACTTCAGTTGTGTCCAACTCTTTGAGTCTTATGGACTTTGCGACCCTAGTCCACTAGGCTCCTCTCTCCATGGGATTCTCCAGGCAAGAATACTGGAGTGGGTTGCCAAGCCCTCCTCCAGGGTTTACATACTGTGTGTGTGTGCGTGCTTAGTCACTCCAGTCGTGTCTGACTCTCTGAGACCCCATGGACCATGGCCCGCCAGGCTCCTCTGTCCATGGGATTCTCCAGGCAAGAATACTGGAGTGGGTTGCCATTGCCTTCTCCAGTGAGAAAGTATGAAGTGAGTGAAGTGAAGTTGCTCAGTTGTGTCCGACTCTTTGCGACCCCATGGACTGTAGCCTACCAGGCTCCCGCATCCATGGGATTTTCCAGGCAAGAGTACTGGAGTGGGTTGCCATTTCCTTCTCCATTACATACTGTATTGAGATCTAAATTTAGGTAGCAGATGGGCTGACACTGATGTTCTAAAGTACGCACTGGGAAGATAATTCCCAGTCTCCTGAGGAAAGAGGTGTCAAAATCAATTTTACTGGGAGCTTGTCTATAATTTGGCTCTTCCAACTCTGGTTTGCCCCAGCAATGAGCCACATAATTTGCCTTGAAAGGCCACCCCTTGATTTGAACACAGTCTGTACAGATGGCAGTTTAACATAGTGCCTACTGTTGATTCTCCGCATTTTTATTGGTTTGCCTTTTCTAAATTCTATTTAATTATAGTGGTGCCCATTGTTGTTTCAGTTACATATTATTGGACTTTCATCATAAACCCTTAACTGAAGATCAGAGTTGGTCAGAAAGTTTTTGGAAACAGATATTTATCAGTGTCAGTTCGTCAAAGGCTTAGCACTTAGTTTGGGGTATAGGACCAGGGGAAAAAAAAGAACTTCAAAAAATGTGTGCCAAAATTCTCTGAAATCCACTGTGACTTCTCCATTGTCCAGACTTACAGCTCATCACTTTAGCTTTGCTGCTCACCAGCTGTGTTGGTGGGCATGTTACTTAGCTTCTCTGAGTCTGTTTCTTTATTATAAAGTAGAGATAAGTCCAAATCCATGGTATGATTGTGAGAATAAACACCTCATGTCAGAGGTGCTTAGTCCACGTTCAGGCAGTTGGCAGGTTGCCAGGCAGAGTTTAACCTGAGTCTATGGCACATGCATTATCCATTGTACCTGGATGTCTCTGTGGACCACATGATGCTATTTTATTTCTGCCTCCATGGTTTTGCTTGTGAGCCGGAGTTTTGATGTCAGGCAATCCGGCTGGCGTTTCAATACTCTGTTGTGAGACATGGTGAATTAACTGACCTCTTCAAGCCTTAGTTTCCCCTGTTGATAAAGTGGGAGAAGTAATTGCACCCACCTTCCTGTAACATAGTCAGGGTTAGCTGAGGTGAGGCTTGTGAATGCTTTGTCAAGATAACCATGAGTCCACTTATTGAGCTCCTGTTTTGTGTTAGTCCTGGAGATAGAGTGGTAGGCAAACTGGACAGCACCTGCCATCATGGAATGGCCAAGTCTAATGAATGTGTGACTATACACAGTTATAAATGTGGAAGTAAACAATTACAAGTAATTACAGGGGTTCAAAGTCTTTAAAAGAGAAAAAGTGCTGGGAGCACTTAGAGGGGGACCCAGCCAAGTCTGGGGATCACATAATATCTCACTGATAATGTGGTATTGAAGATTGGTGTGAAGGATAAAGGGCAGATAACTGGGTCCAGAGGCAGAGAAAGACGGTTCCAGGAGAGGGTATAGCATGTGTTTAAACTCAGAGGCAGGAGAGCATGTGGTAGGTTTTGAAGGTGTGAAAAAAGTATGATATGTAAGTGTAAGATGTAAGATGTTGTAACGTGTAAGTAAAATGTCATTGCTATTATCGTAAATTCTAAGGCTACTGAATCCTAGCTCATAAGTTGAGGGTTTGTCTTAAGTCTCATTTTACCCTTTTCTTTCATGAAGTTATCTTTGACTACCTCAGAACTGATGCTTTTCTGTTCTAAAAACTCATAGCATGGTCTGTACTATATATTTCAACACTTATGTTCTTTAAAACATGTTCTTAAAGTTTATGTATCTTTCTTGAATCAGATTGATGGAAAGTCCCTTGAGGAGAGAGCCTTGATTTTGTATTATCTGTGTCTCCCGAGGGCTGAGCATAATGCTGAGTCTGCAGTGATCAACAAATATATAATGCTTGATGTTGGAAATAGTCCACCAAAAACTTTATAATATACCCTGTTATGTAGGTACAGTGCCACATGCTAAACTTGGGAGTGCATGCATTTTGGATCTGAATAAGTGAATTTGAACCCTGACTTCGCGATTTTGCATATGTGTGATCTTAGACGAATCACTCTTTTTGAGCCTCAGTTTCCTTGAAAAAACAATGAGGATAATATTATACAGTTCATTGATTTTTAAGACTCATTTTTTTCCTTCACATTTTAATGTATCTAGAACTTACATCTGTCTTACATGAATGATATATTATAATTGGCAGTATTCTTTTCTTCCTTGTTGGTGCATAAAATAATGGTGTGTCTTAACATTCAGTGGCATTTTAAGATTTGATGAAGTACAGTAACTTTTACTTTTTTTAAGATTGTTGTGAAAATTAGAGATGAAGTACACAATTCATCTGATATTTACCTGATGCTTCCACGACATTTTGAAGACTGTAAAATCGGACCCAAGACTCAGTACAAGCTTTGCAAACTGTCAAAGTTAAAAACTATGATGGCCCATGCTTAGTGAAGCATTCCAAAGTTCAGAGCCACCTACCCTTAGCCTTCATGCCTCCAGATGTATTTTGCCAGTTTTAATATCATTAATATCATTAAGGTTCATGGCAAAATGCTCCAGATGCTGGGGTCTTTGAGAAGCTCTCTCTCCTGCCCAGGTTTGAACTAACTGAGAAATAAGATGAAAGAACCAGCAGAGGGAAAACCAGAATGTCACTAGTTCTAGGTTAGAGTATGTAGCTTATATCTGTGGGTAACTAGGCTCCCTGTTACTGCACCCAGAACTAACCTATGCATCACGGTGCACCAGTGGGGAAGGTGTGGAGGAACCAAGGATCTGGGTGCTCTATGCTCTCTCCCAGAAGAGAAGGGAGGAAGAAGGAGCAGATAGCACAGGAGGCTCACAGATAACATCAGTCACTCCCCAGCCCGAGAGGAACTCCAATAGGGACCCCACAAAGGAAAGGAGACTTTTGGAGTCAGGTACCACCCTTATGGCAGAAAGTGAAGAGGAACTAAAAAGCCTCTTGATGAAAGTGAAAGAGGAGAGTGAAAAAGTTGGCTTAAAGCTCAACATTCAGAAAACGAAGATCATGGCATCTGGTCCCATCACTTCATGGGAAATAAATGGTGAAACAGTGGAAACAGTGTCAGACTTTATTTTTTGGGCTCTAAAATCACTGCAGATGGTGACTGCAGCCATGAAATTAAAAGACGCTTACTCCTTGGAGGGAAAGTTATGACCAAGCTAGATAGCATATTGAAAAGCAGAGACATTGCTTTGCCAACAAAGGTCCGTCTAGTCAAGGCTATGGTTTTTCCAGTAGTCATGTATGGATGTGAGAGTTGGACTGTGAAGAAGGCTGAGTGCCGAAGAATTGATGCTTTTGAACTGTGGTGTTGGAGAAGACTCTTGAGAGTCCCTTGGACTGCAAGGAGATCCAACCAGTCCATTCTGAAGGAGATCAGCCCTGGGATTTCTTTGGAAGGAATGATGCTAAAGCTGAAACTCCAGTACTTTGGCCACCTCATGCGAAGAGTTGACTCATTGGAAAAGACTCTGATGCTGGGAGGGATTGGGGGCAGGAGGAGAAGGGGACAACAGAGGATGAGATGGCTGGATGGCATCACTGACTTGATGGACGTGAGTCTGAGTGAACTCCGGGAGTTGGTGATGGACAGGGAGGCCTGGCGTGCTGCAATTCATGGGGTCGCAAAGAGTCGGACATGACTGAGTGACTGAACTGAACTGAACACACTGTATTGAGTAGGCAGAAATAAAAAAATTAGGAAATAGAAAAGAAAGAATGATGTTAGTCAATGACAAGGCTGATGTTGTGGAATCACAATGAAAAAGTATATTTGATTGAAAAAAAATGGGCATTTAAAAAATATCCAAGACTTTAAAAAAATGCAGAAAGTAGTAGTAAATTGCATTGCTGAAGAGAGGAGATAAAAATGTTTAAAAAGGAAATGATTTCAAAGGTTTATATTGGATTCTGTCAAGCCTGGTTCATTAGTTAACTGTTCATCTCTTCACCCACCAGGGAGTTGGCATGGAAGAGAGATCCGTGGTGTTAAGAAAAAGCCATGAGTGTGTTTTGCACCGCATATGGTTTAGCTTTGTTTTTGTGTCAGACAAGCTAGTTTAATTTACAAGTGGAGTTTTGATACACTCAGGACTCTGAGTAAGTGTTGGGTGGGTAGGGGTTAGTCTGGTGAAAGGCAGACAAACCACAGTAGCTCATTTCCTTTCATTGATCCTAGCCCAAAGCATCACTATTGCATCTTAGATACTAAAATCCTTGATTCACATAAGAATAGTCTGGTGCAATCTGGAAGGATGTTGTCATGGTCTCTCAGAAGTAAATAATATTAATTTTTAAACACTCCCCAGGAATAATTAACATGATCTCAAGTATTCTAAAGCATTAGGATGTACAGTATTTCTTACAGTGGAAGAAATAGCCAAATATTTTGAGAAAAGTATGAAGGTGCAACTGTCTTTCTTCTGTTTGTTCTTAATTCACTGAGGCTATTGTGTGTGTGTTTGGGGGAGAATGTTATCCTAAATAATAATACAGAGATACTCTATAATCTCCTCGTTAAGAAACTTTCCAATAGATTCTACCTCTTATGCTATCTTGGCATTTCTCTAGTAGAGCTATGGATGTTGTCTAACCACTGTTTTCATTTTTATGAATGTCTTTCTAATATACACACAACTACATTAAAATTTTTATAATTATGGAATTTTAAGTATCATATATATAAATTTGGGATCCCCAGGTGGCTCGGTGGTAAAGAATCTGCTTGTCAGTGCAGGAGATGTGGGTTCAATCCCTGTGCCATGAATATCTCATGGAGGAGGAAATGGCAACCCACTCCAGTATTCTTGCCTGGGAAATCCCATGGACAGAGGAGCCTGGAGGGCTACAGTTCATGGGGTGGCAAAGAGTCAGACACGACTCAGCAACTGAGAATATATACATTTTATGTGTATAAAGTATATGAAAAATTTTATGTAAGTAAAATCATATATAGTTATATATTTTATTATATATGTATATATATAAGATAGTTTAATTGACAATGTTAATATACAAACTTAGATCATATTTACATATATTTTAATATATATGGTTACATATATCTTATAAAACACATTTGTATGTTTATAGTCTGCCCATTTCTCTTTTGGCGAAGGGAATGACAATCCACTCCAGTATTCTTTCCTGGAGAATCCCATGGACACAGAAGCCTGGGGGGCTGCAGTCAATGGGATTGCAAAGAGTTGGACACAACTGAGCAACTAACACAATACATTTCTCTTTTAATTAGTAATAAATCATGAAGACTCTTTTTTTGATCAATAAACATTTCTATAATGTGCTCCTTAATGGTATCCATGTATTCCATTGTATGAAAACTGATTATTTACTTACCAATCTGCCTTTGATGGACATTTAGGTTTCTGATTTTTCTCTGTTGTATAAGTGACATCGTAAACATCTTTCCACATTCTTTTTTGTGCACCTCGTTGATTGCTTCCTTTGTGTATTTTTTAGTGGTGTTTTTGCTGGATCAACATTATTCTTAAAATGAAAGACTTTGGACATGTAAAACCAAAGCGTCCTCCAGAAAGGCTGAAATTTAAGTTTACACTACCTTGGAGTTTCTTGAGTGTGCTTATTTTTCCATACCTTCTCACACCAGAGAATCTCATTATTTTTAATGTCAGGCGAGAATATACAGTTGACCATTGAACATCATGGGGGTTAGGGGCACTGACCCTCCATGTATAATCTATAGTCGGCCCTTTGTATCTTCAGTTCTACGTCAAGAGATTTAGCCAACCATAGATCATGCAGTACTGCAGTATTTACTGTTGAGAAACAATTCACATGTAATTGAACCCATGCAGTTTAAACCTATGTTATTCAAGTGTCATCTGTATTTTCATTTTTTATTTTCATTTTTTTGATTTTTTGATGTTAAATACTACTAAGCTATTACTTTACAGCAAAACTGAAATCATGAAGTCTCGGTTTGATTCCTTTGCTTTGAATCCCTTGGAGTCAGCTGCTCCCAGGCATAGGCTTTTGGGGGTAGGCCTGGCCAGGATGGGGAACTGTGGGGAAAGGAGTGAAATAAAGGTAGTTTGAGAATATCACTTCCCTCTAAGAGAAGTACCAAAAACTGAAAAAGAATTACAGAGAAATGAAACAGGGAAATCAAAGACTTAAAAAAACAAACAAACAAACAAGATTCTCCTTGAGTCTATTCTATGAAAAGAAAATTTCTTTCTCCCTGTTAGTTACCTTACCCCTTGGTCACTGTTCCAGAGCTTGAGACAGACTGTTTGCCTATACTTTGACTAATGTGGGTGAAATGATTTTTGTGTGATCTTTTAAGACTGGAGATCCCAATCACATCTTTAATATTTCATCTCCAGAAAAAATACTTTCCACATTACTAACATTGGGAACATAAGTTATTGGTCATTTGGGGAACTACTTATCCTTTTACTTTTCAAATTTAAACATTAACCAAGGCAATCTGAGCTTTGCCTTTTTTTTTTTCTCTCTTGGGTAACTTGATTCTCCAATTATGAATAATGATTATTTAATGTCTGTTAATTCTATGGCAGTTTAGGGTGAATTCTAATTAGCCTTTTCCCTACGATATGTGGTTTGTGGCTTGAAAGTCTTTCTAATGCCTCCCCACCCTGAAACTAATGACTCAGAACCAAGAAAGACTGACACAGATATTCATATTAGGCTGGGGCTGCTAATGCTCCAGAGAGTGCCCATGCCCTCTTGCAGCCTTGCTGCTCCATGGTGGATAATGCCCCCCACCAAGCTGGTCTCAGTATGGTTTCCTGTGCAGTGCACCCAGAAGGCTTGGCTTGGCTCACATGATGCTCATTTCTGGGGGGTCATAAGCACTATTTCTTCACTGGAGTCCTAGGTAGTCATTTTCCCTAGTGCTTTAAAAAGATTAAAATGTGGTTTTAGGGATAATCATCCCCCAGATTTTTGTGAAGTGTCTCTGATCCTAATTAATGGTATTAACAGATTCAGAGAGAGTAAAGAAAGATGTCTGTGGCTTCTGATTTAAATTAGGCTATCTGTATTGATTGGTCATTATCTTAGTCTGTTCAGGCTGCTATAGCAGAATACCATAGACTGTATGACTTACAAACAACCGAAATCTATTTCTCACAGTTCTGGAGGCCGAAAGTCTGAGGTCAGGGTTCTCATGTTAGGTTCTGGTAAGAGCCCTTTTCCAGTTTACGGACTGCTGACTTCTCGTTGCATCCTCACATGGCAGAATGAGAACAAGCTTTTTTTTAGCCTCTCTTTACAAGGATACTAATCCAATTGATGAGCTGTTATATTAGGGATTAGGTTAGGTTTCAACACATGTATTTTTGAAGAACATAAGCATTCACAATGCTCACCAGCATTGGTATGTAGATAAGAAGAATCATGCTCACGTGCTCAGTTGTGTCTGACCCTTTTTTTGACCCTATGGACTATGGTCTGCTGGGCTCCTCTGTTCATGAGATTTTCCAGGCAAGCATGCTGGAGTAAGTTGCCATTTCCTCCTCCAGGGGACTTTCCTGACCCAGAGACTGAACCCTAGTCTCCTGCATTGCACACGGACTCATTACTGCTTGAGCCATCGGTAAAGCCCTGGTATGTAGATAATTGAAGATTAACTATGACTTTCTAGAACAAAATAACAGTTCTTTCCTGAGCGTAATGTATAAACTGGGTTTAAAAGATGAGTTAAATCATAAAAAAGTTGCTCCTAATTTTATCCTATTGCTATTGCCAAGTCACTTTAGTCGTGTCTGACTCTGTGCGACCCCATAGACGGCAGCCCACCAGGTTCCCCCCATCCCTGGGATTCTCCATGCAAGAACACTGGAGTGGGTTGCCATTTCCTTCTCCAATGCAGGAAAGTGAAAAGTGAAAGTGAAGTCGCTCAGTCGTGTCCGACCCTCAGCAACCCCATGGACTGCAGCCTACCAGGCTCCTCCGTCCATGGGATTTTCCAGGCAAGAGTACTGGAGTGGGGTGCCATTGCCTTCTCCGAATTTTATCCTATATGACATGTCATTCAAAATATTTAAAGAAGGGAGAATTCTGTTCAATAAAATTTTTGATTGAGTTAAATAGAGGGAAGTGGAGAGTTATTGCTTAATGAATACAGAGGTTCAGTTTTGCAAGGTGAAAAGGGATAGATGGTGGTGTTTGCACAACAATGTGAATATGTTTAATATCACTGAACAATGGTTAATGGGGTAAATTTTATGTTATTTGTTTTTCACCACAATTGAAAAAGAATAATATGAGATTCCTTTTGGAGAGCTTTTTGATCCATGTTTTGACTTAGTAAATATGGGAGGTTAAATATAGCTTTGTGTATCTCCTGGCTGTTCGAGAGTCATCATTCTGCATGCAGTCCTCATTTTATAGGACGGGAGAGGCAGAATGTGTTTGGATCCAGGACATCTTTGAGGAGTTTAAAAATTTTCTTATATTGCTGTGCATTCCTGTAATTTGCATTCTTCTCCTAAATGTGCAGAGAGAAAAATAATTTGGATCCCAATTAATTGGGCTCTAATTGATCTTTGTTTTAGGCTGTATATTAAAAGATGAGCCACCTAAGTATTGAATCGTAATGATTTTGTATGTAACTGCACAGGAAGAAAACGTTTAGGTGCAGCTTTCTTCACATTCATGCTTTCCCTCAGCCATTGTGCTATGTGTTCTTGAGACCCAGTGGATTTTTTGAAAGTCAGCTGTGGTGCAGAGGAGAATTAATATTAAAATACATTTAGTAAATAAGCTGTCAGATGATTCCCTAAGATACCATAGCAGCTGAAAACCTTCTTTCTGATCACTATGTACAGGGGGAATGATGGTTAATATAGAGTCTCTGTTGGTGTCTCATAACAGGCCTTCAGTAATCATTTCTATCCCAGTCTTGCTCCATTGATGTCTTCAGTCTTGACAGAGCAATTTTCTCACAGAAGACAGCCCCTCCCTGGAAAGGAGAGATAGTCATCTACCAGTATAAAGGGAGGAGAATAGAAACAAAATCACAGATTTGGCAGAGAAGGCCTGCATACTGACCCTGTGTTCCTGGCAGTTTGAGTGAGGTTTTGGTCTTTGGTTTAAATTGTCATGATTATTTAATAGCATGTTATGGGGCCAAGATTTTGAACTCTGTGCTCTTCATGGACTCTGCCTGAAGGCAGAAGCTTAGGAAGATTAAACATTAATTAAAGTATCCAAAGCAACTACATAGAACAAAAAGTGTAAGAAGCAGAAAAATAACTGGCCTCCCCACTAGGGAGAGTCATTTTTAAAAGGAAGGTCTCATATTGTACTTTAGAGATGAATGTAATAGGACTTCACTAAACCCAAAGGCGTGAGTAATTTCTCGGGAGAGTATTCTGCCTCTGATTCCTTGAAAAAAAATTGGAAAAGCTCAGCAGATTTTGGATCATCTCAGGGGCCCTAATGGTATGGAGAGAAAGGAAACAAGACCCTGTTCAAGTTGTAACTGTACTTGATGTTTATTGAGAAACCACAGAGGGGATGGGAGATGGGGTTCCCAAGCCTGACTGGATGCCTTTCCTTCCTGGAGATTCCAGTCCAGTATTTTGGATGTAGAGCTAGGAGTCTGTGTTTCCCAAAGATTCCTTGTGTGCAGCATGGTTTGAAAATTACTGGTCAAGGTGAATAGTTTTCATGAAAATGAGAGAGAGGGTAGTAGTACAGAGGGAAATCGACAAAGAGGGAGAAGGAGTTTTGGAACCCTTTGTCCAAATATCTGAGGAAGAGGAATATGTAAATCCATCCACAGCAGAGCTCTGCTGGCTGAACTGGAGGCAGGAGAACTGTCTTAGTTTCCAAGGTCTGAGCAGGGCAGTTTCACTCCTCATGCACTGGCGGGTGTAATGGCATTTCCTTCTTCCCTGTCTGCTGCTCCACCTTCACCCTCTCTCCGCTGCCTCTTCCCTATGTATCAACACTTCATGCATTTGATCTGCACTTGGAGCCATCTCTCCTGCTTCCTGTCTGTTGTCTGCTTTGGCTCAGTGAGCTCACAAGTGAGGCTGGAATTCAGCATGACACAGGTCTGCTTCCCCATAGTACTAGAACCTCCACTTTGCACTTTGGGTGGGGGATCCCAGCCTGGTGGACATGACTGGACACTCAAGATGGGTCTGAATTAAATTTCAGACTAATTCTGACAGAAAGTGCACTGTGTGAAACAGCACGGTGATTTCAAGAGAGCGTGGACTTTAAAGGCTGGTAGATTTTCTGTAGGCTTCTTCCCAGTAAATGGCCCAGTGTCTTTCTATTTGCTAAGGACAAAATCCTTTGAGTCATCCTAATGACCTTCTGTCTTCTATACCCCTCACTTAAATAGTGATATATCCGGAGTCCATTTATCCTCACCGTCTTTATTGTCTTTTTAATTTTATTTTATGTTGGCAAATAGTTGATTTACAGTGTTGTGTTAGTTTCAGGTATATAGCAAAGTGATTCAGTTATACATATACATATGTCTATTCTTTTTCAAATTCTTCCACCATTTAGGTTATTACAGAGTATTGAGTAGAGTTCCCTGTTCTCTATGGTACATCCTTGTTGATTATCTATTTTATATATATAGAAGTGTGTATATGTCAATCTCAACCTCCTAATTTATCCCTCCCCCACATCTTTCCCTTCGGAAGTCATAAGTTTGTTTTCTAAGTCTGTGAGTCTATTCTGTTTTATAGGTAAGTTTATTTGTATAATTTTTAAAGATTGCACATATAAGCAACATCTATGATATTTGTCTTTGTCTGACTTACCCTTGCTTAGTATGGTAATCTCTATGTCCATTCATGTTGCTGCAAATGGTATTATTTCATTCTTTCTATAGCTGAGTAATATTCCGTTGTATATAAGTACTACATCATCTTTATCCATCCCTCTGTCAATGGACATTTAGGTTGCTTCCATGTCTTGGCTATTGTAAACTCACTATATCTATTCTTAACATCTGGTCCAAACCATCACTGTCTGGATTATTGCCACAGCCATCTAACTGGTCTCACTGCTTCTGCCCTTGTTCCTCCAGTCTTTTCTCAGCACAGCAATCATAGTGATCCTTTCAAATATCACTTAGGCTCTCCCTTCTTTGCTCAGAAGTCTTCCCTCTCAGCATCGGAACAGAGACTTTACAGTGTCCTACAAGACACTCCATGATGTGGTTTCCCCATCTCAGTTTCTCTCGCCTCATCTCTGACTTCCTTCTCCCTTGATCTCACTGCTCTAGCCATAGTTTCCTACTCGCTATTTCTCATTTGGCCAAGCAAATTCCTCTCTCTGGGTCACTGCCCTTGTTTCCTCTGCCTGAAGCTCTTTTAAATGAAATATTTATATGATTCTCTCATTTTCCTTCAAGTCTACCGATTTTTTGCTTTATGTCAATTTGGACAGCTTATATAAAAATGGAACCCTTCAATGCAGGAGACACAGGAGACATGGGTTTGATCACTAGGTTTGAAAGATCCCCTGGGGAAGGAACCCTTTCCAGTGTTCTCCGCTGGGAAATATCATGGACAGAGAAGCCTGGCGTGCTGCAATCCATGGGGTCACAAAGAGTCAGACACAACTGAGCAACTGAGCACTCATGCAATTCATTTCACATTTCTGCTTTGTTTTTCTTCATAGCACATTTCATCACCTGACATTGTTTATTTTGTTGTATTTTTCATACAAGCTCTGTGAGGGTAGGGCCTTTGTATTGTTTTACTGTGGATCCCCAGGTCTAGAAAAGTACCCAACACATAGTAGGTGTTGAGAAAGAATTTGTTGAAAAAATGTATTATTAGTAGATCTGGATTTTCAGTTTGATCACTTATTATTAGCTTTATCACTTGTTATCTGTGTGACATTCAGTGCGTTATTCTTCAGAGTTTTCTCATTAAAAGAATGACTGTTGAACAGCATGGAGGTTAGGGGCACCAATCTTTCAGGTGGTTAAAATCTGCATATAATTTATAGTTGGCCTCCATATCAATTGGGCTCCCCTTGTGGCTCAGCTGGTAAAGAATCCACCTGCAATGTGCGAGACCTGGGTTCAATCCCTGGGTTGGGAAGATCCCCTGGAGAAGAGAAAGGCTACCCACTCCAGTATGCTAGCCTGGAGAATGCCATGGATTGTATAGTCCAGGGGGTTGCAAAGAGTCGGACATGACTGAGAGACTTTATTTCTTTCTTTCCATATCAGTTGTATCTCGGTATCCTGAGCCCCACAGCTGTGGACTCAACCAGATGTGGCTGGAGTAGTCCTGTAACATTTACTATTGAAAAAATCCACTTATAAGTGGATCCTTGCAGTTCAAACCTATGTTGTTCAAAGATCAACTGTAACTTTTGTTTCATGGGGTACTTTTGCAGAATAGAACTAATGTGTAAGTTTCCAACAAAAGTGTTAGATCAAGTTTGCACTAAAAATATAATAGCTCTCATTATTGTTGCTGTTGTTGTTGTTAGTATTTATTGGGGTTTGATTTAAAAAACTGAATTTATTCAGGCATGGATTGGACTTCAATGAAAGTGGGATCCAGGAAGTGACTGCAATCCCATAGGACAGTTTTGGTTGCTTCTATTCCACTTCTCCTAAAACAGTGTGGGCTACCTGCTAATGGTTCTAGGGTTTTTGCTTGAAGGATCTTTGCATAAGTGAGAACTTCCATGGTGTAAATTTTCCTGCTGTTCTTAAGCAAATCTTTAAAATTAAATACAACTATAGAATGGAGTGGAGAAGGAAATGGCAACCCACTCCAGTGTTCTTGCCTGGAGAATCCCAGGGACGGGGGAACCTGGTGGGCTGCAGTCTGTGGGGTCGCACAGAGTTGGACATGACTGAAGCGACTTAGCAAGCAAGCAATAGAAGGGAGACTATTCAATTTTTTTCAATTACATTGGGTTTATGAAGGTTTTTCAATTGTATAGAGTTCATTCTGTATCTTTTTATACTTAATCAATATGCAATATTTTAAGTGCCTGTATCATTCATATGTTAAGGAGATAATATCCATGGTAACCAACTCTTTTTCACGTTAGCCAAGAAAATATGGTTAGTGCTCAATTCTGTGAAAAGCATGCATGCAGATAGTTTGCTCATTAACCAGGTTTAGTGTCATTCACACACTTAAACTGTTAATAATTGCTAGCTATTAATATTGTAAATTTAGTTCAAATACTGTAGATGTCTGTTCTTTCAAGACCGAATGTTAAGATTTGAATTTAGTACAAGTATGTATAAATCATTTCAAATGAAAAAAAAATGAATGCAAATCAGAGACCAGCTGGAGGGAGATTTGCATGATTATTTTAATGTTATGACAGGACACGAACACTCAGAAATTTGAATCAGAATGCTATTTCTTATACCTGCAAGGGTTGTTGAATGTCTCTTATGATGTGGCCAAGTACCGCCCTGTGTTATTAGCAGATCCTACTGATAAAAATTTGACAGTCCAGTGTCAAGCTCACTCTGTTTGTATGTTTTCTCTGTAGGCTGGGTTTGAAGATTGAAATGGAATAAGCCTTTTCACCAAAGTAAGCAGTGCTTAGCACTCACACTGGTGTTCCTTAGAATCACTCCAGGGTTTTTCAAGAGATAAATCATGCCATTTGATTATTGGCAATCATTTGTCCACTCAGCACCCTGATTCATAGTGCTCTCTGTGTACTGCACAGCCACACTTAAGACAGAAGAAAAGAGTAACAACAATGCCATTTTTTGCCAGTGAGTCTGGACATTGTCTTTTCTGTAGCATGGCTGATTGGGTCTTGTTGCAGATCATTTCTCATAAATGTGTTAAATCCTTTACTGATATTCATAAAACCTCAAAATGATGACTTCATAGGAGATTCTTTTCTTTTTTGAGGCGTGATTATCTATCTACTTTTAGCTTACTCTGTTGCACTGGGAGTGTGTGTGTGTGTGTGTGTGTGTGTGTGTAATGTCCTCTAGCCTTTTTAGCAATGATTCGCATTTTAATTATTCTAATGAATTGCTGATTAAAATAAACTTTGATGGTCATGTTTATTTTTAAACATTGAAGATGATTCTGCTTTAAAAAGATAGCTGGACAAGTATTTCTTAAAATCAATAAGTAAGGTTATTTCTCCACATAAACAAAGTAATTTTTAGAAACAGAACACTTTATATATTGCTCGATGCTTCTGTCTGGTATGGTAGTTGAAGAGCATAAAGTTATAACAGAGATTTTCATTTTAATGGGAGAGTTGTAATACCCTCATAATTTTTTTTTACTTCTCATTAGTTTTTACAACCTATGAATTACCTAAAACAACTTCAGTCATTTGAATTTTGACTTGCCACTTATTTTCCTGTGAGCGAAATTGTCATTTGAGAAATAGAGCCTATATTTATGGCTTTGGTGTCTAAGGCTATACGTGAGGAATATTACAGAGTTTGCAGATGCTGGCGTGTGTTCTAATGCTGTCTATTTGGGGCTCTGTTCAATATAGGATTATGGAGAAGAATAGAAAAGAATGACAATGAAGTAGTAGTTACTGTCAATCTTTTGGTAATATAGTGAGAATTTAGGAGGCTTTTCTATACACCAGTTTAGCTCTACTATTTTAGACTTGTCTGGAGGACATTTTGTATGATTTCCTATAAGGTTATTTCTTCAGTTCATTTATTCATTGATATATTATTACATTATTATTTACCTATAAAAAAGGTCAGCACAAGACTTCAAGTTTTAGTGTCCTTTTTGCCGTTGCTGTTGTCTATAATAAATTTCAATAATGGCCTTTTTAGGGGAGTGGGTAGAGACAAGTAATAACTATATGTACATATATATCTCATATATGTTATTGAATATGTATCACATATATGTTTTGGAAGGGTGGAGACAAGCAGTGTTTATATGTGCATATACATGTTATTGATTGTACTATATATGTTACTGAAACTTCAGCTCATTGTCATATACTACATGTACATTGAGACACAGTCCAATGTATGCATCCATATAAAATTATAACTGTGGATGTCATTTAGTGTTTAGTTTCTCTTGTTTCTCTGTGCCACTTCTTTTCTCCCTCTTTACTCTGAGTCTATCCAAGTAACCCATTTTAATAACTATTTTTATAATCCTTCATCATTTTCTTCCTTTAGCTTGTTTCCAATCGTTAACTGTGTTATATGATCATCCTTATGTGAGCAAAATGCATCTCCATGGGAGCATTTCTCTGAGAAAACTGTTTCTGCTTCATTATAGATAAGCTAGCTTATCCAGGTCACAAAGTTCAGAGAGTTCTAGCTTTTCCCAGGTTTTCCCAGGACTAAAACTCGGAATACAAAATTGACCATTGACACTTTGAGCAAGGTCACGTGGAGCAAACCAACTAATGAGACCCATCAGTGGGAGGTGTTGCTATTTGGGCTTGGGCTGGAAATCATGCTCACTCTAGGGAGGTCAATGTGACTGATCAGAGGATGCTCTGTCACACAAAATGCGTTGTGTTGGCTGGGGTGGGGTCTCCTTTAGACCTATTTATCCATGAGGGAGAGTTCTTATGTATCCAACTGTCTTATTTTGAGTTAAAAGCTTTGCCGGTAAGGATTTGCTCCAGTTTTCTTCCCACACTTTCCAGCTGAGCACAGCCATGCTCTTGTCCCTGATGAGGAATGATAATGATAATGATCCTGAGTGTGATCTGAGAGCAACAGGGACCACTTCCTGACCACTAGGTGCTCTCCCCTGCACTAACCACTTTAAGCAGCCTGTCTCTTAACCCTTGTCACAACCCACAGCCCCATGAGCTATGGATAACCATATCTCCACTTTACAAGTGGGGAAATAGGATCAGAGAGGTAAAGTCACTTGCAGGTGGTCACCAGGCTAGTGAGAGGTGGAGCCGAGACTCGAATCTAGGGCTTCAGTTCTTCCAAACCCAAGCCAATGTCATTCAGTGCTTCTGCTTCTCTTGATGCCTGACTTTGAGTTCAGTTCAAAAGCTACTCACTGTGCCCTTCCTGTGGGTCTACAGGGACTGTTGCCAGCACTGCAGAATCAGAGATGGCCAAGACATGGGCTTTGCATGGAGAAACTTACAGACAAATAGAGGAGGTAGACATGTAAATCATTTTACTGTAACATAACTGTGTAGCACTAGGATGTAAGCGCCAGGAGAAGAGGGCTTTTCTTTGTCTGTTTCATTCCAAAGCACTTAAAATAGCACTTGGAACATAGTAGGGACTCAAATGCATGTATGCACATACCATGGAGGGAGACGCTTTTTGCCTTGTCTGTGGTTTTCATCTGTGCTCTCACTCTGAACCCTACTCCTGACCCCTGATCCCTGGATAGCCTTGCCCACCAGCTTCTGGCACACTCTACTGCCCTTCCATTGCACAAATGCTTTATGGAACACACGCAGTGTTCCAGGTATGGCTTTGGTATTAGGGACATAAAGATGGACAGACCAGGCACAGGTTCTGTCCTTATGGAGGAATACTCATACTCAGACAATCCGAATTCAACTCAGCTCCTCCCTCACACATGATCCTCTGCTCCCCACCCCCAACCCCCACACCCCCATCACTGTGTCATTAGCAGAATTGATTCTCATGGCAGAGAAGACCTACACACCACAAGTCTGACTTGATCAGATGCTGTACCCAATAACTTTCTCTGTAAAGACCTCCTGCCACAGATTCTCACATGAAGTCTACTTTATTCATATCTCATTATCCACAGAGGAAAGAAGTAGATCAAAATAAACTCATTGACCACTGAGAAGATTGTTAACAGGTATGAGTCCCCTACTATGTGCCAGGCAATATTCTGGGCATTTCCTCCTTCATTTAATTTACAAAGTCACCCTGAGAATAAAGTGATATTTTCTCTGTTTTTCCAGATAAGGCCCAGTGAGGTTAGTAGGGTGTCCAGACTCAGAGGAGCAAAGGAGTGATCAAGTGGGGATGAGGAACGAAGCTCAATCTCCCTGCCAACCTGCTTGTCTGGGACCATGGTGTATTCCCAAGGCCATGAGAAAGGATCCAGGAGGGCTGGAGAGTGAGTGGCCCTGTGGTGCCTATTTATATCAGTGCCCTGAAAATTGTACCTGTAACTCATTGCTGCCATCGTCTGTTTTCTGTAGCCTCATGGGGGGCATTTCTCATGTTCCTCTATAGATTAATGAGCTTGTATATGGTACTTCCACTCTACGGCAGTCTTTAAGAGTTCCCCGAAGATTCATGTAGAGATCACAATTATTTAGGTTCTAAATTACCCTTGTCCAGTTTTAAGAAGATGAGCAGTATTTTCACCCTCTCAACAATGATTCCTAAGGCTTATTGCTGCAATAATATCACATTTAGTTTCCAAGGAAACTGCATATCCATTCCTTCTCTCCATCCCTTCCCTCCCACTTTCTCAAGCCTGACTTTTTTTTAATTTTAAACTCAAAATGTGCTGTTGTAGCCTCCTGCTATTGTTAAAGTTTTGGTTCTGGCACCAGTTCCTAAGAAATTACAGTTTTATTTCTGATCTTCTTAATGTTTTGGGTGCATCTCTGCAGAATAGCCATGCATTCTAAATGGCAGTGAAACAAATTACTACCTTCATTATGACGTACAATAGAGGAATGCATCACACTTCAGAGTCACAGCTTCTTTAGCCAAAATACCCTGGTTGTTTAACATACTGTAGTTCTATAATTGCTTACTTGATATTCCATTGTGAGGCTTGGAAATAAAAGAAAGGTTAGGCTATGATATATATTTTACTCTCAGTGCGTATCTATAATATATTCTGGTTAACTGACTGTATATATTCAATAAATTTGCAACGTCCAGATGAATTAATTACTGCATCTAAGCATCACTTTTTCATCGATTATGCTAGTAGTGAATAAAAAATATACTTGGACATTCCATAAACCACTGGATATGTTACTATGAAAGGCAAAGAAGTATGTACTTACTTTGTAATACTATGGGAAGGCAGAGGGTAGCCACACAGTACCATAGGATGCAGGCATTCAGATCCACTGCTTAGGCATTTGAGCTATGTTGATTGAAATGTTTCTCTCCTGTCTCTTCAATTTCCCTACCCTATCCTATGCTGCACACACACACACACACACACACACACACACACACTTATCTCCTTGTAGAAAACAGCAGAGAACAGCGCTGTGTTTACAGAGACCCACTTGTGGCTGTGTGTACGTGTGTATAGCAGCTAATGTCCATTCCCTGGGTCCATCCTGGGGATTGCATTGAGCCTTCATGGTTTCCTGAATTCTCTGAGTCTTTCATATAAAGACCTACACCTTTGGTGTTTTCATTTGTTTTTTTTTTTTCTTAAAATCACTCTGAGACTTAGCTCTTGGAGAATTTGGAACTTGGGACTGATCTGTCTTCAAATAAATGAGTGGTAATTAACAGCCTATGAGTGGATAATAGTGGAATCAGTAATTGTATGTATTTTGTAGGTAAGGGCAAATGTGACTATTACAGTGCTTTGGGGATTTGAAAGGAATTAGTTTATGTAGGGTTAGATTGTGAAGTCATCTAAGGGATTGTGGTACATGGAAAATCGATCTTGCATTTATCTAGTCTTTTAAGCACTTGGAAGATACTAGCTTCTGGTAGGCAGTAGGTCCAGACCAGTCTCTCCAGAAGAGTTGGGTGGGGCCAAGAGGATGTAAGCCTCAAAGGATAATGGGAAAGGAAATTTCTTTAAGGGATTCTGGCTTTGCCAGGCTGTATGATCTGATAGAAGAATTTGTTCTTCTATTGGAAGAATGCACTTTGTGTGCCCACCTTTATACAGGTAAGTTCTTAAATTATTTTCTTACAGTAAAGCAGCTTGTTTTTTTTTTTTTTTTTTTGCCTCTGTCTGTTACAACAACCCCTGTGTTGAGTCTATAATGTCCAGAAACCCAGAGATCAACCATGGGTGCATAGGACCTCTCTGGCTCTTTTGTGTCCATTTCTGTATGCAATTACCCTGGACTTCTTGGTGTCCCCTTTTTCTTCTGAGCTGAAGCCTACAGGTCAGTATACAATGGAATGAAACATGGACAGACTCAATTCACTTTGGTCATTGTGATTAGTGAGTTTAGAATTTTCAAATCTGAGATGAATACAATTTATGATGAACAGTGACTAGAACAACTAATCAGAAATCAGAAGTCTGCAAAGAGTAAAACCACTACCAACAAAAAATAATCTAGCATTGGAAAAGCCCTAATTTTAAATGGAAATGCTGGCCTAATTTGCAATTAGATTTGTCCTCTCACCCCATGTGGAAGTGGAGAGAGAAAGGCTCTTGAGGGAAGTAAGAACTCTCCAGCACAAATGGAGAGTTAAAGGACAGAAACAGGTAGAGGACAGGGCCAGCTACAGCTGGTAAAGGGTCTTCTGGTTCAGGCTAAGGAGTTGGACCATCACCTTGGAGGCTTGAAGGGATCCTTGAGGGCTGTCAGGTGGGGGCTGACATTGCAAGAACCTGCCATGCCTGGCTGGAGGCATGAGTATCTAAGTCATTGGATTACAGAATGTGAATTCTGAGAGTTCTGTTGTAGCATAGAAAGGAAATTTTATCTGATAGATGCCCTTTTCCTTATGAGAACTTTCTGACTTTGGGATAAAGCTTAATAGTCCTTGCTTTAAGACAACTTGTATCTAATTGGTAATTAATGCAACAAAAGTATTGTGGTTGCTCATGATATTCTCCAGTAAAGTCTTTTCTGCTTGTTTGTCCAGGAGTGTTCTGTGGTAGTGATGAGACCCAAGGATTATATTGTCTGTGTCTGTGCTAATAGATTATAGTTATATATATTATATATATATATTATATATATCAGGATAAAAGACAGGAAGGAAAAATTTTGGGGTAGCAGAGTAAAATTGTTAGAAAAGTACACAGTAGCACCTTTCTACAGGGAAGTTCACTTCAGTTCAGTTGCTCAGTTGTGTCTGACTCTTTGAGACCCCATGGACTGTAGCACAGCAGTCTTCCCTGTCTATCACCAACTCCTGGAGCTTGCTCAAATTCATGTACATCGAGTCGGTGATGCCATCCAACCATCTCATCCTCTGTCATCCCCTTCTCCTCCTGCCTTCAATCTTTCCTAGCATCAGGGTCTTTTCCAAGAAGTCAGTTCTTCACATCAAATGGCTAAGTATTAGAGCTTCAGCTTCAGCATCAGTCCTGAATATTCAATTCAGGACTCATTTCCTTTAGGACTGACTGGTTAGATCTCCTTGCAGTCCAAGGGACTCTCAAGAGTCTTCTCCAACACCACAGTTCAAAAGCATTAATTCTTTGGCACTCAGCTTTCTTTATGGTCCAACTCTCACATCCATACATAACTACCGGAAAAACCATAGCTTTGACTATACCGA